>NC_133329.1:241057855-241364521 GCF_042186555.1 Aquarana catesbeiana | reverse complement strand
GAGTTGTGTGCAGGAAGGTGTAGTACTACTTTACTGTACTCTGACCGGGGCGGAGCTGAGTGTCCTCCCCGGCCAGAGTACAAAGGGATTCCCCTCTACACATCGAGCAGTGTAAAGGGGAATCTCCCAAAGATTTTATCCGCTTGGTCGCACGGGCGGCTGGAGAAAATCTTAAGGTGTAATGGATGCCTAAGTGCTACTGCTAACTAATCTACCTCATCCAGACTGACTGACTTTGTCAAATATGGAAGATCAGTTGCACTTGCAGAAAAACATATCAGCTATACCAGCTTTTAACATTACACTCACCAAAGAGAAGCCATTCAAGCCATTGCATTTGGGATGACCTAATAAAAAGGTGTTTAATAAAATATAGCAGGCTACTTTTTAAAGTTGATAATTTTGTAAGGCCACTGATTGCTGAATAAGCCCCACTTCTGTTCTAGGCTAGATATGTTACTCACTCCTGGTCTAGGCTAGGAGGTATAACAGGTATAACATCATGAGTAAAGTGTTAATGCATGCATTAGGGGCATGCCAGAGATTGAACATGTCCAGGGACTGCCAGACAATAGCTGGAGATTCTTTTCTGACACACCCCCTCCAGCCTGCTGTGTTATTCACAATGATTAACAGTGATTGGCTCAGACTGGGAATCTGAACTGCAGCAAGAAGGTGGCGTAATCAAGGACAATGAGGTAATAACAAGCACAGGGCATGCTAACAGGAAGGCTGGAGTCAGCTGCAGAGGGGAACTAATATAATTAATAATTCCAGCTAAACCGAAGCCTTGCAGAATAAATCACAAGCTATTCTAGACAAGGTATGGCATCAGCATTTCATTTTTAAAATATTATATTTGCCTGGAAAATACAAAAAAGGTTATGCTTACTCCCTGGATCTGCTACGTCTGGCTGTTCTGCCGCATCCCCAGCAGCCTCTACAGGGCAGGTCTCCTCCACCTCCTGCTCAGCCTCAGTAGCTGTTGATTAATGATAGAAAAGAACATTACAATCTGCAGTGTACAACAATCTCACACATTAGTACAAGAATATTGAAACATGTATGATCACTCAGCAGATACCAGCAAGATTATTCTAACTTAATGTGGGCGTTGCTGCCTCAACCTCCTCCTCAGTCTCCCCCTCTGACTGGATGACACCTATTTATAAAGGAGAAATGATGAACGTTAATAAACGTAAATAAATGTACTGTAGTGTAAATAGATAAAATTAATTATCCATTAGCATGGCAATACAGGGCAGGTCACTAACGTTTATCTACAAGGCCGGGACATGCATTCACCATTTAGAAAAAAATCATTAAAAAAAAAACAAATACGAGGCACTTACCTGTCCTGGTTCCAGTGGCGCCGGCGAGTGCTAGGTGCACCGCCACTGATCAGGCGCCTCAGTTCAGAGCGGCGACGTTCTGTCAGATTAGGTTAGTTACGCAATCACTTGCGTTACCTGACAGAGCGTCGCAGAGGCTCTACCTGTCACTGCATGAGCGAGAAGCAATGACACTGGAATCAACAATGGAAGGCTGAACAAATGGAAAAGGAACCACTGTATTAGTGTCACTACTACAGTACTTACTGCACGTTGATGACATGGAGGACTGCTCCTCCGCCCTCTGCCTTCGGCGGCGCTGGGCCTGGAGACGATCTTTAAATAAAATCAAACACATCATGGTAAATGACTATGTCGCGTCGCATGCTTGACAAAAAAAATGTCCTGCACACAATGCAATGCTGACACCAACCTTGATGAGCCAGCAGCTTTCTTATCTCATCCTCCCCTACAGCTGCTAAGAGCTCCTTCTCATGGGGGAGGAGAGGCATCTGCTTTCCTCTGCCCCCTGACTGCCTGCGCTTACGCGCTATGGAACTGCAAAACAAAAAGAAGAGAAACGGGTTCCACAATTAAATTACAATTGTAATCTGAAAATGACATCAACACATGGAACACATGTAGAATGAACCTGTAGAATGAACCCGTAGAATGAAACAATGCAAATGGAATTTTTGGATTAGGCACATTTTTTCATGTAGCACAAGGTTTGCACATTTATTTATTAACCAAATTTATTGTAAGAAAAACGTATGCTTTTTTGGTGCACAATAAATAATAAAAGACAGGATTGGGATTGTGCCGAGTAAATGTCCATTGTGTCCACTCCAGTCCACCTTTCTATTACGCGCTTGTGTGAACTGTGTAGAGTGTAAAATTTTCTTTCTTGTTTCTTTTGTAAAGCATTAACCCACTTGCGGATGTGGACCCCCCCATAGTAACTAAACATATGGCGGGTCCGCAAGCTGGTTAAGTCCAGCCACCGTAACACTTTATATATATATATATATATATATATATATATATATATTTAACTTTTTATTTTTCAATAACAAAAAATGTAAAACCCAGCGGTGATCTAATGCCACCAATAAAAGCTCTATATGTGGTGGGAGAAGAGCATAAATTTCATTTGGGTAGTACATCGCAGGAGCGTGCAGTTTAAAGCTGCAACAGCAGCTAAATAGCAGAATATGGCCTGGTCAGAAAGGGGGCGTAACCTATAGGTGGTCAGGTCAAGTGGAACTTAAAAGCCACTTACTGCTCAGTTTAGTGATAACGGGCATGGAAATATTCCTCTTAAAATGATCGTGGCGATAATATATAACATGTGCAACTGCAAACTATGTGTAGGCTAGGCACACCCATGCGCAAATTTGGTTTTTCACAGGAGGGAGGGTAAATTGAAAATTATTTATTCTTTTTAAAAAAAAAAATTTCACTTAACTTTACTGACATCACATGTGATAGCAATAATATATGTTTATGTGTGTGTGTAAAATCAGTGCATTTTTGGAGCTTTTATCATTGTATAAATGACAATGGTCCCGAAATGGCATCAGAAGTGTCCGATGTGGTCTGCCATAATGTCGCAGTCACAATAAAAATCGCTGATCGCCGCCATTACTAGTAAAAAAATTTGTTAATAAAAATGCCATAAAACTATCCCTATTTTGTAGACGCTATAACTTTTGCACAAACCAGTCAATAAACGCTTATTGCAATTTTTGTTACCAAAAATATGTAGAAGAATACATATCGGCCTAAACTGAGGAAAAAATTTGTTTTTTATATATTTGTTGGGGATACTTATATAGCAAAAAGTAAATAAAAACCGCAGAGGTGATCAAATACCACCAAAAGAAAGCTTTATCTGTGGGAAAAAAAGGACGTCAATTTTGTTTGGGAGTAACGTCACACCACCGCGCAATTGTCAGTTAAAGCGTCGCAGTGCCGAATCGCACAAAGTGGCACGGTCATTTGGCAGCCATACCTCCGGGGCTGAAGTTGTTAAAATGTAAAAAAAATAAATAATTAGACACGTTACTTACCCTTTTATGTCGCTGAATTTTTTGCGACAGGCAGTCGGGTCACGCCGATGGCGATAGGTCTCCTTGACCTTCCTGGAGATCTCCTCCCACTTCTCCCGCTTCCACTCCGCAGTGGTTTCCCTGGAGCGGGGGCCACACAGCTGCATCCAGCAAGGAAGCGTTTCCCTTACAAGGACAGCTAAACAAACTGTACGATGCTGCTATCGTACATTTCCGGTCTAATGCATCCCGGAAAATTCAACCAAAATGTACGATTGCAACGTCGTACAGTTTAGCTGCTCCGTCAAATCTACTTTGAACATTCGACAGACACCAAAAGCCTTTAATGACAGATTCGACCTTAATTCATTTCGATTTTTGGCCGAATGCAAGTTTTTAACGAAAAACGAAATAAAGAAAAACGAATTTCGGGGGTAACTAAATAAATTTATTTTTCGGACTAAAACGAAATCCAAAACAAAATATTTCAGTGTGCACATGTCTAATAGGACACTGATGTCCCAAGTTAAAAAGTTACCTTCATTATTATGTTCGGCGCTTCCTCCACTCAGATTGTACATACGACACATGCGTGTTAGCTTTATATACACTGCGCATGCATGAAACTCCACCTGCGTCGCCCTCCCCTGACATTCTTTCTCAAATATTCCCCACCCCTTCTCTTTCGTCGCAGTGGGAGAGGAACATGGCGGAGACACAGCAGGTGCGTGATAATAGCAGTAACGAGGAGGAGGAAAGCCCGGAGCCCAAAGCGTCAGGATCCCACAGGAGATTAAAGGCCTCAAATATGGCCTTTGTAGAGATGGTGGACATCTTGAAGAAGGCCAACTATGATGGGAAGTATGGACCATACCAAAACCCAAATGTGAGAAAGGCCAATATCATGACTAAAGTTGTGAAGAGTTTGCACAGGACGATCCAAGGAGCAATTGAGGAAACGCTGGTTAGACCTGAAATTGAGGGAGCAGGATCCAGTACAGAAGGATCAAGAAAGTGCTTCTAAAAAGTAAGTAGTTGTCGTGTGTTCCGATTATTATTACTTGCATGCTGCTCCATGTGCTTTTCTTTACTGTTGTACAGTTTAAAATGGTTACTTTCATGTTCATGGGCACAGTAATCGGTCGTAAGAAACATAGTTCGTTTGCCAACTAAATACAATGTTTTGGGTGGATACAGGGTTAACTACATTTGGTAATGCTAATTTGTATTAAAAGAAGTTTAGGACATTGTTGTCTAAATGTGTTTGAAACTAGAAAGAACTGCAAACTTGATTCAGTGTAATGTAAGGAGAGGACACTCAGCAGCTGTTTACACATCTGGACTCAGGAGTACTAGTGTGGGATACAAGAACAAACTTTTTACGGTGTCCCACACAGGTAGTCCAGTGGATACTTGGGGTGTCTCCATGTGTGAAACTTGTCCAAAAAAGGTAAGTATTCCAGCTTTGGTAAGTGAAAAAACCATGTCTTCAGCTTGGAACTCTGCCAAAACAGACAATTGGACCCCACTTCCAAACAATGTTTCATATTCCTATTTCTGGCCTCAAATATCTGTGTGCCAAGTATACCTATTTGTTTCATTCTCATAGGGGAGAAAATACTCCGGACATCTGAGGACACCAGGGAACCCCCACATCCTGAAGAAGGGGAACAGAGGACACCACAACCTGAGGATGTGGAGGAAGGAGAGGTGGTTGAGATTGTGTCTGACACCACAGCTTCAGGTAATAGATTTATGCCTGCATATTTATAATACATGGTGTGTATTTTTTTTTTAGGTGATGTGCATGTTGTGGAAGAACAATCTACTCATTTCATGACTGACAGTGCACAAAGGCTAATCCAGGACATAATGTTTTGTAGTCAGGATTTAGACCTCATCAAGCAAAAAACAAATGACATAGAACAATGTGTATAAGCACACTCAAACTTCTCTGCCCATTCAACAGCCCAGCCTTAATAATCCTCTCTACCAGCATATTGCAGTTTGGTGAGATCCCTATACAGTATGCAGTGTGGTGTTTTTCCAGTTCTCTGGGATGGTTTCTCTTTTCTATTCCTCCATCTTTCCCATTCTTCCCCCCTCTTTCCTCCCTCCTCCTCCCCCCTTCCCCCCTTCCTTTTTCCCTTTTTCCCCCTTCCCTCTTCCCCTCCCCCCTTTCCCCTCCTCTCTGCTTTTCCCCCCTTCCCCCTGCTTTCCTCCCCCTTCCCCCCACCCCCTTTTTTCCTCAATCCATACCACACATGCACCCTATATCGTTTTCACATCACTTTAAGTTTTCACCCACTGACACCTCTATTATTATTATTTTTTCTGATAATAATCAATATTTACAATTCATACCTCATATTTGATCTATTTTTTAACTAGAGATTTTTTTTGCACTCCCCCTTGTCCGCCGGGGGGGGGGGGGATTTGTGGGATCCTGCTGTTAACTGTGCCTGATCGTTTGGGTGAGCAGGTTTTTCCATGCTTTTATTATTTTTGCCATGCTCTGCAAATATATATTTTTTCTTTTCTGTATATCTTTTAATACATTGTTTTCCTATAGACCTCTCATCCTCCTGAAGAAGCGGTTATACCGCTAAACCAGTAGAGGAATATTTATACTCCACCCTAACAGAAACTGTACCGGGAAACCTGCTATGAGTTAGTTCTGTGTGGTGTATATTATGTTATACATTTTATAATTTGTTTTTGTACAACCTTTTCTTTGTTGTGCTTTGTGTTTTTTTTTTCAAAAAGTTTTTATTTGATTTTCAAGAAATACATTAAAATATAGTGTTGTGTACAGTCAGATTTTGTGGCATTCACAGAGGCAACAAATAAAGGGAGTACTTTGGTACAAGCTTAGGTCTAAATAAGGGATGGTTTCCAGTGTATTTACCCATATGAGATGGTTGAATAAACAAGTTTTATCAGATCGTATCATTTCAATAATTGACTATCATTAATGAATACCTGGATGGATCTGTTTGGAAAATCCCTAAGAATATTAAATTATGCGATAACAATAATACAGAGAAGGGAACAAAACCGGGGGGGGGGGGGTGATAGGTAGGTCAGTGGGGGGGGGGGGGGGACCTAGTTAAAGTAAGACAGTTGGTAAGGTATAGTGCAGTATACAATTGTCCAAGTTTATTTTATCACATTGACAATGAGCTAGCTGGTGTCGGAAATTAGAATAGGGTTGAGTTCTTGAAATGGCATCGGATGGGATGAGTCGTAGTAGGAGAAGGAGGATAGGCTGAAATTTGCTATTTCCTCCTGTGAGAGAGATGAGAGCATAAAGGCGTGCCATTTGGAGTGGAAGTGTTCTGAGGAGTTTTTCCTGTTTGAAATCCATATTTAGGCGGTCTTTGATTAGTAGATGCATAAGATCTCGTTTGACTTGGGTGATATTGGGGCACACAGGTGAAATCCAGTTTTTCAAGATGGTTCTTCTTGCGAATAAGAGGCAAGTCAAGGACCACCCTTTGTGTGAGGTGGTATCTTTCGAGATCTTTGTGAGTCCAGCACTGATGTTGGCAGTTTTGGACCATGGCAGGAGTATTGGGTCCCAGTGGCCAAAAATAAGAAGCAATGGATCCTTGGGTAGTTTAATTAGGGTCACTTCAAATACGTAGGCGAGAACCTGTTCCCAGAATGTGGAAATGTATGAGCAGTCCCAAAAACGATGAGCTAGGGATGGTTTCTGGTGGTTACATAGTGGGCAGAGGGCTTTGCTTTTGTCCGTTTTTGACGATAGGAAAGGCATATATGCTCTGTGGGCTATTTTCAGTTGCGTTTCTCTCCAAATTTCGTTGGGTGTTAGCTTTTGTACAGTATTAAGCCCTTGCAGGATTTTTTCCACTAGGTTTGGGTCAGGGAAGTCTTTGTTCCAGTTTTTAATTGATGATGATGAGAGAGGTAAAGAAGACTTGTTGAGGAGAGGTTTGTATATGTCTGAGATTTTGTATGAATTATTGTTTGCACGCCTCCCTTAGAAAACTGGTGCATTGACCATAGTAGAAGTTATGTGTTGTGGGTAGAGAGAAGGTTTCCGCAGTACTGGCAAAGGATAATGGTTGTCCCGTCTGTATGTTGCAGAGGGAGGAGAATTTTGTTAGGCCTTTCTTTTCCCATATTTTGAAAGATTTGTGCTCTAAACCCGGTGGGAAGACCGGATTTACTTGAATCGGGAGGTGTACCGACACAAAGGGGGATATCTTGAGTATTTTCCGTGCTTTTCTCCATGCCACTGCTGTATCCCTTAATAGGAGATTATGTTGGTAAGGAGGGGGGACTGACTTCCATCTGCAGTGTAGGAGGGCTACTAGTGAGTAAGGATGGGCCATGTCAGATTCCAAAGAGAAATTTGAGTAACGAGAGGTCTGCGTTATCCAGTCTAGACTAGTTCTAAGCAAACATGCTATGTTATAAATTCTGATAAGAGGGAGACTGATGCCCCCTTCGCGTCTGGGAAGATATAGTTTTTTGAGAGCTATACGTGGTCGTTTGTTTTGCCATAGGAATTTAGATATAGTTTTATTGAGTGAAGTCACATCTTTATGATGGAAAAGTAGTGGGATAGTTTGCATTGGGTATAGTAGTCTTGCAAAACTGACCATTTTTACTAAATTACATCTTCCCAAAAGCGAGAGGGGCAGATCCATCCAGGTATTTAGTTCCTGAGTTATTTTTGACAATAAAGGAGGGTAGTTGAGGTGGTATAGTGAAGAGGGGAGTTTTCCTATTTTTATTCCCAGGTAGGTGATATGAGATTTAGCAACAGGGAAAATTGATTGCTGGGTCCATTTTGGTGTGGAGTGAGTGCCGATGGGTAGAATTTCGCTTTTGCTGTAGTTAATGCGAAGACCAGAGCACAAGCGAAATTCATCGAATACATTTTTTATGGTTAGCATATCTGAGGTAGGGTTGGCTGAGAATATGAGGACGTCATCTGCAAATAGGGAGGTACGTAAGTCATGTGTGCCTATTTTTATGCCATGTAGGGGGGCTATTAATGTTAGATATCTGGAGAGTGGTTCTAGTGCGATATTGAAGAGGAGCGGGGATAGGGGGCAACCTTGGCGTGTGCCCTTATGGAGGCGGAGTTCTTCTGATAGAAGACCTGCTACCACTAACTTTGCTGTCGGAGCTGTGTACATGGCGGTAATAAGATGGTAGAAGGGACCAGTAAAACCCATTGCCGTCATTGTCATGGATAACCAGTCGAAACTGACGTTATCAAAGGCTTTTTCCGCGTCTAACGTGATAATGGCGTGATCGGTGTTTGGGTGATGAAGTGCATGTTCGAGGGCCAGCATGACTTTACGGATGTTGAGGGTGGCAGTTCTTCCTTTAATAAAGCCTGATTGGGCGGGGTGGATTAGAGAGGGCATAATATCTGCTAGCCTAGTGGCAACGATTTTTGAAAGGATTTTCACATCTAGATTGAGAAGTGATATGGGCCTGTAGGAACCCGGTTCCTGGGGGTCTTTGCCCTTTTTTGCCAACAGTTTTATAATGGCCTGGTTCCCCGATTGTATGTATGCACCACCTGTCCATATATGTTGATATACTTGGAGAAGAGTGGGTTCTAGGAGGGGTTGTAGGGTTTTGTAAAATTCACTGGTGAAACCATCTGGACCTGGGGCCTTGGATAGAGTTAGGTTGTCGAGAGTTCAGGGAGAGTTATAGGTGCATTAAGGGTTTCTAGTTGTGATGGAGAGATTTTGGGCATAGTTATTTTTTCGAGAAAAGCGCGTGCTTTTTGTGTATCTATGGGATCTGAGGCATAAAGAGTAGAGTAGAATTTTTGCATGACTTTGTTGATTGAAAGTGGAGTGGCATGGAGGGCGCCTATATTATCACATAGAGATGTGATGTGGGTGGGGCGGTATGGACCTTTGCATAGTCTGGATAGGAGTTTACCTGCTTTGTTTCCAAACTTGTGGAATGTAGCATCTAAATAGGCCTTCTTGGTTTTTTCAAGGGTGTTTACCCAAGTGTCAAATTCTCTTTTTGCTACCTGCCACTCAGTGCGTGCAGCTGGGGAGTCTTTAGTGTACAGTTCTCGTTGTGCCTGATGTAGGCGAGAGCTGGCCTCTTTGTATTTAGTTAGGGTGTTACGTGTAAAGGGGGTTGCATAGGATATGATACGGCCCCTTAGGAATGCTTTACCGGTGTCTCAAAATAGGTTGGGGTCGTGTATGTGTGGGGCGTTGTTTGAGGAGTATTCAGCCCATGCGTCAGAAATGTAATGTTGAAAGTCAGTGTTATTATGCAGGTAGGATGGGAATCGCCATATATTGGGGTGTGGGGGTAAGTCTAGGTTATCGAGTGTCACCTCTATAGGGGCGTGGTCAGAAATGGTTATGTCGTGAATAGTGGATTTCTGGAGGAAAGGGAGAAGGTTGTCAGAGCCAAAGAGATAGTCTATCCTAGTGAATATTTTGTGTGGATTGGAGTAGAATGTGAATTCCCTGTCTGCCGGGTTGGAGAGGTGCCATAAATCCTGAAGGTGGATGGAGTCCATGGTGCTGGCAAGGAGGGAGGGGGCTGGGGGGTTAGTACCCTGTTTTGGACCTTTTGGAGAGGACCTGTCATCTAACTGATGGAGAGTGTCATTAAAATCTCCTCCGATCAGATGGGGGAGATGCGTGTTGTCCAGTAGCCAACTGGTTAGTTCAGTGTAAAATTGTCTGCCTGGGTTATTGGGGGCGTAAACATTAGTTATTACTAGCTCTTTGGAACCTATTTTGACATGAGCCGTGAGTAGACGGCCCTGGGTGTCATTTTTCGCAGACAGAATTGTACAAGGGAGGTTTTTGTGTATAAGTAGGAGAACGCCAGCTTTGCATCCTGCTGCCTCTGAGCCTAGAACAGTGCCTACCCAAAGCTTCTTCATGAGATGAAAGTCTGGGGCTGATAAGTGTGATTCCTGCAGTAGTGCTATATCGGCTTTGAGCCGTTTGAGATGCCTTAGGATTTTCATTCTCTTTTGGGGGGATCTGAGACCCTTTACGTTCCAGGAGATTATTTTCATATTAGGGGGGTTGAAGGGGGGTATGTGCTGATAAGTTTGGTTTAACATTGGGTGGTATGGTAATGTACCAGCTGTGTCCGGGGGCATGATGTTATTATATGGGAGGTGGATTAGAATAAAAGTGCACTTGGTTTGGTGGGAGCCTTGGGGGAGAGAGGGAAGAGGGGAAGGGGGCATAACATATAGGGGAAGCAACGTAAAGGAGAGCAACACAATTAAACATGGAAACTTCGCTTTTTTCCGCATGGAGTCACTGTGTAGGTCAACTCCCATATCGGGACAGTTGCAGAATATCCCCAGAGAGCCCTTGGAGATGAAAACAGGTGTTTATGTAGGCACCAAGGGGTCATAGTTTTGGGGGAGAGGGGGGGAGGGATGCAGTTAGCCGTACACAGTGAGGCCAGGAGGAGATAAAAGAACATATTCAGAGAAGTAACTGCTAAGATAAAACCTAGAAAATTGAAAAACAGCTGTATATAAAAACATTATACATTACGTGTTGTTGTGCGAAAGAAGATAGGAAGAACCTAAGGGGGGACAGAGAGATCTACTGTCCAAAATTTTGTGTGACCCGAGAGGTAGGTTGCAGGTCTCTGTTCAGCGAGGAGTATAGTGATGCTGGTCCGAGACCGAGGATCTAAAGCGCTTGGGAGAGACTTTGAGCGGGCTTCGTTGATCCAGGGAGCGGTTGAATGAAGTGCCTTTTGAAGGGGTGTGCTGTTGAGCGTTGGGGAACAAAGACCACATGTAGGCTTCTGCTTCTGAGGGTTCCTGGAAGGAAAGCTGGTCCCCGCTGGGTGTCTTGAGGCGTAGGGTGGTCGGGAAGGCTAAGGTGAATTTGATTTGTTGTTTAAAGAGTTCAGAGCATATCTGTTGAAAGGCCTTGTGTTTCTTTGAGACTTCGATGGAGTAGTCGGCAAAAATCAGGACCCTCACACCGTCAATTTGGAGCGAGCGGGTTTGTCTGAATTTTTGGAGGATTAGAGCCTTATCAGAATAGTTCAGGTATTTGGCTATGATGGGCCGAGGGTTCTTGCGTTCTTCACTATAGGACCCCATCCTGTGGGCGCATTCCACCGTGCAAGAGCCTGTTAGGCCTAGCGCCTCGGGGATGCGTTGAGAGCAGAAGTCTGTTAAGGCAGATGCTTGAAGAGATTCGGGTATCCCCATGAATCGCAGGTTGCTCCTTCTGGATCTGTTTTTCAAATCATCAAGTTTTTGGATTATATATTGATTTGTCTTGTCTTGTGCTTGTTCTGTGGCTTGAGCTTGGTACATCTCTTCTTCCATGCTTGATAGGCGATGTTATAGCTCGTTTAGCCTAGTGTTATGTTCTCCTAGCTGGGCCTTTATCTGTTTCATCCCCGCATTTACAGCCTTTTCCACTGATGCAGATATCATGGGGGACAGGAGGGCTGCAACTGCCTCTGTTTTATGGTCCCCGGCAAGCTGTGGAGATGTGGCTGACATGGAGAAGGCCTGAGAGAGGGGTGCTTGAGGAGAGGAGGCCTGAGAGTGTGGCTGAGCAGGGGATGCTTGAAGGGATGTGTGTGGAGCTGTGCTTCCACTTACTTCCATCTCCGCCGTCAGCGCGCCTGTGTGAGCTTCCATGTAGGCCGAACCCGGGGCCTCGATTTGCGTCTGGGCCGGCGGCGCCATCAGGGCCGTGTTGGTGCGGGAACCGAGGACCTCAACAAATCGGTCCATATAGCGGGTGTAGGTGCCCAAGGTGGCCAAGGGTGTTTTTTGGCTTCTGGGCTGGTTTTGTAGGCAGATTTAGTGTCCTCAGTGCGGGAGCTGTGAGGAGATGCAGCTACTCCATGCGGCGCCGGAACCGGAAGTTTTGTGCTTTGTGTTTTTAAGACACTGTTGGTACATTGTTAAAGAATAACATTTTTGGATAGGAGCGAGATGGAGTCTCCTCTGACCCTGGAGGAGTTGCAAAAGGCGGTCATGGAGCTGTCTGGTCAGAAATCTCCCGGTCCGGATGGATTGCCACTGGAGATCTATAGAAAATACGGGGAGGTGCTGCTTCCGGAGCTTTTAAAAGCACTGGAGCAGTCGACCAAGGACGGGAGGCTGCCCTTATCAATGTCAGAGGCGGATATAATAGTGATACCAAAGGAGGGGAAAGATCAACTGGAAGTCGCCTCATACAGACCGATATCATTATTGTGCTCAGATGCCAAGATTATTGCAAGGGTGCTCGCATCCAGACTGAACAAATGTATTGCTAACCTTGTGCATCCAGACCAATCGGGGTTTATCCCCGGTCGATCTACCAGTGTTAATATCAGAAGGGCCTATTTGAACCTCCAGGTACCAACAGAGAACGTTGGGTCCAGAGCTATATTATCATTGGACACCGCCAAGGCCTTTGATAGCCTGGAGTGGGAATATCTCTGGTGGGTGCTTGAGAGGTTCGGATTTGGCCCTGTATTTATCGGTTGGTTAAAGACCTTATATAAAAATCCAAAGGCAAGACTCAAGATAAACAATGTTTACTCGGAAAGTTTTCCCCTCGAAAGAGGGACGAGACAGGGGTGTCCCTTGTCACCTTTGTTATATGTTTTGGCCATGGAGCCACTGGCGGGAGCGGTGAGATCATCATCCGAACTGCGGGGATTCCATAGAAGGGGGGAGGAAGAGCGAATAGCGCTTATCGCGGACGATGTCCTGTTTTTTCTGGGGGACACGACCGCCTCACTGGTGAAAGTGATGCATTTAGTGGAGGACTTTGGAAAGTTCTCAGGATTGACCATTAATTGGGAGAAATCATCGCTCCTGCCGGTCGACCCATTGGCCAATCCGATTCCGTTGAGCTTGCCCCAACTGAAAGTCATGGAGAAAATGAAGTACCTCGGCATTGTGTCATCTAAAGACCCCAGTGCATTCATTGAAGACAACTTGGTCCCTCTCCTATCAAAATTTAAAAAAAAATCTGATATCTGGAGTAGACTCCCTTTGTCTGTGGCGGGTCGGGCCAACCTGATTAAAATGGTCTGGTTGCCGCAGCTGTTGTACCTGCTCCACAACTCCCCAGTTTGGATTGGGGAGAAGTGGTTCCAAAAAATTCAATCCCTATTCAGGGAACTAATATGGAAAAAAGGGCAGGTCAGGATAGGCCTACAAAAACTACAGTGCCCTGTTACGGAGGGGGGGTTGGGGGTTCCCCACCCGTCCACCTATTTCCTGGCAGCCCAGCTACAACAACTTGGCGGATGCGCCACTATAGGAGGGGGAAACAAGAGTGCTCAAATTATCTTACAGGGAAGCCCACACAGTTTACTTGTGGAAGCACTGGAGGCAGAATCACTACAAGGAGGGATCCCGACACTTAAAATGATCACTAGGGTCTGGCAAACAACTAAGCGAATAATGGGATATAAAGGAACCTCAGAATATTCACCAATCTGGAATAATAAGCACTTGCAGGAATTACTGTCTGTAGACAGTAATAAGCTGTGGGAAAGATGCGGGATAAGTCGGCTGATACAGTTATACGCCGGGGATACCCTGAAATCCTTTGAGGAATTGAGGCATGAGTACGGGCTGCCAAATCGAGCATTTTACAGTTACCTACAGATTAGGCATGCCTTGAGCAAGCAGTTCGGCAGGAAACCCCCCACATGGTGTAAGATCCCACTGCTGCAAATAATAATTAAGTCAAAGACCTCTAAGGGGTTAATCTCTGAGATTTATACCCAATTAACAAAGCGAATAAACACGCAGGTAGGCCTCCCTGGGGGCAGGGACAGATGGGCGGCCGATGTGGGGGAGATAACGGACACAGAGTGGAAAAGGATCCTGGAACTTGGACCAGAGGTGTCGGTCTCACCCTCACAAAAGGCCTCCCACCTGATGCTGCTGCATAGATCCTACTACACGCCAAAAAGGCTTTTTATGTTCGGCCGCAGAATTAATGACGAGTGCCCTAGATGTAGAAGAACAGGTGACCTAATCCATATGGTATGGAGGTGCCCAAAACTAATTAGGTATTGGTCCGAGATCTTGAAGAAAATAAATATAACGTTCAAAATTAACCTAGAGCTTGATCCCAAGACCTGTGTGTTGGGACATGTCAACAACGAGTCGAGAGACAGGAGCACAGCAATAGCAGCAGCAAGATGCCTGTTTCAAGCCAGGAAATTACTAGCACAGTCCTGGCAATCAAGAATCCCCCCAACCCCGGAAGATTGGATTAGAACCGTCAACTCCACAGTGTGGAGTGAAAGGACATTTTACACTAGGGAGGGTAACTACAACAAGTTTGTGAGATTGTGGAACCTGTGGGTCCAAGCAATGCCATGTCCGCAATCAGTGCTACTCTAGCGCTGCGAGTATCCGCCTCCCCAGCAAGGGGGTGCGGCCGAGTTAAGCGCAGATCAGATATAAGTGAGAATAAAGTACAGAACTGTTGTTGCTCATTGGGTGTGTCCTGGAACCATGGGGGTCCAATAAGGGAGGGTCACAGGGGGGTGGGGGGGCGGGTTCAATTAAGAGAAAAATAATAGCACAAAAACATGTATAATGGTAACGATAGGGCATGCGGCCAACTGGCTTTGAGGTATAAGTTGTATGGTACTTGCTTGGTAGTCAAGGACTATTGTTACTATTTTTACATCGTAAACGCTAATTGTAACATATAAAAAAAAAAAAAAAAAACTTTAATGGCCACAATGATGTGACTGGATTTGAGATATATATGAGTTTCACTCTGAAAGCAGTCTCTGGACAAAGTTAACTGACGTGGCATAGAAAAAAAAAAAAAAAAAAAAAAAAAAAAAAAAGAATAACATTTTTGTATTTTTTTAATCAAATTTTTTGGTTATATCAGTACCGAGAAAGTCCATTAAATTCCCTGTGAGTGTCTATGTGTGTGGGTTAGCTTTGGCAACTACCCCCACATCCTCACCCTCCCTCATTACAAAAACTGAAGAACATGATTGATGTACTAGGAAGAATCTAAAGAACAACAAAATGACACCATTTTCTAGTTTTGGGGACCAATTTTTTTCTATTTTTTTACGCATTTTGAAAGCCAAATTTTGAAGATGCACACACTGTGTCAGCATGTGCTATCTGCCATCAGGGGATATCAATGGACACGTTTTGTGGGTGCAACCCCTTCCTTGTAACTCAAGTAGGTGAGAGGAAGTGGTTGCACCCCCAAAACATGTCCATTGATCCCCCATGATGGAAGATAGCACATGTTAACATTAGGCATGGGATCAGGAGGGAAATCCCCAGTTTGACTCCCAATATGTGTGCATCTTCAAAATGTGGCTTTTACAGGGGGACATCACCCCATCTGATGAAGGCAATATCAACACATTTTTGACACTATAATGTCTGATTATGCCTTCAGTTTACTATGTTGAACTTTGTAAGTTCCTGAGTTGTGTATGTTATTTTTTGAAACATGCCTGTTTATGTACTAAAAAAATATTTTCAAGGTAAAACAAAAAAAATGTACAACGCACATGTGAATATGCACGGAGTACATGGTTTTATACTCAACAATGTGTGGCTTCTTCTTTCAATGCTCAATACCATTTTTGTATTAAGTTGGTGTTTACAGTGACAATTGGTGTTATTTAATAATGGAAAAACCACTTAGCACTACAAGTGCACCAGGAGAACCTAGGAGACAGCTCAAAAAAACACAAGCAGTAAATCAAAATCAAGATTTGATCAGATCCGATTTTTTTAAATATCTAAAATAATTACAAATTTGCTGGTATAGCAATGGCCCCCTACCCGTAAAATAATCTAGATATTTTTTATGCACTTCACGGGCGCTTTGGGGGGGTAAGCCAGGACGGCCAGTTTCCAGGGCCATCAGTGGATTTTCTGGAAGTCCGGCCTCAAGCCCAACTGAGGCAACAGAATTCGGAGCATTTCTCTTCAAAATGCTGTGAAGTATGCAGCATGCTAGAACTATGTGGTTAAGTTTGTACTCCGCCATATTAATAGTCGCAAGAAATAGGCGGAACCGGCTGGTTATTAACCCAAAGGCATTCTCCGCGACTCTTCTGGCTCTGGCCAGCCGGTAATTAAAAACCCTCTTCTCTGGGGTGAGAGTCCTCTGGGGGAATGGCCTCATCAGGTGATCACCCAGACCAAATGCTTCATCAAAGATAAAAACAAATGGAAGTCCTTCCACGTTCTCTTCCGCAGGTTGGCAATCCCAAACCCCCACTTTGGAGACATCGGTAGGACTCGGTCTGGGCAAAGACTCCACCATCCGACATCCGGCCATTCTTCCCCACGTCCACATAGAGAAACTCGTATGTCGCCGATAGGGATGAGCTTCGAGTTCGAGTCGAACTCATGTTCGACTCGAACATTGGCTGTTCGCAAGTTCACCGAACAGCGAACAATTTGGGGTGTTCGCGGCAAATTCGAATGCCGCGGTACACCCTTTAAAAGTCTATGGGAGAAATCAAAAGTGCTAATTTTAAAGGCTAATATGCAAGTTATTGTCATAAAAAGTGTTTGGGGACCTGGGTCCTGCCCCAGGGGACATGGATCAATGCAAAAAAAAGTTTTAAAAACGGCCGTTTTTTCAGGAGCAGTGATTTTAATAATACTTAAAGTCAATCAATAAAAGTGTAATATCCCTTTAAATTTCGTACCTGGGGGGTGTCTATAGTGTGCCTGTAAAGGGGCGCATGTTTCCTGTGTTTAGAACAGTCTGACAGCAAAATGACATTTTGAAGGAAAAAACTCATTTAAAACTACCCGCGGCTATTGCATTGCCGACAATACACATAGAAGTTAATTGATAAAAACGGCATGGGAATTCCCCAAAGGGGAACCCCGAACCAAAATTAAAAAAAAAAAATGACGTGGGGGTCCCCCTAAATTCCATACCAGGCCCTTCAGGTCTGGTATGGATATTAAGGGGAACCCCGGCCAAAATTTTAAAAAAAAAATGACGTGGGGTTCCCCCTAAATTCCATACCAGACCCTTCAGGTCTAGTATGGATTTTAAGGGGAACCCCGCGCCAAAAAAAAAAAAAAAAAACGGCGTGGGGTCCCCCCAAAAATCCATACCAGACCCTTATCCGAGCACGCAACCTGGCAGGCCGCAGGAAAAGAGGGGGGGACAAGAGTGCGGCCCCCCCTCTCTCCTGAACCGTACCAGGCCACATGCCCTCAACATTGGGAGGGTGCTTTGGGGTAGCCCCCCAAAACACCTTGTCCCCATGTTGATGAGGACAAGGGCCTCATCCCCACAACCCTGGCCGGTGGTTGTGGGGGTCTGCGGGCGGGGGGCTTATCGGAATCTGGAAGCCCCCTTTAACAAGGTGACCCCCAGATCCCGGCCCCCCCCCTGTGTGAAATGGTAAGGGGGTACATAAGTACCCCTACCATTTCACGAAAAAAGTGTCAAAAATGTTAAAAATGACAAGAGACAGTTTTTGACAATTCCTTTATTTAAATGCTTCTTCTTTCTTCTATCTTGCTTCATCTTCTGGTTCTTCTGGCTCTTCTGGTTCTTCTGGTTCTTCCTCCGGCGTTCTCGTCCAGCATCTCCTCCGCGGCGTCTTCTGTCTTCTTCTCCTCGGGCCGCTCCGCACCCATGGCATGGGGGGGAGGCTCCCGCTCTTCTCTTCTTCTCTTCTTCTTTTCTTCTTTTCTTCTCTTCTTCTCTTCTTCTTCATTTTCTTCTCCGGGCCGCTCCGCAATCCATGCTGACATGGAGGGAGGCTCCCGCTGTGTGACGGCGCTCCTCGTCTGACAGTTCTTAAATAACGGGGGGGCGGGGCCACCCGGTGACCCCGCCCCCCTCTGACGCACGGTGAATTGACGGGACTTCCCTGTGGCATTCCCCGTGACGTCACAGGGAAGTCCCGTCAATTCACCGTGCGTCAGAGGGGGGCGGGGTCACCGGGTGGCCCCGCCCCCCCGTTATTTAAGAACTGTCAGACGAGGAGCGCCGTCACACAGCGGGAGCCTCCCTCCATGTCAGCATGGATTGCGGAGCGGCCCGGAGAAGAAAATGAAGAAGAAGAGAAGAAGAGAAGAAAAGAAGAAAAGAAGAAAAGAAGAAGAGAAGAAGAGAAGAGCGGGAGCCTCCCCCCCATGCCATGGGTGCGGAGCGGCCCGAGGAGAAGAAGACAGAAGACGCCGCGGAGGAGATGCTGGACGAGAACGCCGGAGGAAGAACCAGAAGAACCAGAAGAGCCAGAAGAACCAGAAGATGAAGCAAGATAGAAGAAAGAAGAAGCATTTAAATAAAGGAATTGTCAAAAACTGTCTCTTGTCATTTTTAACATTTTTGACACTTTTTTTGTGAAATGGTAGGGGTACTTATGTACCCCCTTACCATTTCACACAGGGGGGGGGCCGGGATCTGGGGGTCACCTTGTTAAAGGGGGCTTCCAGATTCCGATAAGCCCCCCGCCCGCAGACCCCCACAACCACCGGCCAGGGTTGTGGGGATGAGGCCCTTGTCCTCATCAACATGGGGACAAGGTGTTTTGGGGGGCTACCCCAAAGCACCCTCCCAATGTTGAGGGCATGTGGCCTGGTACGGTTCAGGAGGGAGGGGGGGCCGCACTCTTGTCCCCCCCTCTTTTCCTGCGGCCTGCCAGGTTGCGTGCTCGGATAAGGGTCTGGTATGGATTTTTGGGGGGACCCCACGCCGTTTTTTTTTTTTTTTTTTGGCGCGGGGTTCCCCTTAAAATCCATACCAGACCTGAAGGGTCTGGTATGGAATTTAGGGGGAACCCCACGTCATTTTTTTTTTTTAAATTTTGGCCGGGGTTCCCCTTAATATCCATACCAGACCTGAAGGGCCTGGTATGGAATTTAGGGGGACCCCCACGTCATTTTTTTTTTTTAATTTTGGTTCGGGGTTCCCCTTTGGGGAATTCCCATGCCGTTTTTATCAATGAACTTCTATGTGTATTGTCGGCAATGCAATAGCCGCGGGTAGTTTTAAATGAGTTTTTTCCTTCAAAATGTCATTTTGCTGTCAGACTGTTCTAAACACAGGAAACATGCGCCCCTTTACAGGCACACTATAGACACCCCCCAGGTACGAAATTTAAAGGGATATTACATTTTTATTGTTTGACTTTAAGCATTATTAAAATCACTGCTCCTGAAAAAACGGCCGTTTTTAAAACTTTTTTTTGCATTGATCCATGTCCCCTGGGGCAGGACCCAGGTCCCCAAACACTTTTTATGACAATAACTTGCATATAAGCCTTGAAAATTAGCACTTTTGATTATTCATGTTCGTGTCCCATAGACTTTAACGGTGTTCGCATGTTCGAACGAACTTTTTTCCTGTTCGCATGTTCTGGTGCGAACCGAACAGGGGGGTGTTCGGCTCATCCCTAGTCGCCGACACCACCGCCATCAACACAATACTATGAAACCCCTTATAGTTAAAATAGTATGACCCCGAGTGGGGTGGTGGGATGATGTGGATGTGCTTCCCATCGATTGCCCCTCCGCAGTTGGGAAAGTCCCAAGGATGAGCAAATTGGGAAGCCACAGTTTGCCATTCCTGTGGCGTTGAAGGAAACTGTGGAGTAAAAAAAAGGAAAAAAAAAAATTTAGTACTTTTTTTTTAATCAAATCATTTTTATTATTTTATATGAAAACTACATTGACACAATACAGACAAAACCACAAAATCACACCAAACCAAACCCCCCCCCCAGAAAAAAAAAAAATTAAACCCCAAACCCCTTCCCTTCAACAAGCCAAGCCAATCACACTAAACCAAACCCCCCCCCAGAAAAAAAAACATTTAAACCCCAAACCCCTTCCCCTCAACAAGCCCCGCCAACTCCCCTCCCCCCACATTCAGAGTATATATGACACATAAAAAAAACAGAGTTAGGTACCTGGTAACTCTTTTTCTAAGAAGTCTTCCAGGGCAGCATCCGAGAGATAGGCTCCTCCTCCCTAAAACAGGAAACACATTAGTCCACCATTATAAATTTCACACTCTTACCTGTGTGCCTCAGTTATGTTAAAGCACCGAAGGAATTCCCTGTAAGCTGCAAGCTCCCCCTCTGTACCTGGTTTTTGTTGTTTCAAGGGTGGGAACTAGTGCTGCCCTGGAAGACTTCTTAGAAAAAGAGTTACCAGGTACCTAACTCTGTTTTCTCGAATCGTCTTCCAGGGCAGCATCCGAGAGGATATATCAAGCAATACTTACTAGGGTGGGGTTAGAGACTGGAGCACTTTACGACCAAATGCTTGGTCTTGGTCAGACAGCTGGTCTATGCGGTAGTGCTTAGCGAAAGTACTGAAGCTCGACCATGTCGCTGCCCTGCAGATCTGCTCCGGAGTTGCCCCTGCTTTCTCTGCGGCCGAGGTTGCCCAGGCTCTAGTTGAGTGCGCTCTGATTTCACTAGGTGGAGTGAGATTCTGTGCCTTATAGGTAATCTGTATGGCCATCCTTATCCATCTGCTGATGGTGCTTTTTGAAGCTTGTTTCCCTCTGTTGATTCCTGCATAGAGGATGAAGAGGGAGGTCGTTCTACGCCATTCTTTTGTTCTTTCGAGATACGCTATGAGCGTGTTCCTTACATCAAGTTTGCTGTAAATGTTTCTTTTCCTACTATCCATGGTTGTTGGAAGTGAGGGTATGACGATGTTTTGGGTTCTGTGAAATGTAGAAGAGACCTTGGGTAGAAAGGCCGGATCTGGAGAGAGAATTATCTTGTCCAGATGTATTAGACAGTATGGTTCTATTGAAGATAGAGCTTGGATCTCACTCACTCTTCTGGCGGATACTAAGGCCAGAAGGAGCGCAGTTTTTAACGTGAGGTTTTTGTCTGAGCTGTCCTCGATAGGTTCAAACGGAGGGGAAAGAAAGCCCTTAAGTACTGTGCCCATGTCCCAGGTGGGAGTTTTGTACAATTTGGCTGGTTTGGATCTTTTAAGAGCTATGAGGAATCGTCTTATCAGCGGGTCTTCCGCTAGTCTAGTATCCATGACCGAGGAAAGTGCTGCAACCTGTACTTTCAGGGTACTTGGTGATATGTTTTTGTCTGCACCATCTTGTAGGAAGTCCAAAACTATTGGAATTATCCCACCGTTGGAGATTGGTCTGTCTTCGTACCAAGAAGCAAATTTTTTCCTTATTTTCTCATAGATGGCTCTCGTTACCGGCTTTCTGCTGTTTAAGATGGTGTTGATTACTGTGTCTGACAGGCCTTTGTTCTGGAGTTTTACCCTCTCAGTAACCAAGCCGAGAGCTTCAAGATTTTGTGGTTCGTATGGTTGACTGGGCCTTGTGACAGTAGATCCGGGCGGTCCGTCAGTGTCAGCTGAGGTTGTATGCTGAGATTTTTTAAATGACTGAACCATGCTCTCTGGGGCCAGTGTGGTGCTATTAGTATCACTGTTGTTTTCTCTGCCTTGATTTTTTTTGATTACTTTTGGGATTATGGCAGTTGGAGGGAATGCATAGCACAGATGCCATTTCCAGTTTTGGTTGAAAGCATCCACCCCGCTGTTGCCATCTGTAGGGTCCAGGGAGAAAAATATCGGAGATTTTGCGTTCGCCCTGGAAGCAAATAGGTCTACTTCGGGTATTCCCCACTTCTGGGTGATTTGAGTGAAGGTTGTTTGGTTTAGCGACCATTCCGTGTGTTTTATCGTTTTCCGGCTCAGGAAATCTGCCACTGTATTGTCTGTTCCTTTTAGATGAATACCGGATATCGATCTTATGTTCACTTCTGTCCACAGTAGGATAGATTGTGTCAGTCTCATCAGTTTTTGGGATTTTGTGCCCCCTTGTCTGTTTAGGTATGCGACTGTCGCTGCGTTGTCTGATTGTATCTTTACATCCTTCCCCTGTAATGCTGGCTTGAAGGTTTTTAGCGCTTCCCCCACAGCTTTCAGCTCTCTCAAGTTTGAGGAGGCTTGTGCCCATTTGGGTGTCCATTTCCCTTGCGAGAACCGCCCTTCCATGTGGGCTCCCCATCCTAGGGCGCTTGCATCGGTGGTGATGCTGACTGGATTGACTTGAGCCCATCTGCGCCCCTCGATGACCCAAAGTGGGTTGAGCCACCAGTAGAGTGTTTGTTTGACTGTGGCGGGGACGGGAATGGATTTTTCTAGGGATGCTTGCCTGCCATCCCATTGGGACAGAATGTAGTTCTGTAAGGGTCGCATGTGAATTTGTGCCCAGGTGATGGCTGGAATGGAAGACGTCATCAGTCCTAGTACGGACATTCCGTGCCTGATCGTTGTGGAATGGTTCCTTAGCAGGGACGTAATTGCTTGTGTCATTTTTACGTCTTTTTCCTTTGTTAAGAAAATTTTTGACAGTCTGGAGTCCAGCACGTATCCCAGGTACACTACTCTCTGGCTTGGGATCATTTGCGATTTCTCTGCGTTTATTAACCATCCCAGGTTTTGCAGATAGATCATACTCTTGCGCAGGTTGTTTTCTAGGATTGCTGCTGAGTCCGCAAAGAACAGGAGGTCGTCTAAGTATGGTATTATTCCAATACCCTCCTGTCTTAGACCTTTTAGCGCTTCCGCCATTATTTTTGAGAATATTCTTGGAGCTGAGGAGATTCCGAAGGGGAGAGCTGTGTACTGTAGGTGCAGCGTAGCTGCTGGCCCCTGGATTGCGAACCTTAGAAACTTTTGGTGATCCTTCCTTATGGGGACATGTAGGTAGGCATCCTGTAAGTCTAGTGTTGCCATGAATGTCTCCTGCGGTAGGATGTTCCTAATTGAATAGATAGATTCCATTCTGAATCTCTTGTATCTTATTCCTCGGTTGAGTGGTTTGAGGTTTAGTATCAGCCTTAGTTTGCCTGATGGTTTTCTTTTTGCGAAGATGTGTGAGTAGAAGCCCTTTTGTTCCTCCTCTTGGGGAACGTGACAAATCACCTTCTGATCTAATAGTTTCTGTAGGGATTCTAGAAACACCTTTGCTTGATTGCTGTCCTTGGGTAGCATGGTCGCTAAGTATTTGGTTGGGGGGCGGTTGGAGAATTCTATTGCGTAACCGTCCGCTATGGTGCGCAGTATGAATTTGTTTTCTGTTATCTCCTCCCATTGGTGGGAGAAAGCCGCCAATCTGCCCCCCACCTGAAGGCAGTTTTTTGTTCTTTTGGGTATTAGGCTTGAGGATGAATTCACCTTTGCCTTTCTTGTTTTGTTGACCCCAGTGCTTTCTTGCCCCTGGCTTATTGAATTTCTTGAAATGCCGAAAGGGCGCCTTCCCTTGTCTCTTCTTGGTTTGAGGGAACCCCTTATTTTTTGCTGCAGTCCTATCCAGGACTGTTTCTAGTTCGGGACCAAACAGTAGGTCTCCAGTGAATGGTATGCCACATAAACGGTTCTTGGAAGGTGCATCCCCCCCCCAGGATTTTAACCACAGGGCTCTGCGGGCCGAGTTTAGTAGTGCCGTGGTCCTAGAGGATATTCTGACAGTTTCTGCTGAAGCATCTGCCAAGAAAGCTGCCGCTCTAGTTAGTGTGGGGATGGTTTTAATTAGTTCCTCCCTGGGTGTGTCGTTCTCCAATAGATCTTGCAGCTGGGTTAGCCAGATTAGCAAGGTTCGGGCTGTGCAGGTGGAAGCAATAGCCGGATTTAGATTTGCCGCCCCTGCTTCCCATGCCCTTCCTCCTCTGAGTCTGAACAGATACCGTCTTCTGATTCAGATTGTTCAGATTCATCTGAATCCACCTCTTGTTCTGCCTGTACCTTGTTCTCCCTTGGAATGTGTGTTCCGCTGGTAGATGGGATACTGGCCTGAGCGACACTTGCTGGCGTTTCTAATTTCTCTATAGCTGAGCGTAGTGGTGCCATGGTGCTCTGAATTTCTTTCTTAAAAGAATTGAGCAGGTCTTTCAAAAATCCCTGTGATTCTTTTGCCACCATTTTGTCTAAGCATTTCTGACACAGGGGCTTTTTCCAATCTGGGGAAAGCCTGTGGCTGCATGAGGCACATGTTTTGCCTTTAGCCTTCCTTTCCTCAGGGGTCTTTGCCTGCAAGCGAGCATAGAGAACAAAAAAACCCCGTGAGTTTAGGTGGTCAAAGGAACTGCCTGTAGATAGGCAGTAAAGAGGTTAAGACAGAGATAATTCAAGAATATTCTGGCTTACCTTGGAGCTGTCCTGATTTGCAGGATCTGCAGGGCAGGGTGGGGAAGCGTCAGACATGATCAGCCACCAGGATCCTCTGCTTAGAGGCCTTTTTATCTGCTTCCTGCATAAGCTCCGGCCCCACCCCCGGCTGACCCCGTGCAGGTTGGTGGACACACCTGCACATGCCGCTGTATTGTAGAGTAACTGTGCTGGTAGTGAAGGGTAGCATTGAACAAATTTGCTATTTGTATTCTGTTTTCTTTCTCTTTTTTTTTTTTTTTTTTTTTTTTTAAACTTCCCGCCCCTAGGTGTCCCTGCTCTATCTCCGCAGTAGATAGACTACGGGAAAATGGCCGCCAACCCGGAAGCGGAACTTCCTCTGCGCCATCTTGGTACACCCCCGACTTCCTGTAGCGGCCTGTGGCGGTGAGGACGCTGCTGCGCCGCCCGGAGAGCGGTGGATTCGTTTGGGGGGACAGCCGCAGCCACCAGGGACCTAATTTAGAAGGTGCAAAACCCTCCCTGCTAGACCCTCTGCTGCTGAGGTTTTCGGCAGCGGTCGGCGGCGGCGGCGGGGGGGGGGGGCGCCCATCTATGCATGTGTCCATCCCCCCTGGCGGGCTCCAGATTCTGCGGAAAGCCAGAGGGGGGTGCTTGCGGAAGCATACACAGGCCTAACAGCGGCATGGGGTGGGGATGACAGAGTCCTCCTGCAGCCTGGGGGGATGATTGCAGACCCCTCAGTAGGGGCGAAATCTCAGGCTTTGAGCAATGTTGCCCAGTGCTGCGCCTGCTCGCCCTCCCAAAGCCCCTTGGGCTGTATGGGATGCTGGCAGGGGGTCTCCTGCAACAAGCACAGAGACAGGTGAAAATAAAATAACAAACGTTCTTGCAGCTCCTGTGGGTCCGGAGGAAACACAAACAACTGAGGCACACAGGTAAGAGTGTGAAATTTATAATGGTGGACTAATGTGTTTCCTGTTTTAGGGAGGAGGAGCCTATCTCTCGGATGCTGCCCTGGAAGACGATTCGAGAAAAAGGGAATAACAATATCCAGCATTACAAAGTACACAGTACACATTGGTTGACATGATACCTAAGTCATAGATTGAAGCCATCTAGACCAGATAACATCAAACTTATTCAGGGAATTCCTTAGGGAATATATATGCTTTTCAAAAAGAATGATCCTATTGAGATCCACAATCCAATCGGACACAGTCGGCGGATGTGGAGAGGTCCACTTAATCTGTCTACAGGCAACAAAAAGTGCGAGCCTTATAGTATTACCAGTGGGGGAGGTATAGATAGAGGTGTCACAGTAACCCAATATACATATAAGCGGTTCAAATGGAATATTAATATCCAATACCGTATTTAAAGTACCAATCTCCTCCACCCAGTATCTTTGAAGTTTTGAACATCACCACAAAAGATGTATTAATGTACCTGTGTTACCGCATCTAGCACAGGCTGGCTCAGATTTCAGTCCAATTACATAAACTGCGGAATTCTATAGACCCTATGAAAAATAAATATTTGAGTCAGTATGTGTGATGGAGAAAGACACCCTACACGGGGACCGGAGGACATCGTCCCAAATCTCCTCAGAGATGGGACCAATATCTTTGTCCCAGCCAACCCGAGAATGGATGGGGAAGTTCAATAGAAACCCATCTGACAGTACCCTATAAGTAACCGAGGTAAGACCTTTTGTTGACCCTGCCCGTACTATTTTATCTAAGACAGGGATGGAGGGGAAAATATCTTAGCAGAAGAAAACTGGACATGTAAAGCATGTCTTAATTGAAGGAATTGGTAAAAGCAGTTGGACTCTACAGAGAAGTCTCCCCTCATATCTTCAAAGGATTTAAGTATACCATTCTGATATAGCTGAGCTAAAGTAGTTATTCCTAGTTTTGCCCATCTCTGAAGGCCTCTAAGAGCTGAAATTTGAGAAAGTCTATCATTTTCCCATATGGGAGTGTATCTAGTGGGATATGAGACACCCAACATTTTTTTAACTGTATACCATACTTTAAAGATTAACATACAAGTAGGCATATCAGCAAGCGAGACACCCCCTCTTGCACCATCAAGGACAAAGAGTGGAGACCGACCATTAAATGCAAAAGAAAATAATCGTCAGGCAGGAAAGGATATCTGTTCAAACTCCTATCCGGCAAAATGCTGTAATTGGGAGGCGAGAAAATATAGCCTTGGATTAGGAACTGCCAGGCTGCCAGCATTTGTGGGATGCTGTAAAGTCTCCAGTTTGATACGAGGGATTTTGTTCCGCCATATTAATCGCTTAAATATAGTGTTTATCTTAATAAAGATCTGGATAGGTATCCAAATCTGGGCATTATGTAAAAAATAGAGAAGCTGAGGCATCCATATCATTTTTATTAAACTGATACGACCTATTAGCGATAAAGGGAGCTTAGTCCAGGTTTTACTCTGATTTTGAAATCTAATGGATCCGGAAGGGGGTCTAAAGGCATCAACATGGATTTCTTCCAGTTTATACCTAGACCGGAAAACCTTCCAAACTCCTTAACGTGTTCCATTTCTACCGTAAGGGATGAACAGACATTAGACATGAAAAAGAGAAGATCATCCGCATATAGTGATATCTTTTCCTCCGTGTCCCCCCTAATCGGACCAGTAACATCAGGAGAGGACCGTATAAGACATGCCAAAGGCTCTATGGCCAGGGCAAAAAGCAGGGGAGACAGCAGACACCCCTGCCTAGTGCCACGGAAAAGTCTGAAACTAGGAGATTGAAAGCCATTCATCCTAACTGATGCCCCTGGAGCAGTGTCTTACAAACGGACCCACTTACAAAAACCAGAGCCAAGCCCGAATTTATCAAGAATGGCCCACAAATATGGCCATTTGACTCAATCAAAGGCCTTGATTGCGTCAAGTGCTAAGAAAGCACGGTTTGAATGGCCCGGGGCTGGAACCTGTATATTTAAATATGCACATCTGATATTAAATGCAGTTGATTTGTTGGACATAAATCCTACCTGATCTGGATGAATAACACTGTTAATAACCTTATTTAGTCTAGTTGCAAGTATCTTCGCAAGAATTTTAATGTCTGTAGATAATAGAGAAATTGGTCTATAAGATTCAGAATATAACAAGTTTTTATCCTTTTTTGGTATGACTACTATTACGGATTGTCCCAGAGAGGCCCGTATGAAAAGCCTCATTTAGTGTTCTAAGAAGAGCGGGAAGCAATTCTTTGCTATATTTTTTATAGGTCTCAATAGGGAGGCCATCGGTCCCTGGGGCCTTGGCATTGGGAAAACTAGCCACTGCATTTTCTACTTCCATTAAAGTGAGTGGGGCATTGAGAATTTCTCTCTCTTCTATTGAAATAGCCGGGAGATCAATACTGGCCATGTAACTAGATAGCTCTGCAAGGGTAAAATCTGCCCTGGAAGTATATAAATTTTGATAATAGGACTTAAAGATAGATATAATTGAACTAGTCTGGTTACAAACCTCCCCCTCTACATTCATTAAAGCTGAAACATGTGTAGAGTTAGATTGGGACCTTACTATCTGAGCCAATAATCTACCGTTCGCTTCTCCCTCAGCCCAGCTAAGTCTCTTCTGAAAAAAGAGTTTATTCCTGGCCCAAGATTCCAATAGTTCGTTCAGCCTATTTGAGATGAAAGCAATTTCTGTTGGATATGCGGAGAAGGACTTTGAATATATATGGCTTCTGCCACGGAGGTGTCAGCCTTCGCCAACTCGAGCTCTCTACGGGAAGCACTTTTGATAATGCTTATATTCTGGATTAACAATCCCCGAAGATAGGCCTTTAGCGCATCCCATACAACTTGAATGGAAGTGGAGCCTAAGTTGAGGGACCAAAAATCCAGGATACGGTTAGGAATGACGTCCTCCTTAGAAAATAATTCCAACCAAAAGGGATTAATCCGCTAAGACATATTAGACGCCTGATGCCCTGACTAAGCCTATTTTTGAAATTTGGTGTTTACAAGTTAAAATCCGTATTTTTTGCTAGAAAATTACTTAGAACCCCCAAACATTATATATATTTTTTTAGAAGAGAGTCTAAAGAATAAAATGGCGATTGTTGCAATATTTTTTATCACACGGTATTTGTGCAGCGGTGTTTTAAACGCAAATTTTTGGAAAAGTGACACTTTCATGAATTTTAAAAAATCCAAACAGTAAAGTTACCCCAATTTTTTTGTATAATGTGAAAGATGATGTTACGCCGAGTAAATAGATACCAAACATGTCACCCTTTATAATTGCACGCACTCGTGGAATGGCGACGAACTACGGTACCTATGAATTTCCATAGGCGACGCTTTAAAATTTTTTTACGGTTACCAGGTTTGAGCTACAGAGGAGGTCTAGGGCTAGAATTATTGCTCTCGCTCTGACGATCGCGGCGATACCTCACATGTGTGGTTTGAACACCGTTTACATATGCGGGCGCGACTTCCGTATGCGTTTTCTTCGCTGCGCGAGCTCGCGGGGACGGGGGCGCTTTAAAAAATTTTTTTTTTTTTTTTTTTATTTATTTTATTTATTTTTGTACTTTTATAAATTGTGTTTAAAAATTTTTTTTTTTTTTTTACTTTTATTGCTGTCACAAGCAATGTAAACATCCCTTGTGACAGTAATATGTGGTGACAGGTACTCTTTATGGAGGGATGGGGGGTCTAAAAGACCCCCCATCCCTCCTTTACACTTCAAAGTATTCAGATCGCCGAAAACGGCGATTCTGAATACTGTGTACTTTTTTAAATTCGGCGCCATTGGCAGCCGAGTAAACGGGAAGTGACGTCATGACGTCGCTTCCGCGTTTACAATTAGAAGGCTGGAACGAAGCCGCTCACAGCTTCATTCCAGCCCGCCCCCAGCCGCCGGAGATTCCCGAATGGACACCGGGCCTCCCGATCGCACGGGAGGCCCGGTAACAGCGGCGGGAGGCGGCGGGAGGGGGGGGATGTCCCCTCCCGCTCCTCCGGTATAACAGCCGAGCGGCTTTTAGCCGCATCGGTTGTTATATTCGGGTAGCTGATCGCCCGCTGAAAACAACGGTACCGGGATGATGCCTGCAGCTGCGGGCATCATCCCGGTATAACCCCGGAAAGCCGAGGACGCATATGTGCGTTCGGTCGGCGGGAAGGGGTTAAGTAACTAACAGAGGAGAATGGTCTGAGATACCTCGAGGTTCGATACCCACATCCAACACATATGGTATAAAATCAGCCGAGTACAGAGCCAAATCTATTCTTGATAGTGTGTTATGTGTTTTAGAATAGCATGTATAGGCATTTTCTTCAGGGTGTATCTTCCTCCACATATCATACAGTCCTACCTCCTGACATAGTCGTCCAAAGGGGGAGAGGCGCCCATTGGTCATTGACCTTGGAGCTGGGCATCTGTCCCACCTCATATCAACAAAACTATTGAAATCCCCAAGTACCAATAATGGTATCTGAGGAGAGACCCCTGCAAAGGAAATAAGCTGACAAATTATTTCTGAATTATATGGGGGAGGTATATATATATATAATCAACTCAAGATCATCCAGCTTGCATTGTAAAAAAATATATTTGCCATTATCATCTACCATAGTCCTACTGCAGGAGAATACCACACCAGCATAGACCAGGATTGTAACCCCCCTTGAGTGAGAGGTATACAATGAGTGATAAGCCTCTAACCGAACAGACAGAAACCTGGTCATGTTGGATGTGGCATGTGTCTCCTGCAGACAGACGAGGGCAGGGCAAAAAGAAGCAATATAGTCAAATATAGATTGTCTTTTTAAAGCATTGTTCATACCCCTAACATTCCAAGAAAGTATTCTAATTGATTTACCATAGGTACAATGGCATAAGAACATCACTAGTTAACCAACCTGTACTGTACACAAAAACATGGTATATATATATATATATATATATGTATGTGTAATATATATATATATATATATATATATATATATATATATATATATGCAAAACATGAGAATACTCCAAGATGAACCCCCACAAAAAAAAAAAAAAAATGGTTCCTCACGGGAAAAAAACAGACAGCCTGGCTTCAATGAAAAAAAAACAAGGGGAAAAAAATATATATATTAATGCGCCGTCATTTCATACTGTATACTTATAAAAATTTACTAGAAGGGTGAACCTATCACCCCAAAGTCTGAGTTTTACCCTAACCATCAAGCCAGTCCTGTGCATCCTGTGGTGTTTGGAATATTTGTACATTGCCTTCATAGTTCACTCGCAGACGGGCAGGGTATAGCATTGAATATTTAAGCCCTTGGAGTAACAAACGTTTCTTCACCTCTTGAAAATTTGCCCTCCATTTCTGAACCTCTGGTGAAAAGTCAGGAGAAAACATAATTTTGGCTCCATTATATTTAATATCATTTAGGACCCGTGCCTGCCGCAGAATATTTTCTCTGTCTCTATAATTTAGAAGACATATTAAAAAGGTTGAGGTGTTTTTCCCATTTTCTGAAAACGGGTAGGGACCCGGTGGACACATTCTATTACGAGCAATGGAGAGAAATGTTCCTTGCCGAAGATTTCAAATTGCCATCGTTCAGCAAAGCTAACTGGGTCATTACCCTCTGCATTCTCTGGTATGCCCAACACTTGGACATTAGAGCATAAACGATTCTCAATGTCTTCAATTTTAGAGATAGTAGTATTTAACTTGCGGGTAGCTGCCTTCATCTCTGTTACCATGGGAGGAAGAGTATCCTCTATGCCACTCACCCTGTTTTCTAAGATCTTAGTGTGTTCTTGTACTTTTTGGAGGTCCCCACGTATAAAGACAACCTCTTCCCGTATGGCCTGACCCTGGCCTGTGAGCACAGAGAGGGAGGAAGAGCAATGTTGTATAAAAAAAAACATCCCTTAATGTGGGTTCAAAAGCCTTTCCGACTGTATTCTCCCCTTCAGTTGATTTCTGACTAGGATCTGTTTGGGTGGTTTAAACAGTTAAAGAGTTAGTGTTCATACTCACATTGAGCATAGAAGAAGAGGATGAACTCATGGGGGGGCTTTCATTGTCGCCACAGGGATATGGCATAGGCTGGGGATCCATCTTGGTGGTTTGCGAGGAGGGCGCTTCTATGCGAGAGACCACCCTGCAGTCCTCCAGTTGTCCATGGTGGTCTGGCATTAAGTTAGTGTCATCCTGGCGAGCGGCAATTCCTTTTGCAGTTTCTGCTCTTGTAGTCGCTCTACAAAGAGAAGCAGAGGTAGACACCACTCCAGCATTCGCTGGTCCTCTAGCATTTGACATATCTTTAATAGAAGTAGTAATAGTTGTACCTTTACCCTCCTTAATTTTTGACATAATAAATAAATAATTAAAAAAAAAAAAAAAAAAACACACACGGAAGGAATAGGAAGATAGGAGATACAGTGGAAACTCGGTTTGCGAGTAATGCGGTTAACGAGCGTTTCGCAAAACGAGCGCTGTATTTCTAAAAATCCTAACTCGGTTTGCGAGTGTTGTCTTGCAAAACGAGCAGGATTCAGGCCAAAAGCAGTGTGCAGTACCGCTTTTGGCCTGAGGTGGGGGCGCGGGAGCTGATCGGAAATGCACGGAAAGGCCGAGGACAGTTCGGCTGACCTCGGCAAACCTCGGAAAGGCTCATGAATGGAGTCTTTCCGAGGTTTGCCGAGGTGAGCCGAAGTGTGCGTTTCCGAGGCTCTCCGGTGCCCCCCGCCTCTGGGTATTGCATCCCATTGAAGTCAATGCGGAACATATTATTTTCGTTTCCATTGACTTCAATGGGAAAACTCGCTTTGGTATGCGAGTAGTTTGGATTACGAGCATACTCCTCGTAATCCAAGATGCCACTGTATTGCACCAACAAGTAGTTACTCTCCAAAAAAAAAGGGATTTAGACATTTTAAACAATCTGTAGGTCTCAACTTCTCTGTGACTCTGCTTTGTGAACTTCGGTATCAGCTCCGTATGAAACAGTACCCAGGTAGTTACTCTCCAAAAAAAAAAAGTAAGCATTTTAAACAATCTATAGGTCTCAACTTCTCTGCGACTCTGCTGCATAAACTTCTGCCTCGTGAACTTCAGTATCAGCTCATTATAAAATAGTATCCAGGTAGTTACTCTCCAAGAAAAATCAGAATTTTAAACAATCTATAGGTCTCAGCTTCTCTGCGACTTCTCAGAGACTGCTTCAAAAACTTCAATATCAGCTCAGTATAAAACAGTACCCAGCAGTACCCAGCTCCCCCACACAATACCTGATCAACAACCGCAACTGTCCAAAGAGTGGAGGTGGGGGGGGGCAGGGGGGGAAAGAAAGGCCGACTAAGCAATCAGCCAGCTAGCTAGTCGGTCCAGTTGAATATTTGTTGCAATGTCTATCTCTCAGCAAAAATCACACACCTCACGGCTGCAGATGGATTGAAGAGGGAGAACCATCCGTCACAGTCATCCACGAGTCCTCTGGAGACCCTCCGGAAAGCGAGAAGGCAGAAAGCCAGCAGTGCATCACTACTTGCATCCCCAACACAGCACAAGAAGTACTGGGACAGCGCAGGCACAGGGAGGACCAGCCGACAAGCCAGTCAGTGCAGTAGTCAAAGCAGCAAAAGAAGCGACTCAAACAGAGGTGCGATCAGCGGCTTGGTAAGCCTTTCGGTTTCTTTCTTCAATATGGCTTCAATATAGTTCAGACAGCCTAAAATGGCTGAGACAGCATCCAGCACTCGGTATGCTCGTTTTATGGAGGTATCACAGAGATAGAGCACTGCATGAGACACGAAGACGGAGCATCAACAATGATCAGTCAGCCAGGCTTCGGAGCTCAATCATCTGTGAGTGCTCACAGCTGCTCACATCCTATTCCTCCCTTCTTTTGCACATAACATTGCAAGCAGATTAAACACAAACATTCTTGGCCAACATCAGTTTAACATTTAAAGTATTTAAAGACAAAAATATAAGGTCCACCTTATCAGATTCCTCACCCCCTATGATGACCCATTGGAAACATTTTAGGAGGGGGGAGGGTTATAAATAAGTTTTGGACTCCAAAAAAAAGCCTCTGGCACTCTGCCTGAATTTAAGGACAACAATAACATTTGGACACATTTTAGGGGGTGTTTAGGGTAAAGCACTACAATGGAGCTGACAAAATACATTGTTAAGTGACTAGGCTAGGTGTATATGGGCCCAGAATAGCATGCTGAGGAGGTTAGTGAAGGCAAATATGCATGAAGGACAAAAAAGGAGCATTAAAAGCTTACAGCATGCATGATGACAAAGGGAACATTCACAGCATATTACAATCATGGTAATTAGGGAATGATGAAAGAAATACAATACAATAGCATACATTAAATACATAGAATGTGATGTTAAAGGAGACAACTTACCCTAATATAGTCCTTTTGCAGTATCTGAATGATGGCAGAACAGGTCTCTGGGATAATGATCCCCAGAGCCTGGGGGGAGAGGCCCGTAGAGAACTTGAGGTCCTGTAGATTTCTCCCCGTCTCCAAGTACAGCAACGTGGCGACTAACCTCTGATCCGGAGTGATGGCTTTCCGCATGCAGGTGTCCTGCTTCATAATATAAGGGGACAGCAAAGCCAACAGATGGTGAAAAAGTGGGTCCCTTATCCGGAGAAAATTCCTGAAATCATCAGGGTTATTCTCCTGGATCTCACGCAGCAAAGGCATTTGAGAGAATTGGTCACGTTGGAGCAACCAATTCTTGGTCCATGAACTCCTCCCCACCCTGTTCATGGACTGGGCTTGGGTCAAAGCAAAAACCCCAACACCAAGACCCGCACAGCACGAACACTACGACAATCACGTACCCGCAACATGGCTTCAAAAGGGTCGGCTGTTCAGAACGAATTAACAGAACGCACTGAAGAACAGAAAGGCCTGTAAAGAGCGAGCTGAAAATCAGAAACAAGCACGAGCACAAGAACGCACTGAAAAACAAATACGAACTGACTACACGCACTGAAAACCAGATACAAACCCACAAGCACAAACTGAAGAGCAGTAACGCACTGAAAAACACAAAAGCTGAAAAGCGCAAATCGTCTCTCACCAAACTTCTACTAACACGAGATAAACATGAGATTAGCAGAAGGAGCCCAAAGGGTGGCGCACTGGGTATTGAGCTTCCGTTTTCTAATCCCGTTATACGTGTTGTACGTCACCGCGTTCTTGACGTTCGGAATTTGTTGTGACCGTGTGTATGCAAGGCAAGCTTGCAATTCTGTCGGAAAAACCATCCAAGTTTTTTCGGACGGAAATTCTGATCGTGTGTACGCGGCATAAGCTGTTTACACACTTGCTGTCTATGAACATTAATGCATTAACCACATGCAAACTGGGCTATAGCCGAAAGACGGCTACAGCATGGTCGGCTTATTCTGGGAGGGCATCCATGGACATCCTCCCAGAATCTGGCATGCACCCGGGAATATCCGTGACCGCCAGAGGACCAGAGGACCCAGCGCATCACGGATCACAGTAAATGGCCGCCGACAGTGGCCATTTACCACGTGATCGCTCTGTCAAATGACGGAGCGATCACTTGTAAACTAACCGGCATCATGTCTGGTTCCTCTCTCCCCTCCCTGTACCTATTGGTATAGTGCAGGATACGTTTTCATTTTCTTTCCACATTTTCCAAAAACTTGTAGAAAAAATGACATGTTCAAAAGACTCGATATGCCTCATAGATTATACGTTGGGTTGTTTTCTTTCGAAAATTGGGTCATTTTTTGAGCATTTCCACTGTCCTGGTGCTCCAGGGCCTTCAAAAGTGCAAGAGGTAGTCAAGAAATTAGATGCGTAATTTATGCTCCTAGAATGCCTGAAGGTGCTCCCTGCATGTTGGGCCTCTGTATGTGGTCATGCTGTGTAAAAGCCTCACACATGTGGTATCGTCATACTCAGGAGGAGAAGTAGAATGTATTTTGGGGTGTAATTTGTGGTATGCATATGCTGTGTGAGAAATAACCTGATAATATGACACTTTTGTGAAAAAAAAAAAAAATCTTGATTTTGCAAAGAATTGTGGGAAAAAAATTACAACTTCAAAATACTCACAATGCCTCTTTCTAAATACCTTGGGATGTCTACTTTCCAAAAAGGGGTAATTTGGGGGGTATTTGTACTGTCCTGGCTTGTTAGGGTCTCAAGAAATGAGCTAGGCCGTCAGTACTTTAGGTGTGATCAATTTTCAGTGATTGGCACCATTGTTTGTGGACTCTATAACATTCACACAGACCAAATAATATACACTGATTTGGATTATTTTTTACCAAAGATATGTAGCAGTATAAAATTTGGCCAAAATTTATGAAGAAAAATTCTTAATTTGCAAATTTTTATAACAGAAACAAAGAAAAATGTATTTTTTTTAGAGAATTTTCAGTCTTTTTTCATTTATAGTGCAAAATATAAAAAACCCAGTGGTGATTAAATGCCACCAAAAAAAAGCTCTATTTGTGTGAAAAAAAGGACAAACATTTCATATAGGTACAGTGTTGCATGACTGAGTAATTGTCATTCAAAGTGTGAGAGCACTGAAAGCTGAAAATTGGTCTGCTTAGGAAGGGTGTTTAAGTGCCCAGTTGTCAAGTGGTTAAGACAACCTACTGGAGATTGTACGAGGCAATGAAAAGGTCAGGTAAAAAGCCTCCCAATTCATACAGCCACATATACAAAATGAGGGCTAAACTCCAAGCAGGTCATTAGAACAATTAAGTTTAGTTTCCACTAGTGCGACATGTCATGCGACCCTGGACACAAAGTCGCATGACACGTCACGACCCATTAATTTCAATGGCACTCGTTTCAATCCATGCGACTCAAAGTCACAGCAACCTAGAAAAGGTCCCAGCACTAACCCAATGCAACCTCTGATGAAATCCCGATCCAGAGGCTGTAAAGTTGAATCAAAGATTCACTCCTAAGTGGCATGAGAGGAAACGTAGCCTCAGAGTCCATACATTAGATCACATATGAGGCATGAACCACAAATGGTACCAAAAGAATAGAACCCAAATAACACAAGCATAAGCTCCAGTGTCGTGTATTTAAATACACAGAGTTATAACATACTTGGAGAAGTGAGATGTCAGAGACATAGTGTACTCGTCTAATACCCCCCACACAGCAATTCATACGCAATTAAAGCCAATGCCACAAAACCAACCATTTGTATAATCACATCATAGATATGGCCTGGTCTCTGGCTACCAATCTATTAAACATCTGTTCAGTGGTGGAACCCAGGAGGCTCCAGGTGATAGAAGTCTAGGCACACAAACTGGAGTGCATAGCAGATACTGTTATCCCATAAAAGGTACAGCTTCAGCTCCCAGACATAAACAAATATTTTATTTAGAATAGAAGTAAAAGTGAGTCTACGTGAGTGAGTCTAAACTATATATTTAAACAACGTATGTTAAGAGATTGCTGTACACCTAACTTACTTTATATAGCCCACACTAAGGTGGGAGACAAAGCCTCCCAGCTTATAACATGTCCAAATCTAGTGAAAAATGAAAGTTTCTGACACCTTTGGATAAACCCCCGAAGTGTGCAACAGGAGCAAATCAGAAGGCCAACACCTGCAGGTATTAACGAGCAATCATTAAACACAGGAGGTTACACCCTGGAGCCTGTCAATTAAATGTTGCAGGGTCCATAATTTATGTTTCTAGTTCAGCCTAGGGGTGGGGTATTGCCCAAACCAAGCCCCCACTAGCTGTGGTTTAATTGCTGAAAGCAAAGAGTGTAATTGATGGTAAACATGGAGTAGGAAGGAGTTAACGGGTTGCAGCTTCTGCTGATCTCTGAGATTGCCAGCCCCAGCACTGCAGATTGTAGGTGTTAGGGCCTCTGCCTCCAAACTGTTGTGGAATTTTTTATTAAATTATTATGTATTATGTTGTCAGATGTCTCCCAGTGTCAGTTTTGCTGTAATACGCTCAACGCAAGCACGTTCACACATACAAACGTTGGTGGAAGACCACTGGCTGTGGAAACCTTCCCGTTGACATGGCAGATCTGTTTGCTCTTTTAACCGGTTCAATACAGGGCATTTTCACCCCCTTCCTTCCCAGACCAATTTTTAGTTTTCAGCACTGTCGCACTTTAAACGACAATTGCGCAGTCGTGCGACGTTGTACCCAAACAAAATTGACGTCCTTTTTTCCCCACAAATAGAGCTTTATTTTGGTGGTATTTGATCACCTCTGGAGGTTTTTATTTTTTGCGCTATAAACAAAAGAAGAGCGACAATTTTGAAAAAAATACAATATTTTATACTTTTTGCTATAATAAATATCCCAATTTAAAAAAAACAAAAAACAATTTTTTTCCTCAGTTTAGGCTGATACGTATTCTTCTACATATGTTTGGTAAAAAAAAAAAATCGCAATAAGCGTATATTGATTGGTTTGCGCAAAAGTTATAGCGTCTACAAAATACGGGATAGATTTATGGCATTTTTTAAAAGTTTTTATTTATTTACTTTTTTTTATTAGTAATGGCGGCTATCTGCGATTTTTTTTTCGTGACTGCGACATTATGGCGGACACATCGGACACTTTTGACACATTTTTGGGACCATTCACATTTATACAGCGATCAATGCTATAAAATTGCATTGATTACTGTGTAAATGTGACAGGCAGGGAAGGGGTTAACCACTAGGGGGACACAAGGGGTTAATTATGTTTCCTAGGGAATGATTCTAACTGTAGGGGGCGGGGACGTACAAGGGGAGGAGACTGATCAGTGTTCCGCTGTACTGGGAACAGATCGGTCTCCTCTCAACTGACAGAAGAAAAATATTACAGCGCACACATGCAAAAAGACATTCACCTCCAGCAAGGCTAGTTTAAAAACACCTAAACAGTCTCAAAAAAACATTTTCAAAAATATGGGGATTTGGTCACACCATATTGCTATATGGTGCTAAGCCCACTTACTGCGACAAAGTACCCCATGATTAGTGGGTCCTACACTATCCATAGATTTGGGAGATCCTGCTTCTCCGAACCATGAGAGCTACACTCTTCTAAATGGGAGAATATTGAGGTCTCCACCTATGACACAAGTGGACACTAATGAGAGGTACTTAATGAGGGAGCAGGGTGCTCCTATCCCAAAAGGATTTGGTCAGAATCCATACAATACACAAACAAAATATTTGGGGGGCATACCTTCTTATTAAAGCTGGTGCAGCCATAAGACCATACAATAGAAGAAAAATAGGCTAGTTTAAAAACACCTAAACAGTCTCAAAAAACATTTTCAAAAATATGGGGATTTGGTCACACCATATTGCTATATGGTGCTAAGCCCACTTACTGCGACAACGTACCCCATGATTAGTAGGTCCTACACTATCCATAGATTGACTGACAGGACGCGGATCTGTGTGTTTACACACACAGATCCACGGTCCTGCCCGGTTAACGGGCAATCGCGGGTGCCCGGCGGACATCGCGGCCGCCGGGCACATGCACCGGGTCCCGAGCAATGTGGCGGGCGCGCGCGTGCGCCCCCGAGAGGGCCAGGAAGCCCAGGATGTCATATGACTGCCACCCAGGATGGGAGATCCCATCTCAGGCCGTCATATGACTATACGTGGGTAATGAAGTGGTTAAGGATGTTCGTTTATGCCTCACCAAGAGGCTGGCCGCTTAATGGTGACTGTATTAACACTCCTAGTAAGCAGGGAACCATAGCATAACCATACAAAAATGATGGCCCACTGAGCCATGATAGAGTACGGCTCACGTCATTGGTAGCGGTGGGAGTGTGCACACGGTCACGTTCAGATTCATATAGTTTGTGTCTCACAAGGAGCTGGCCGCATGGCTCTGCACACAGCCATCTGCACACATCACTACTGGAATTCTATTTTAAAATATACATGTGTGCGATTGGTTCTTTAGAAACAATACAAGTGTCTGATTGGCTGATTCTGAAGCCACCACCTTCCTTTGTTATTCATGTTGACAGTATAAATAAACGGAGCTGCCTATCCTAAAGGGGATTAGGGATGAACCGAACAACCCCCGGTTCGGTTCGCACCAGAACCTGCGAACGGACCAAAAGTTTGCGCGAACTTTAGAACCCCATAAAAGTCTATGGGACTCGAACGTTCAAAATCAAAAGTGCTAATTTTAAAGGCTAATATGCATGGTATTGTCCTAAAAAGGGTTTGGGGACCCGGGTCCTGCCCCAGGGGACATGTATCAATGCAAAAAAAAGTTTTAAAAATGGCTGTTTTTTCGGGAGCAGTGATATTAATGATGCTTAATGTGAAAAAAAAAGTGAAATATTCCTTTAAATATCGTACCTAGGGGGTGTCTATGGTATGCCTGTAAATTGGCGCATGTTTCCCATGCTTAGTACAGCTACTGCACAAAATGACATTTTTAAAGGAATAAAAGTCATTTAAAACTGCTTGCGGCTTTAATGTAATGTCGGGTCCCGGCAATATGGATGAAAATCAGTGAGACAAATGGCATGGGTACCCCTCCCAGTTCATTACCAGGCCCTTTGGGTCTTGTATGGATATTAAGGGGAACCCCGCACCAAAATTAAAAAAAAGGAAAGGCGTGGGGCCCCCAGGCCCTATATACTCTGAACAGCAGTATACAGGCGGTGCAAACAAGACAGGGACTGTAGGTTTGTTGTTAAGTAGAATCTGTTTGTAATTTTGAACTGGTACATTTTTAAAGTGTAGCTCCAGCCAAAAAATCTATTTTTAAGCTTTTTGGAAAACATAGGGAAGGGTTATCACCCCTGTAACATTTGTTTTGCTGTCTGTGCACCTCTTTAGAAGATTTCACCTCACTTTCTGTCCCAATGACAAATGTTTTTTGAAAATTTGGGGTTTTTAGTGAAACAAGGATTGGTGATAAAGCATCAGTGAAGAGGAGACACGTTTTTCCCATATTAACTCTTACAGGAGAGAATTTCCCTTCCTAGGGGTAGATTTCATCTCACTTCCTGTTGTCTCCTTCCGTTTGCAAGTAGGAGTCGTTTGTAAGTTGGATGTTTGAAAGTAGGGGCCTGCCCTATATACTCTGCAGAAATTGGGGTCTTAGGTGTCGGTGTTGCCACAACACTGTAAGCCCTCACAGTTACTCTTGGTGGGCGCAGGAACGGGCCCTGCTGTGAAATATTAGATCAAGAATTGTAATTACATGCCATTGTTGAACAGAGGCAGAAAAATTGGGCCTTTGGTGGTGGTGCTGGTGCCACAACACTAAGTCCTCACAGATACTCTTGGTGGGTGCTGGAACGGGCCCTGCTGTGAAATATTATATCAAGAATTGTAATTACATGCACCTATTGAACAGGGGCAAAAAAATTGGGCCTTTGGTGGTGGTGGTGTTGCCATAACACTGTAAGCCCTCACAGTTACTCTTGGTGGGCGCAGAAATGGGCCCTGCTGTGAAGTATTAGATCAAGAATTGTAATTACATGTCCCTGTTGAACAGGGGCAGAAAAATTGGGCCTTAGGCAATGGTGCCACAACACTGCAACCCCTCACAGATGCTATAGTTGGAGCTCAGGAACCAGCCCTGCTGCAAAGTATTGCATCAAAAATTGTAATTATATGCCCCTGTTAAACAGGGGCTGAAAAATTGGGCCTTAGCCACTGGTGGCGGCACCCAGAACCAAAAATCTTCTTACAAGCTATCAGCATGATCATTCAGGAGGAAGAGGATAATCACTCAGCATAACAGGATAGTCACTCAGCATCAGCATAGGCAGTCTTGAAGAGATCTGACATTTCCAAAAAAATTATTCAGTTACATCAGCATCAGGTGCTTGGTAGCTGGTGGTGATCCAAGACTGATTCATTTTTATGAAGGTCAGTCGATCGACCGAGTCGGTGGACAGGCGCACCCTGTGATCGGTTACAAAGCCTCCAGCAGCACTGAATGTGCGTTCCGAAAGAACGCTGGATGCAGGGCAGGCCAGTAGCTCAATTGCATACTGTGCAAGCTCTGGCCAGTGATCCATCCTCAAGACCCAGTAACCCAGATGATTTTCGGTGGGAAAGGTGTCCAAGTCAGATCTTGCCCCTAGGTATTCCTGCACCATGTAAAACAGACGCTGGCGATGGTTGCTGGAACCGATCATACCTTGGGGCTACGGACTAAAATATTGTCTGAACGCATCGGTCAGACGGCCACCTTCTCCACCGCTCCTTCTTTGACTGACCGAAGCCTCGGCAACACGTTGTCCAGGAACAGGAGTTTGTAACCTCCCAGTCTCTGGGAACGCGTTGCACAGACCTTTCTGCAAGGCCTCCCGAAGATGTTTCATCCTCTGCAACGGCAAGATAAGGTCCGCAACCTTACCCTTGTAACGTGGATCAAGGAGGGTTGCCAGCCAGTATTGATCCCTCTCCTTGATACCACGAATATGAGGATCCTTTGCAGGATCAGGAAGGCCATGCAGCGTAGGTTTGCTGAGGCATTCGGTCCGGAGTCCTCTGGGTCTCTAAGGACTACATGATCCACAGCCACCTCCTCCCAGCCACGTACAAGTCCATGGGTTTCTTCGGACTGTAAATGATCCCTTGAAGACTTCTGCTGATGCTGAGTGCCAGGCTCAACCTTCATGGTGACACAATCCTTCTTCTCCTCGTCCTCTTCCTGTGTGATCGGCGGGCTCGCAGGAACACTGTCTGGATAAAGGGGGCCTTGAGAGGTAAGGAAGTCCTCCTCTTACTCCCTCTGTTCTGCCTCAAGTGCACTGCTCATTATTCTACGCAGCGTGTGCTCCAACAGGTGGTCAAGAGGTACAGTGTCACTGATGCATGCACTGTCACTGCTCACCATCCTCGTGGCCTCCTCAAATGGTGGCAGGACAGTGCATGCATCCCTGATCATAGCCCACTGGCATGGGGAAAAAAAAAACAAGGTCCCTTGACCCTGTCCTGGTGCCAGAGTCGCATAGGTACTCATTGATGGCCCTCTGCTGCGTGTGCTGCCGCTGCAGCATGGCAAACGTTGAGTTCCACCTTGTCACAGATTAGGCGGTTCTTTGGCAGGTTAAATTCCTTTTGGAGGTCAACCAGCCGAGCACTGGCATTATATGACCTGCGGAAATGCACACAAACTTTCCTGGCCTGCCTCAGGACATCCTGTAAGCCCGGGTACCTGCCCAAGAACCGCTGCACCACCAAGTTAAGGACGTGAGCAAAACAGGGCACATGGGTCAGTTGTCCCTGTCGGAGGGCGGAGAGGAGGTTGGTGCCATTGTCGCAAACCACCATACCTGCCTTAAGCTGGCGTGGCATCAACCACCTCTGAACCTGCCCCTGCAGAGCTGACAGAATCTCTGCCCTAGTGTGGCTCTTGTCCCCCAAGCACACCAGCTCAAGCACTGCATGGCAACTTTTTGCCTGCATGCTTGAGTAGCCCCTTGAATGCCTACGGAGCACCGCTGGTTCCGAGGACAAATCAGCACAGGAAGAGGCCATCGAGGAAGAAGAAGAGGAGGGGGTAGAGGAGAGAGGTGTGGCAGAATCACCACTAGTAGAATTTTGGAGGCCTGGTGGCAGGACAACCGCCAACACTACTGCACCCTGTCCTGCATCCTTCCCAGCTGCCAGAAGAGTCACCCAGTGTGCGGTGAAAGATAGGTAATGTCCCTTTCCATGCCTGCCAGACCATGAGTCAGTGGTAATATGCACCTTACCGCTGACCGCCCTGTCCAGCGAGGCCAAGACATTGCCTTCCACATGCCGGTAGAGAGCCGGAATCGCCTTTCATGAGAAAAAGTGGCGGTCGAACATGAAAACAAACTCGAAACTTATCCCTGGAGTGGATTCTGCTAAGCCCCACGTGATACCAGCATCTATGTCTGTGTTACTTGGAGATATACAAGTGCACTTTTCCTGGCATTATACAAGAGAGCTGCATTTTTGCTTTTAAGCGCAAATAAATTATTTGCTTATAGGAGAAGCTTAAAATTTCCAGGACAAAAATGACCATACTAATGGTGGACAGGAACAGAAACACAAAGCACATTCACCCTGTGTTTGTAGGAGGTATGCAAACACCCACAGCAACTGGTACCCAAAGAGAGGACATCCTCCTAAAGGGTAACCACCATGTGGCCATCTAGCAAAATTTAAACAGGTGTCATGGTGGAACCAGAGTACATGGTGTAGCTTTGCAAACCAGATGAAGTCTGCTGTAATACTCCTAGGAAGTTTGAGGTCCGCCTACTGCTTCCCTGATTGTGCTCCCTCCCTGGTGTCTGTTGATGATGGCACCAGAGAATACTTACAAAACCACCCTATAGCTGTCCACTCAGAGGGACCTGCACTGCAGCATAGCAGGCTGCATACTGTCCTGGCTTACCAAAATAGTTCCCCTGCCTCTGCAGACGTGTACCCCTCCCCCCATCTGGAGGTAGGACTCTGGATGCCTCTGCTCCAGCCATGCAGTATTCCTTTCCAAAGATTTGGGAAAGCCAGCGGCTGTGATCCATCCATATTAATCAGAAAACATCGGGATTTCAGTCAGCAACAAAGGATATGGTGCTTGACCAAATGTGAGTAAGGGAGGGCTCCCCTAAAGCCTCAGCGCCCACAAGGGTAGCTGCTTCTCTGACGGAGAAGGAGCCTTCATGAAAAACAAGAAAAAGTTTGTCATTTTTTTTCCAATGCTCATTAGGAATCCCTTAATCTGTCTGGTATCCAGACAGTAGATAACCTGTACTTGCAGGCTGTGCATCTGTCCCTTAGGTGGTTACCCTTTTGCTCCCATCCTCTGTCCTAGAGGGAGAGGACACAAGGTGGAATGAGCCTTTTACAAAGAGACAAGGTGCAGACGATCATGACTAGCCAGCACTCATCCACCTAGGGAGACCCAAATGAAGCCCCACCACTAGAAGGGGAAAAAAGGGATACACACACAGCCAGACTCCCCAGACCAGCCCTGCCGGTCTGTGGATACTAGAGAGAATCTCAAAACCCTTGGTGCCCCCTTTACCAGGGAGCAAAAAAAGAGGAACCCCCATTTTCCTCTCTTACCTTAGGGCCAGAGTCTGCAGTTGTCCAAGACCTGCTTCTCTGCTTACAGTCTCCTCCCTGGTGACTTACCAGAGCAGGACAAAATGGCTTCCACCATCTTTTCTGTAGCCCTGAAAGGTCGAGCAGTGAGGATCCCGGTCTGATGCTCTGGATCGGACGCCTCCCCTGGAATAGTGCATGAAGCTTGTAGCCTCGACCACCAGGACGGTGTTTGCTACCAACAACATGGATGCTAAGCCACTTCCTCCGCTCTGCTTTCAAGGTAGGAGCACAGACCACTACGCTGTTGAGCTGAGCTCCAAGCATCAGGACACCATAAGTCCGCACTGTCCCCTGGAAGACTCGCTTGAGTCAAAATCCCACACTGCTGGTGTACCTGAATCTACAGGCATGCTGCTGACCAGACTCCTGTGGAGAGAGGGGGTGCCCTGGAGTAAAAATTCAAGACTCCCTTTCCAGGGCAGCCCGAGAAAGCCCGCGCTACCTGCCTCCCCAGGTTCACTGCCCCTGTTCTGGGATGCTGTAGCCAGGAGGCCCCTGCCACCTAGCACAAAGGCCAGAGAAAAATACATTTCTTCAGAGTCCCTGTCTGGCCGGAGGAAACACAAATACTGAGGGGTTACTGCCTGTGGTCTGTCTTTTATGATGTGGATAATGTGATTCCTGTGCTAGGAGGGAGGAGCCTATCTCTCTGTAAGCCATCCTGGAAGATGACCGGGGAAAATTGGGCTTTGGGTGTTGGTGGTGCCTTCACACCATAACCCTATAGAGGTACTATTGATGATGCTGTCACAAATTGAAATTAAATGCACCTGTCAAACAGGTGCAGACAAATTGGTCCTTGGGTGTTAATTGTGCCCATGAAATCTATAACAAAAAATACAAAAACACCCACAAAGCTAGGCAGTGTAGACAGTCTTGCAGAGATTCCAGATCCAGAAAACAGTTAATCAGTGACATTGGCATCAGGGGCCTTTTAGCTGCTTCTAATCCAGGAATGATTCATTTAGATAAATGTCAGCTGGTCAATGGAGTCTGTGGACAGATGCGCTCCTTTATCTGTCATAAAACCTCCAGCAGCACTGAATGCCCATTTGGAAAGCACGCTGGATGCAGGGCACCTCAGCAGCTCAACTGCATACTGGGCAAGTTCTGGCCAGTGGTCTATTCTCATGATCCAGTAACCCAGTGGATCGTCAACTGGAAAGCACTCCATGTCTGTATTTGCCCCTATATAATTGTCACGTACCGAAATGATGAGGGTGGCCTCTTGCACGGTTCTGGTCCAAGCACCCCTGGTGGTGGGTACAGGGAGTGCGAGGGCAACGAAAGGGTGCAGGTGCCTGCAGGCAGGAGGCTGGAACTTGGAGATATAGGAACCTCTGCTGAGGAGATGTGGAAACTGATCACCAAACTTGTTCAGCGGGAGCCAGATCAGGATCAACTGCAGAATCAGGAACAGGCAGGAGTCGGCAACAGGCTGGCAGCGGGGTACCAAGTCAGAAGGCAAAACCGTAGTCAGGAACAGGCAGGGCATGGCAACAGATGGGCAGCAGGGTACAGAATCAGGAGGCAGATCCGCAATCATAAGTTCAAGCCAAGGTCAGTATTGCAGGTAGAGGCAAATTCAGGAGGCAGGGGAGATCCAAGAGAATGGTCAGGAGATAGCCAGGTTTTCAGGAACAAGGTCAATCAGGCAAAGTAACAACAGGAACACAGGAACAAGCTGAAGACAATCCAGCACTGATGCTAGGCAGACTCTCTGTTTATATAGGGTGCTGTGTGCCAGGATTCGTGCCAGCGTACCTGCGTATGCGCATGCGCATTAACACCTTAGCACATTTGCACATGCGCGTTAGCACATTAGCACCGTGGCACATTGGCGCATGTGCGTTAGCACATTAGCGCTTTGGCACTCGCAGGCATGCGTTAGCGCGTGTGCGCGTTCGCATTGAGGTGCCATTGTGCATGCCCACCCTGGATCTCATTTGTCTCTGGCTATGGTTCCGTGTATACACATTGGCATTAGCAGAACGAGGATTGGTAGCTGCTGCACGGAGATGGGTGCTTGCTGTGTGAGTTCTCTGACAATAATCTCCCACCATATGATGCAGATGCTGCTGATGGGATGTGGATGTTGACAGCCCTGGGCGCAGAGGACTAAAAAATGTTTTAACTGCATCACTGAGGCAGACCCCTTCTCCCCCACTCCTCCTTTGACCAACAGAAGCCTCAAAACTAGCTTTTCCATGAGATTGTAACCTACCAGAGTCTAACGGTGGTCAAGGAGGGTTGTCAACCAATAATGATCCTCCTCCTTGATGCCACAAATTCTCGGGTCCTTTCACAGACTGAAGAATAAGGGAGTCCATGCACCGCAAGTTTGCGGAGGCATAAGAAGCAGAGTCCTTGTGATCACTGAGGATTACAGTATCTGCAACTGCCTCCTCCCAGCCACGTACTACTTCCAAGGGTTCTGGGGATGAAAAACCATCTCTTAAGGTTTCACATATGTCTTCCTCTGCTTCAATGCCTCCAGAACTGTCAAAATCCTCTTCCCTCTCCTCTTGTGTGTTCTGTGGCATCGCAAGAATGGTGTCTGCATAAAGCGGGCCTTGAGAGGTGTCCTCCTCTTCCTCCCCCTGCTCTGCCTCGAGTGCCCTGTCCATAATGCCATGTAGAGTTTGCTCCAAGAGGAACACAAGAGGGATTGTGTCACTGATGCATGCATTGTCATGGCTCACCATCCTTGTCACCTCCTCAAATGGTGACAGTACAGTGCGCATGCATCCTTTATCAGCAGCCATTGGCGTGGGGAAAAAAAGCCGAGCCACCCTGAGCCTGTCATTGTGTCAGGAGAGTTAGTAGACCAGACTATGTGGACTGCACAGATATAACCAAAAAACGCATGAAAAGTGAATAGTAATGATATTTATTTAAGATAGGTGATAAATAAGAAAATACAAACAGTCCACAACCAACCCAACAAACCCACCAACAACAGTATCTACAGCAAGGAGAGGTACCAAAATCACAGATGTCAGCCAGGCCAGGGTCATACACAGCAGATCAGCAGATGAGGGACTGGGAACCAACAGGACAGGGAGGGGATGGATCGGGCTGAAGGGTAAAGGAAAGGGTACAGGAACACAGGAGGGACCGGGTCAGGATAAGCACGGAACAAGGTCAGATGCAGGCTCAGGATCGGGTAACAGGCTAACAAGGTCAGGGCTCAAGGAGAGAGGTACCAAGGCAAGCATGTGAGGGCTTGCTGGATATTTATGGGACTGACAATAATTGTCTTCATGTAACACCTGAGCGTAGGGAGTGTTGTCTGCTCCATACTTCCAGGATCCATCCGCTGGTGGACATCAGTACTGCGGCCAAAAGATGAAATAACACCAGCAGTGAAAGATTCCCCTGACAGTTCCAAACAGCCAGGAGACACCTGCTGGTGGACCCCAGTACTGCACGCCAAATGATATATCTTACCAGCGGACAGACCCTTTGCCGACAGTACCCCCCCTAAAGGAGCGGCCTCCGTACGCTCCAACTGGTCTTAATTGTCCATAGTCTATGGCATCAGGCAGAACGTTGGAAGAGAGTATTTCAGGCTGGTCGTCAGGCACATCCGGGCAGACAGCTGGCACATCTGGGTCATTGAGCTGGGCAGCGGGCATCAAGACATCAAGCTGAAAGGCAGGCATCGAGACAACAGGTTGGAAGGCAGGAACCGAGACAACAGGTTGGAAGGCAGGCACCGAGACAACAGGTTGGAAGGCAGGCACCGAGACAACAGGCTGGAAAGCTGTCAAATCAGGCTGGAAAGCTGGCACATCAGGCTGGAAAGCTGGCACATCAGGCTGGAAAGCTGGCACATCAGGCTGGAAGGCAGACACCGAGACATCAGGCTGAAAGGCAGACACCGAGACATCAGACTGAAAGGCAGACACCGAGACATCAGACTGAAAGGCAAGCTTTGAGACATCAGGCTAGAAGGCAGGCACTGAGACAACGGGCTGGAAAGCGGGCACATCAGACTGGAAAGCGGGCACATCAGACTGGAAAGGGGGCACATCAGACTGGAAAGCGGGCACATCAGACTGGAAAGCTGGCACATCAGACTGGAAAGCTGGCACATCAGACTGGAAGGCAGGCATCGAGACATCAGGCTGAAAGGCAAGCTTTGTGACATCAGGCTGAAAGGCAAGCTTTGAGACATCAGGCTGAAAGGCAGGCACTGAGACAACAGGCTGAAAGGCAGGCACTGAGACAACAGGCTGGAAAGCAGGCACATCAGACTGGAAAGCGGGCACATCAGGCTGGAATGCGGGCACATCAGGCTGGAAGGCGGGCACATCCGGCTGGAAGGCGGGCATCAAGACATCAGACTGGAAAGCGGGCACATCAGACTGAAAAGCGGGCACCAAGACTTCAGGCTGGAAGGCAGGCATCAGGACATCAGACTGGAAAGCGGGCTCATCAGACTGGAAAGCAGGCACTGAGACATCCGGCTGGAAGGCGGGCACCAAGACATCCGGCTGGAAGGTGGGCACCGAGACATACACCTGGAAGGCAGGCACCAAGACATCCACCTGGAAGGCAGGCACCGAGACATCCACCTGGAAGGCGGGCACCGAGACATCAGGCTGGAAGGCAGGCAGTGAGACAACAGGCTGGAAAGCGGGCACTGAGACAACAGGCTGGAAAGCGGGCACATCAGGCTGGAAGGCAGGCACATCAGGCTGGAAGGCAGGCACATCAGGCTGGAAGGCAGGCATCAAGACATCAGACTGGGAAGCGGGCACATCAGACTGGAAAGCAGGCACATCAGACTGGAAAGCAGGCACATCAGACTGGAAAGCAGGCACATCAGACTGGAAAGCAGGCACATCAGGCTGGAAGGCAAGCATCGAGACATCCGGCTGGAAGGCAAGCATCGAGACATCCAGCTGGAAGGCGGGCACCGAGACATCCGGCTGGAAGGTAGGCATCAGGACATCAGACTGGGAGGCAGGCACATCAGACTGGATAGCAGGCACATCAGACTGGAAAGCGGGCACTGAGACTTCGGGCTGGAAGGCAGGCATCAGGACAGACTGGAAAGTGAGCACATGAGACTGGAAAGTAGGCACATCAGATTGAGAAGCAGAGACATCAAGCTGGAAGGCAGGCGCCGAGACATCCGGCTGGAGGGTGGGCACATCAGACTAGAAAGCGTGAACATCAGATTGGGGCACAGGGACATCAGGTGGAGAGACTGGCTGGATAGCAGGCAGAGGTTTGGCAGAAACAGGTAGGTTATCAGGTTTAGCTGGCGTGCAAGCAGACTGGAGTGGGTTGGTTGGTGTGGAAGCAAGTTGGGTTACTGGCAGGATCATGTGGGTAGGAAAGAACTTTCACTTCTTTTTTGGTTTAGCCAGCGCAGCCTTGTAGGTAATTGCAGGGCTGTAAGGAAGGCATGTAACTGGGCAAAAGGAAGACCAGGGAACAGTAGCTGGAGGGCGGGCACATCAGGCTGGAAGGCGGGCACATCATACTGGAAGGCGGGCATCAAGACATCAGACTGAAAAGTGGGCACCGAGGCTGGAAGGCAGACATCAGACTGGAAAGCGGGCACATCAGACTGGAAAGCGGGCACCAAGACATCCGGCTGGAAGGCATGCATTGAGACATCCGGCTGGAAGGCAGGCACCGAGACATCTGGCTGGAAGGCAAGCTTCGAGACATCAGGCTGAAAGGCAAGCTTCAAGACACCAGGCTGAAGGGCAGGCACTGAGACAACAGGCTGGAAAGCGGGCACTGAGACAACAGGCTGGAAAGCGGGCACTGAGACAACAGGCTGGAAAGCGGGCACTGAGACAACAGGCTGGAAAGCGGGCACATCAGACTGGAAAGTGGGCACATCAGGCTGGAAGGCAGGCCCATCAGGCTGGAAGGCAGGCATCAAGACATCAGACTGGGAAGCGGGCACATCAGACTGAAAAGTGGGCACCGAGACTTCAGGCTGGAAGGCAGGCATCAGGACATCAGACTGGAAAGCGGGCACATTAGACTGGAAAGCGGGCACATCAGGCTGGAAGGAGGGCACATCAGGCTGGAAAGCAGAGACATCAAGCTGGAAGGCAGGCACTGAGACATCCGGCTGGAAGGCAAGCATCAAGACATCCAGCTGGAAGGTAGGCATCAGGACATCAGACTGGGAGGCAGGCACATCAGACTGGATAGCAGGCACATCAGACAGGAAAGCGGGCACTGAAACTTCGGGCTGGAAGGCAGGCATCAGGACAGACTGGAAAGTGAGCACATCAGACTGGAAAGCGGGCACATCAGACTGGACAGCAGAGACATCAAGCTAGGAGGCAGGCACCGAGACATCCGGCTGGAAGGTGGGCACATCAGACTGGAAAGCGGGAACATCAGATTGGGGAACAGTGACTTCAGGCGGGGACACTGGCTGGGTAGCAGGCAGAGGTTTAGCAGAATCAGGTGGGTTATCAGGTTTAGCTGGCACGCAAGTAGACTGGAGTGGGTTGGTTGGTGTGGAAGCAAGTTGGGTTACTGGCAGGATCATGTGGGTAGGAAAGAACTTTTGTTTCTTTTTTGGTTTAGCCAGCGCAGCCTTGTAGGTAATTGCAGGGCTGTAAGGAAGGGATGTAACTGGGAAAAAGGAAGACCAGGGAACAGTGGCTGAAGGAGGGGTTTGTGGGATTGTTACAGGTGGAAGAGAAGAGGCAGGTGGATTGAAAGCAGGACAGGTGCAGTGAGTAGAGACTGGGTAATAGTACTTAGTGGGAAGCTGTGTATACTGGACTGTAGCTGAGGGTGCCATGAGTGACTGGGAGAAAGATTCTTGGGATGGTAGGTGACTAATGGCAGGGCTGGATTGCTGTGGCTTAGCTAAATGCAGGAGATCTGACCATGCTTGTTGTAAAACAGGTTGAACAAAAGTTGGTTCACATACAGCCGGTCTAATCAGAGATTGTACTGAACAAATGCAATCGGATAACACCTGCTGGGAACAAGAGGAATAATGTTCATTAAAAAAAGCTGGATCATCCTCTAACAACCATACCAGGCATTCAACCTGGTCACAACTGAAAGGAGGGAGAAATCGTCACTTCCTTCGGGAAAGCATGACAAGGCTGGCTTTGCACATAATTGGATCAAAGGCTGAACATCCTCAAATAACATATGACCCTGATCTACTAGAAAATGGGCTGATTGAATTGTTTCCAACAGTTGGTCACTGGTCCAATCTTTGAGAGTCTGGCAGCAATATTCATTATCCTCTACCGCCAGCAGAGAATAATAGACAATTTAATTAAAGTCCATCTTTTGCGCGCCCACCGTACCAGGATGGTTTCTCAGTGCAGCCACGTCTGGTCAGGGATGGCCTTGGTATACTGTCAGGAGAGTTAGTAGACCAGACTATGTGGACTACACAGAGATAACCAAAAACGCATGAAAAGTGAATAGTAATAATATTTATTTAAGATAGGTGATAAATAAGAAAATGCAAACAGTGCACAACCAACCCAACAAACCCACCTACAACAGTATATACAGCAAGGGGCAGTACCAAAATCACAGATGTCAGCCAGGCCAGGGTCATACACAGCAGATCAGCAGAAAGACAAGGGATGTTCCAGAAACATAAACATTAGCCAGGCCAAGGTCATACAGGGGAGATCAATAGATGAGGGACTGGGAACCAACAGGACAGGGAGGGGATGGATCAGGCTGAAGGGTAAAGGAAAGGGTACAGGAACACAGGATCAGGATAAGCACGGAACAAGGTCAGATGCAGGCTCAGGATCGGGTAACAGGCGAACAAGGTCAGGGCTCAAGGATAGAGATATCAAGGCAAGAATGTGAGGGCTTGCCGGGTATTTATGGAATGTGACAATAATTGTCTTCATGTAACACCTGAGCGCAGGGAGTGTTGTCTGCTCCATAGTGCCAGGATCCATCCGCTGGTGGACGTCAGTACTGCAGCCAAAAGATGAAATAACACCAGCAGGGAAAGATTCCCTTGACAGTTCCAAACTGCCAGGAGACACCTGCTGGTGGACCCCAGTACTGCACTCCAAATGATATATCTTACCAGCGGACGGACCCTTTCCTGACAGTACCCCCCCTAAAGGAGCGGCCTCCGGAAGCTCCAACTGGTCTTAATTGTCCATAGTCTATGGCATCAGGCAGAACGGTGGAAGAGAGTATTTCAGGCTGGTCGTCAGGCACATCTGGGCAGACAGCTGGCACATCCGGGTCATTGAGCTGGGCAGCGGGTATCAAGACATCAGGCTGAAAGGCAGGCATCGAGACAACAGGCTGGAAGGCAGGCACCGAGACAACAGGTTGGAAGGCAGGCACCGAGACAACAGGCTGGAAAGCTGGCAAATCAGGCTGGAAAGCTGGCACATCAGGCTGGAAAGCTGGCATTGAGACATCAGGCTGCAAGGCAGGCATCAAGACATCAGGCTGGAAAGCTAGCATCGAGACATCAGGATGGAAGGCAGGCATCAAGGCGTCAGGCTGGAAGGTAGGCATCGAGACATCAGGCTGGAAGGCAGACACTGAGACTTCAGACTTAAAGGCAGACACCAAGACATCAGGCTGAAAGGCAGACACCGAGACATCAGGCTGAAAGGCAAGCTTCAAGACATCAGGCTGGAAGGCAGGCACTGAGACAACAGGCTGGAAAGTGGGCACATCAGACTGGAAAGCTGGCACATCAGACTGGAAAGCTGGCACATCAGGCTGGAAGGCAGACACATCAGGCTGGAAGGCAGGCATCGAGACATCAGGCTGAAGGGCAAGCTTTGAGACATCAGGCTGAAAGGCAAGCTTTGAGACATCAGGCTGAAAGGCAACCTTCGAGACATCAGGCTGGAAGGCAGGCACTGAGACATCAGACTGGAAAGCGGGCACATCAGACTGGAAGGTGGGCACATCAGGCTGGAAGGCAGGCACATGAGGCTGGAAGGCGGGCACATAAGGCTGAAAAGCGGGCACCGAGACTTCAGGCTGGAAGGCAGGCATCAGGACATCAGACTGGAAAGCGGGCACATCAGACTGGAAAGCGGGCACCGAGACATCCGGCTGGAAGGCAAGCATCGAGACATCCGGCTGGAAGGCGGGCACCGAGACATCCGGCTGAAAGGCAGGCACTGAGACAACAGGCTGGAAAGCGGGCACTGAGACAATAGGAGGCAGGCACATCAGACTGGATAGCAGGCACATCAGACTGGAAAGTGGGCACTGAAACTGCGGGCTGAAAGGCAGGCATCAGGACAGACTGGAAAGCGGGCACATCAGACTGGAAAGCGGGCACATCAGACTGGAAAGCGGCACATCAGACTGGGAAGCTGAGACATCAAGCTGGGAGGCAGGTACCCAGACATCCGGCTGGAAGGTGGGTACATCAGACTGGAAAGCGGGAACATCAGATTGGGGCACAGGGACTTCAGGCAGAGACACTGGCTGGATAGCAGGCAGAGGTTTGGCAGAATCAGGTGGGTTATCAGGTTTAGCTGGCACACAAGCAGACTGGAGTGGGTTGGCTGGTGTGGAATAGGGATGAGCCGAACACCCCCCTGTTCGGTTCGCACCAGAACATGCGAACAGGAAAAAAATTGTTCAAACACGAGAAACACCGTTAAAGTCTATGGGACACGAACATGAATAATCAAAAGTGCTAATTTTAAAGGCTTATATGCAAGTTATTGTCAAGTGTTTGGTGACCTGGGTCCTGCCCCAGGGGACATGGATCAATGCAAAAAAAAGTTTTAAAAACGTCCGTTTTTTCTGGAGCAGTGATTTTAATAATGCTTAAAGTGAAACAATAAAAGTGTAATATACCTTTAAATTTCGTACCGGGGGGTGTATATAGTGTGCCTGTAAAGGGGCGCATGTTTCCCGTGTTTAGAACAGTCTGACAGCAAAATGACATTTCAAAGGAAAAAAAGTCATTTAAAACTACTCGTGGCTATTAATGCATTGCCGGTCCAACAATACACATAGAAGTTCATTGATAAAAACGGCATGGGAATTCCCCACAGGGGAACCCTGAACCAAAACTTAAAAAAAAAAAAATGACGTGGGGGGGCCCCCAAATTCCATACCAGGCCATTCAGGTCTGGTATGGATATTAAGGGGAACCCCGGCCAGAATTTAAAAAAAAAATGACGTGGGGGGTCCCCCTAAATTCCATACCAGGCCCTTCAGGTCTGGTATGGATATTAAGGGGAACCCTGCGCCAAAATGTAAAAAAAAAACGGCGTGGGGTCCCCCCAAAAATCCGGTGACCCCGCCCCCCTCTGACGCACGGTGACTTGACGGGACTTCCCTGTGGCGTCACGGGGAATGCCACAGGGAAGTCTCGTCATGTCCCCGTGCGTCAGAGGGGGCGGGGTCACCGGGTGGCCCCGCCCCCCGTTATTTAAGAACCGTCAGAAGAGGAGAAGCATCACACAGCGGGAGCCTCCCTCCATGCCACCATGGATGCGGAGCAGCCCGGAGAAGAAGATAAAGAAGAGAAGAAGATGAAGAAGAGAAGAAAATGAAGAAGAGAAGAAGATGAAGAGAAGAGCGGGAGCCTCCCTCCATGCCATGGATGCGGAGCGGCCCGAGGAGAAGAAGGGAAGAAGACGCCGCGGAGGAGATGCTGGACAAGAACACCGGAGGAAGAACCAGAAGAGCCAGAAGAACCAGAAGAAGAAGAAGATGGAGGAAGAAACCGAAGGAAGATAGAAGATAGAAGAAAAAAGAAAGAAGAAGCATTTAAATAAAGGAATTGTCAAAAACCGTCTCTTGTCATTTTTAACATTTTTGAGAGTTTTTTAGTGAAATGGTAGGTGTACTTTTGTACCCCCTACTTTTGTAGGCCCTTGTCCTCATCAACATGGGGACAAGGTGTTTTGGGGGGCTACCTCAAAGCACCCTCCCAATGTTGAGGGCATGTGGCCTGGTACGGTTCAGGGGGGGCGCTCTCTCGTCCCCCCTCTTTTCCTGCGGCCTGCCAGGTTGCGTGCTCGGATAAGGGTCTGGTATGGATTTTTGGGGGACCCCACGCCGTTTTTTTTTTTAATTTTGGCGTGGGGTTCCTCTTAATATCCATACCAGACCTGAAGGGCCTGGTATGAAATTTAGGGGGGCCCCCACATCATTTTTTTTTAAATTTTGGCTGGGGTTCCCCTTAATATCCATACAAGACCTGAAGGGCCTTGTATGGAATTTAGGGGGACCCCCCCATGGCATTTTTTTTTTAATTTTTGGCGGGGTTCCCCTTAATATCCATACCAGACCTGAAGGTTCGGGGTTCTCCTGTGGGGAATTCCCATGCCGTTTTTATCAATGAACTTCTATGTGTATTGTCGGACCGGCAATGCATTAATAGCCGCGAGTAGTTTTAAATGACTTTTTTTCCTTTGAAATGTCATTTTGCTGTCAGACTGTTCTAAACACGGGAAACATGTGCCCCTTTACAGGCATACTATAGATACCCCCCAGGTACGAAATTTAAAGGGATATTACACTTTTATTGTTTCACTTTAAGCATTATTAAAATCACTGCTCCCGAAAAAAACAGCCGTTTTATAAAACTTTTTTTTGCATTGATACATGTCCCCTGGGGCAGGACCCAGGTCCCCAAACAATTTTTATGACAATACCATGCATATAAGCCTTTAAAATTAGCACTTTTGATTTCTCCTATAGACTTTTAAAGGGTGTTCCGCAGCATTCGAATTTGCCGCGAACACCCCAAATTGTTCGCTGTTCGGCGAACTTGAGAACAGCCGATGTTCGAGTAGAACATGAGTTCGACTCGAACTCGAAGCTCATCCCTATTGTGGAAGCAAGTTGGGTTACTGGCAGGATCATGTGGGTAGGAAAGAACTTTTGTTTCTTTTTTGGTTTAGCCAGCGCAGCCTTGTAGGTAATTGCAGGGCTGTAAGGAAGGGATGTAACTGGGCAAAAGGAAGACCAGGGAACAGTGGCTGAAGGAGGGGTTTGTGGGATTGTTACACGTGGAAGAGAAGAGGCAGGTGGATTGAAAGCAGGATAGGTGCAGTGAGTAGAGACTGGGTAATAGTACTTAGTGGGAAGCTGTGTATACTGGACTGTAGCTGAGGTTGCCATGGGTGACTGGGAGAAAGATTCTTGGGAAGATAGGTGACTAATGGCGGGGCTGGATTGCTGTGGCTTAGCTAAATGCTTGTAACACAGGTTGAACAAAAGTTGGTTCACATACAGCCTGTCTAATCAGAGATTGTACTGAACAAATGCAATCGGATAACACCTGCTGGGAACAAGAGGAATAATGTTCATCAAAAAAAGCTGGATCATCCTCTAACAACCATACCAGGGATTTAACCTGGTCACAACTGAAAGGAGGGAGAAATCGTCACTGGGCTGATCGGATCGTTTCCAGCAGTTGGTCACTGGTCCAATCTTTAAGAGTCTGGAATATTCATTATCCTCTGCCGCCAGCAGAGAATAATAGACAATTTCATTAAAGTCCATCTTTTGTGCTCTCACTGTACCAGGATGGTTTCTCAGTGCAGCCACGTCTGGTCAGGGATGGCCTTGGTATACTGTCAGGAGAGTTAGTAGACCAGACTATGTGGACTGCACAGAGATAACCAAAAACACATGAAAAGTGAATAGTAATGATATTTATTTAAGATAGGTGATAAATAAGAAAATACAAACAGTGCACAACCAACCCAACAAACCCACCAACAACAACAGTATATACAGCAAGGGGCAGTACCAAAATCACAGATGTCAACCAGGCCAGGGTCATACACAGCAGATCAGCAGAAAGACAAGGGATGTTCCAGAAACGTAAACATTAGCCAGGCCAAGGTCATACACGGGAGATCAGTAGATGAGGGACTGGGAACCAACAGGACAGGGAGGGGATGGATCGGGCTGAAGGTTAAAGGAAAGGGTACAGGAACACAGAAGGGACCGGGTCAGGATAAGCACAGAACAAGTCAGATACAGGCTCGGGATCGGGTAACAGGCGAACCAGAATGATAATAAGGAGCTCTCGCGCTTCTATGGAATAGTGAGTAAAATAAGTATGTGAAATAAAGAAAATGCAGCAAAATCTGTAAGTGTAACTCAAAACACTAAAATAGTTAAAATTAATAAAGTGATTTCACGCAAGAGGTAGTTAATTATCCTATAAGTATGAGGAGAGTATTATTAATACTTCGAGGTGAAATTATACTGAGTGATGTGTTAGATAACTATCCGTGACGAAAAAATGAAAATAAAGTAATAAGAAAATATTGAGTTTCACTCTTCCCGTGTATAGTCACACAGTGTTCTTAGTGTAAATAAATAGTAAATAACCTGATGTGTGTGCAGGTATAATTAAATAAAATTTCCTTATAAAAGTGACACTGCAATGAATAGGGATACACTTTACATTTCAAACAGAAACAGTGTAAAAAAACGTCCAGTATTAATTATAGTGAATAGGGAGTGATGGGGTTCTGTGATTGTAGAAACAGGTGCAAATGGTGATTCCCAATATTCCTGTTGTGGCTCCCTTGACAATCTGGTCTCCCAGGACTCTTACCTCACTGTTAACAATAATATTCAGTCACCACTAGGGGGATCCACTGACTTCTCTGGATGGTCAATGTGGTATCTCTGGATGATATATTGAGCAGTATTCCTTCCCAGGGTGCAGCGATGTGTTGTCCAATCATATAGTGCAGGGAGGTACCTCCAGTATAAGAGAGGGGACAAGGGAGTGGAGGGGAGGAATTGGCCGGGAAGAGCTGCGACCGGGAGTGACGTGAGAAGTCGAGGAACAACGCCTAATTTGTTCCCTGTGTTATTTGAATCTTCTTTGTGTAAGAGTTTATGCTACCTTGTCTCAATAAACATGTTTTAGACCTGACATACTACATATTGGAGGCTCCTTTTCTCCTCCTTGTCCCCAATCTTATACTGAGGCACCTCCCTGCACTATATGATTGGACAACACATCGCTGCACCCTGGGAAGGAATACTGCTCAATATACCATCCAGAGATACCACATTGACCATCCAGAGAAGTTAGTGGATCCCCCTAGTGGTGACTGCATATTATTGTTAACAGTGAGGTAAGAGTCCTGGGAGACCAGATTGTCAAGGGAGCCACAACAGGAATATTGGGAATCACCATTTGCACCTGTTTCTACAATCACAGAACCCCATCATTCCCTATTCACTATAATTAATACTGGACTTTTTTTACACTGTTTCTGTTTGAAATGTAAAGTGTATCCTTATTCATTGCAGTGTCACTTTTATAAGGAAATTTTATTTAATTATACCTGCACACACATCAGGTTATTTACTATTTACACTAAGAACACTGTGTGACTATACACGGGAAGAGTGAAACTCAATATTTTCTTATTACTTTATTTTCATTTTTTCATCACAGATAGTTATCTAACACATCACTCAGTATAATTTCACCTCGAAGTATTATTAACACTCTTCTCATACTTATAGGATAATTAACTACCTCTTGCGTGAAATCACTTTATTAATTTTAACAGGCAAAAAAGGTCAGGGCTCAAGAAGAGAGATACCAAGGCAAGCATGTGAGGGCTTGCCGGGTATTTATGGGACTGACAATAATTGTCTTCATGTAACACCTGAGTGTAGGGAGTGTTGTCTGCTCCATACTGCCAGGATCCATCCGCTGGTGGACGTCCGTACTGCGGCCAAAAGATGAAATAACACCAGCAGGGAAAGATTCCCCTGACATTTCCAAACTGCCAGGAGACACCTGCTGGTGGACCCCAGTACTGCACGCCAAATGATATATCTTACCACGGATGGACCCTTTTCTGAAACATTGTGCCATACTCACAGGTACTCATTGATGGCCCTCTGCTGCATGTGCAGCTGCTGCAGCATTGTTAAAGTTGAGTTCCCCCTGGTGAGCATGTCACAAATCAGGCGGCTTACGGGCAGATGGAATTCCCGCTGAATTTTAGCCATCCGAACACTGGCTGTGTATTACCACCTGAAATGGCTACAGACTCTTCTAGCCTGCTTCAGAAGAGCTTGCAAACCTGGGTACCTGTTTAGGAAATGCTGCACCACCAAATTGAGGAAATGTGCCAGGCATGGCATATGTGTCAACTTTCCCTGCGAAAGGGCAGACAGGAGGTTAGTGCCATTATCGCACACCACCGTTCCTGGCTCAAGCTGGCATGGCATGAACCACCTCTGCTCCTGCCTGCCCCTGCAGAGCTGAAAGAATCTCTGTTCTGGTGTGGCTCCTGTCCCCTAGACAGACCAGCTGTAGCATTGCATGGCATCTTTTAGCCTGACTCATTGAATAGCCTCTTGAACGCTTAGGGGGTACTGGTGGTTCATAGGTCAATTCAGCAGAGGAGATCATGGAGGTGGAGAGGGTGGAGCTTACAAATCTCGCATCATCCCTAGCTGTATGGTGACAAAGAACTAGTGACTGGGAACCTGCCATTGTGATACAACACATTCTGCAAAATCAAAGAAGGGGACAGATTCCACCAGACAGAAAGTCAGGAGGTGTAAAGCCAGCAGCTGGAGGAGAAAAATTGCATCCCTTTTGTGTGGCTTTCAGGTGCTCTTGCCAATGGGCTGAGTGGTGAGAGGTCAAGTGTCTTGTCAAGTATGTGGTACCCAAATGGCTGGTGTTTTAAAACTGCACTGATGCACAATATATTGCAGTAAAACTGCACTGACACACTACAATATATTGCAGTAAAACTGCACTGACGCACTTCAATATACTGCAGTGAAACTGCACTGAGGCACTTCAATATACTGCAGTGAAACTACATTGACGCACTACAATATACTGCAGTAAAACTGCCCTGACCCACTACACTGTCACACTTCAAAATACTGCAGTAAAGCTGCACGGACACACTACGCGCTACTCACACTCTACACTCACAATAGAATCACAACAGTCCGCTATAGCACACTAATTTGCTAGTAGCAATGAACAGAGCCCTGTTCTATCTATCTCCACTCCAATATCACACTGCAAATGGCTGCTCTGGGAAGGAATCTTTTATAGTGTGGGGTGGGCCGATGAGCAAGAAGCCATGATTGGGCTGTCATCATGACCTTTTTCATTCGTGGCTCTGACAGTGCTCTGTGCCCTGATTGGGCAAAGCCTTCATTGCTTCAGCGAATCAAGGCTTAGAATGCACTGTGTGGCACACAGTGCAGTGTGGGGCATTCGGCTGGCCGAAACAAACGGTTGAACAACTCTGCCAATTTTGGTGTTCACTGTACGGGTGAACAGCCAATGTTTGGGCCGAACTTATGCTCGACCTGAACCGTTTGCCCAGTGGAGTGTGTAGTACACCCGGTATGGACTATGGGTGTACCAACTGGGCTTCTAGAGATGTTTTATTATGAGGTTTTGTTAGCCCAGTCACAGGCATAGCTGGACAAGCTAGCTAAATTATATATTTATATATTGAGTAGGTTTGTCCCCACATAGACTTGGGGTAGTTGTAACATAGCTAAGGAAATCTTGGGTCTGCACCCCTTTTGTATGCATTTAGAGAAGGTGGAGTTTAGCCTTGGAACATCTTTATGCACAAGAAGGAGTGGAATGCTGTGCACAGGATATAACAACCTAGCAAAGCTGACCAAGTTGATGCAGTTACATCTTCCAAGAATAGAGATAAAAAATAATATTTATAGAGACATCTTTCTATCAGCTTGCTATAGTTTAATCCTCATAAGTCTTGCATCTTGTACCCTTCTAATAATCTTTGACATATCTTGTTTGTATTTAACCACTTGACTTCTGGAGTGTTTTACCCCCTTCAAGACCTGGGATTTTTTTTTTTTGCTATTCAGCACTGCACTACTTTAACTGGAAATTGCTCGGCCATGCAACACTTTACCCAAATGATTTATTTATTTTTTCACACAAAGATTTCTTTTGGTGGTATTCAATCACCGCTGGGTTATTTATTTTTTGCTATTCAAAAAAATATGTCAAACGTTTTGAAGAAAAAAAAACACATTTTTCTTCGTTTCTGTTATAAAATGTTGCAAATAAATGATCTTTCTTCATAAATTTAGGCCAAAATGTATTCTGTCACATTTCTTTGGTAAACATTATCAAAATCAGAGTAAATAATTTAGTCTGTGTGAAAGTTAGTCTTAAAAAAATAAAAATAAATAATATATACATATATACACACACACACACACACACACACACACACACACACACACACACACACACACACACACACACACATATATACATATAGTGAAAATTAAACAATTCAAAAGTACTGTTGGTCTATTTCATTTCTTGAGGCCCTAATCTGCCAGAACAGTGCAAATACCCCTAAATGACCCCTTTTTGGAAAGCAGACTGAGGTATTTAGTAGGATGCATGGTGAGGGTCGGTTCACACATGGGCAACACGACTTTAACGCGACTTTGTACCGCGACTTCAACGCGGCTTCAGCGCGACTTTGGCGCGACTTCGGCAAATTACGAGGCGACTTCAAGTCGCCTCCATGACAGGCGACTTCACTGCCGCCCCCCCCCCGGACCGTACCAGGCCGCATGCCCTCAACATGAGGGGGTGCTTTGGGGCATGGGGGGCGCAGTGTGCGCCCCCCCCACCCCAAAGCACCTTGTCCCTATGTTGATGAGGACAAGGGCCTCTTCCCGACAACCCTGGCCGTTGGTTGTCGGGGTCTGCGGGCGGGGGGCTTATCGGAATCTGGGAGCCCCCTTTAATAAGGGGGCCCCCAGATCCCGGCCCCCCACCCTATGTGAATGAGTATGGGGTACATGGTACCCCTACCCATTCACCTAGGGAAAAAAAGCGTCAATAAAAAAACCAGTACACAGGTTTTTAAAATAATTTATTAGGCAGCTCCGGGGTCTTCTTCCGACTTCGGGGGTCCTCTTCCGACTTCGGGGGTCTCTCCGCCGTCTCCTCCCGGTGTCCGCATCTTCTGCCGGCTCCTCCGCTATCTTCTGCAGCTCAATTGCTAGCGGTGGTCCGGACTTCTGCCTTCTTCTTTTCTTCCAGAGATGTTGACACGACGCTCTCTCCAGCTGGAATGGTCTCTGAACGCTCCGCAACGGACTTATATAGGCGGTGACCCCGCCCCCTTATGAGGTCACTGTCCCGGGGCATGCTGGGGCTGTGCCGTCATAAGGGGGCGTGGTCATCACCCGGTGACCACGCCTCCTAAAACGTCACAGACCCAGCATGCCCAGGGACTGTGACGGCATAAGGGGGCGGGGTCACCGCCTATATAAGTCCCTTGCAGAGCGCACAGAAACCATTCTGGCTGGGGAGAGCGTCGTGTCAACATCTCTGGAAGAGAAGAGGGAAGAAGATGATCCAGAGGTCCGGACCACCGCTGGCAAAAGAGCGCCAGAAGATAGCGGTGGAGCTGGCAGAAGATGCGGACACCGGGAGAAGACGCCCGAAGTCGGAAGAGGACCCCCGAAGTCGGAAGAAGATCCCGGAGCTGCCTAATAAATTATTTACATACCTGTGTACTGTGTTTTTTATTGGCGCTTTTTTCCCTAGGTGAATGGGTAGGGGTACCATGTACCCCATACTTATTCACATAGGGTGGGGGGCCGGCATCTGGGGGCCCCCCTTATTAAAGGGGGCTCCCAGATTCCGATAAGCCCCCCGCCCGCAAACCCCGACAACCAACGGCCAGGGTTGTCGGGAAGAGGCCCTTGTCCTCATCAACATGGGGACAAGGTGCTTTGGGGTGGGGGGGGCCGCAGCGCGCCCCCCTCCCCCAAGGCACCAACCCCCCCCATGTTGAGGGCATGCGGCCTGGTACGGCTCAGGAGGGGGGGGGCGCTCGCTCGTCCCCACCCCCATTCCTGTCCGGCCAGGCTGCGTGCTCGGATAAGGGTCTGGTATGGATTGGGGGGGACCCCCCATGCCGTTCTTTCGGCGTAGGGGGTTCTCCTCAAGGTCCATACCAGACCCAAGGGCCTGGCATGCCCCTGGAGGGGGAACCCATGCCGGATTTTTATTTAAAATTTGGCGCGGAGTTCCCCTCAAGATCATCTGAGCACAAGTCGCATGCCGAAGTCGGATCATGCGAGACGGTGATCCGACTTCAATGATAGTCAATAGGCTGAAGTCGGATCAAAGTTGGATCAAAGTAGTACAGGGAGTACGCTCTGAAGTCGGAGCGACTTCAGTAGTGTCTATTAAGACGCTAGCGTTAACTCCCATTGAAACTATTTCTGGGGCGACTTGAGGGCGTACAAGTCGGATCCCAAGTCGCCCCAGTGTGAACCGAGCCTGAGTCTTTTGAAGTTGTAATTTTTTGTAACTATTTTTTGGAAAATTAAGAAACTTTCTTTTTTTTTTTACATACTGTCACCAGTGTAGTACAGCATCATCATTTGACTGGTGTAGTGGTTATCAGGGATACTGACTGGTTACAGTATGTGAAATAAATACTTTTTTATTCAATTTTTTAAACTTTTTTTTTTTTCACATACTTTCATCAGAGTAGTCATAGTGACACTACTAATCTGGGGAATGATCAGGAATTTTTTTTCACTGTGATTGCTGCTAGAGTGATTATCACTGTGACAGCAATCATTTGAACTGTCATGAATGGGTTACATTCATAGCAGCTGGTCTTATTTGTGACATGCTTATTGACTACAGCTAATCACATGGTACAGGGTACTGTGATTGGCCCAGGTACCAAATGATAGCTGCCAATCACAGCTTTACTCTACAGAAGTCACAGCTGTTATGAATGAAAATCATTTATAACAGCTTTGTTGACATTGTGATCATGTGATCACTTGACCCTGAGTACCAGTACCAGAACTGTAATCTACTGTGTCCTGTGAACAGAGGTTACAGGAGTGGTGCACCAGTGTGCATGTGCTAGGCAACATATATTTACGTTGATGAGCTTGGCAGTGTTGCCTGTCCACAAAAGTAGTACTGTGGGCTGGCAGCAAGTGGTTAATAAAAGGGGGAGAAGTAGTGGTGCTTGAAGAGACACACGAATATGGCTCACAAAACCCATGTACTGGGCCCTTGATGCTAATATTAGATAGCTCTAATACACATAGTTCATCAGTCCATATATATTAAAAAGTAAGGGAGATAAAAACATTGCTGAAGTGCTCCAATCCTACTACAGAGTGGCTGCCAGCTGGGATGAGTAAGAAGCATCTCTGTAGGTAAAACACAAAGGAGACAGCAGCACCAACTAAGTGCAGTATGAGCAGTAAAAGATTCTTTAATCGGTAAGTAAACAACTCACAAGGATCGGATGTAAATATGCTTTTTTTTTTTTTTTTTTTTTAATTGTATTTTTTATTAACTTTTTAAAAGAAAAATACAAAAAAAAGATACAAATAGAAAACAGAGGGATAATGCCAAACGTGCAATGCAGCTTGTAGGAATGTTAATTAAAAAGGCATGTAACAGATATTAAAACCATAAACATATCACTACAATGCTACAAGTTCACAAGAGCAAAGTGATTCAACTGTATAGACCAGGGAGCATGCGGTAAAAACAAAAACAATATTTCACACAAAAGGAACTGTTTCTCCCTGGGTCCTGCGTCAGTGGGAGTCCCCAGGGCGCCCATACTGAGGAACCAGGACGCCCCTGGGAGAGCCCACCTAGGAAGGGTGAGGATGGGAAGAAAAGGGGGGAAGCACCATGGACTCATAAAAAGAGCAAGCTGACAAGACTAAGGAGGTATAGAATTTAGCACATATGCTCCAAGGTGTGTTGCACTACTAGAGGGATAATGAAGCTGCGTCTGGGTTAAGCCTCGATTGATCCCACAAGTCCCAAATCTTGGAAAATTGGGGAAGTAAATCATGGACTGTCGCAGTCATGTGTTCCATCCTGCGAATTTGTTCCATTAATTGCAAAACCTGTGTAAGGGTGGGTGGGGAGGTGGACAACCATCTCAGAGGTATCGCCCTCTTTGCTGCCAGGAGAAAAAAGGCAGCCAACTTCTGTGCATGTCTGGAGATACCCAGGAACGGCAAGCCCAAAAGATATTGGATCGGGTCTAGAGGGAGAGTGGTTTTAAAGAGCTCTTGTAGATGGTTTTGGATAGAGGACCAAAAAGGCTGAATCATGGGACATTCCCAGAAAATGTGAAAATGGGAGCCAACGTCACCCCAGCACCTCCAGCACATCTGGGAAGCTTTGGGATCGTATCTATGCAAGATCTCCGGGGTCCTATACCAAAAAAATAATATCTTATAGGTCGTCTCCCTCTGCTCCACACATCTTGAAGACCTGGAAGTGACCTCCCAAATCTTCTGCCACTGGGGGAGTTGGATAGGTCGCTTAATAATCTGGGACCACTTCTGCATGTAGGAGTGAAATGTGTCAGCGAGTGAGGAAGTTTCATGTAGGTATCTATAGATATCTGAAATAAGATGGGCTTGGTATGGGCCTTGAGAACACATTAGTTCAAATGAGTTAGGTCAAAGTAGTGGATTTGGAAGAGAAATAGTGTTTAAATTGGAGATAAGAGTAAAATAGATGCTTAGGGATCTGATATTTACGCTGTAGTTCATTAAAGGGTAAAAGTGTGTAGGTGAGCGGATGTACAAGATTTCTGAGCTGGAAAATTCCTGCTTGTGTCCATGGGAGCATTCGAGTATAAGAAAGGCTATCCGGGATATCGGGGTTGAATAATACATTTAATAGGGGTGGGCATTTAGAAGAGAGGGAGAATTGGTGCGAACACTTCTTCCATATGGAATGAGTGAATAACATTGGGTGCAAGCAAAGACTTCGAAGTTGGGTCATTGAGGTATCTAAGTTTGTCCAAATTAAAGAGCAGGGGTGGACTGGTTTAGTGATACTCATTTCAATCTCTGACTAGATGCTGGATGCCATTCGAGAAAACCAAGTAATGATTGGTTTGAGGTGGGAGGCAAAGAAGTATTTAATAAGGGCCGGGGCCCCCAATCCGCCCCTAGACCTAGGGGTCAATACCACCGAGCTGGCTATTCGGTGGGCCTTATAGTGCCAGATGAAGTTAAGAAAGGCTCTCTGGGTGGCTTTGAGCTGTGACATAGGGACAGGAATTGGCAAAGTCTCAAATAGTTAAAGGAGTCTCGGTAGGATAGACATCTTCAGGACATTGATGCGACCCAAGAGAGATGGGATAAGTGTCCCATTGTCGCAGGAGTCGGTCAATGTCACGGAAGAGTGGGGGGAAATTGGCCTGATAGAGTGTTAAGTATGAGGAGGTGAGATGTATCCCTAGGTATTTAAGAGAGTTTTAGCACCAGTGATAGGAATAGTTTTGCTGCAAGGTGATAAGATCTGCAGGTGGGATGAGGATTGGTAGGGCCTCTGTTTTGCTCGTGTTGATTTTATACCCTGAAAGGAAGCTAAATTCTTTAAGCAAGGTGTGTAAACTTGGGAGAGAGGTCTGAGGTCTGGTCAGAGTCAATAGAATATCGTCTGCATACAATGATAATTTGTATTGGTTCTGACGCAGGGAGACCGAATACAATGTCAGGATGAATGCGGATGGCTTCGGCTAGGGGTTCGAGGCAAAGGATAAAGAGTAAAAGGGGATAACGGGCATCCTTGTCTGGTACCGTTACTCAGAGAAAAGGATGGGGATAAATAGGAGGACAGTTGGACTTGGGAGGAGGGTTGGGAATATAGAGCACGCAGTGCTGCCATAAAGGGGCCACTGAATCCATAATTGGAAAGAGTGGCAAACATAAAAGGCCAACTGAGCCTATCAAAGGCTTTCTGTGCATTAATACTAAAGCTGGACGATTTGTTCTGTTCAATAAATCTATAAGGTCTATGGTGCGTCTTGTATTGTCGTCGGCATGTTTAGCAGTGACAAAGCCTACTTGGTCTCTATGTACGAGTCTAGATATGAATTGTGAGAGTCGGTTTGCTAGAATTTTGGTAAATATCTTGTAATCAGAGTTAAGTAAAGCAATAGGCCTATAGTTATCAGGGAGGGAGGGATCTTTACCAGGTTTCGGAATTACGGAGATATGTGCATGGAGGAATTGAGGGTGGGGGACAGTACCGTGAAGTAGAGAAGTAAAAAGAGAAAGTAAATGTGGGCTCAAAATTGGCAAAAAGGTTTTATAATATGAGTAAGGCAGGCCATCCGGGCCAGGGGATTTTTGAGTAGGGAGGTTTTTGACCACTTCGGCTAATTCTTCAGGGGTGATTGCAGAGTTCAGGGAAGAGAGGTGGTCAGGAGAGAGTGTGGGCAAATGTAGTGAGCTAAAGAAGGAGTCAAATTTCTCCTGTGTAAAATTGTAGTTAGGGTCCGTTTGTAAACAGTTATATAATTTGTGATAAAATTCTCCAAAGACTTTGGACATGGTGAGGGGGCAGTAGGTAGGCGCACCATCAGTTTGTCTGAGAAAATCTGGGGATGAGAGAAAGGGGCGGGGTTTCAGCTTATTCACTAGCATTTTGTGGGGTTTGTTTGAATATTCATAAAATTTCTGTTTAGACCACAAAAGGGATTTATCAATCTTTTTCATATCCAACAACCTGAGTTGATTTCGCAAGAAAGTAATGGCCCGGAGCCCAGCCACCGTGGGGGAAGATAGCAAAAGACTCTCAGCTTTACTAAGTTTGGACAGGATAGAGGAGCGTTGAAACGCTGCATCTTTTTTTTAGACGAGAGCCAGTAGCAATGCAATGTCCCCAGAAGACGGCTTTATGGGCTTCCCACAGGATGGAGCGCCCCATAACCGTATTCTCATTAAGCTGGAAGTATTCAGTCAGGCCGTTGGCCAAAAGGTCTTTAGTTTCAGGGATACGAAGGAAGGTCTCATTAAGGCGCCAGTGACAAGTTCTGGGAAAGGAGGAGGTAAGGGAAATATCTAAGTGTACAGAGGAGTGATCTGACAAGGTTATAGGGTTAATTTCAGAGGAGACCGTGGACGTCAAAAGGGGTGAAGAAATGGTCTAATCTAGAGTAAAGCTTGTGGGGGTGTGAGTAGAAGGTGTATTGTCTGTGTGTGGGGTGTTTAACGCTCCAGATGTCCAGGGGATTTCTGGCTCTAATGAGTCTGCGGAAAGATTTGGAGAGGCGGTCAGACGTAGGTGAAGTTGTAGGTGAGAATAATACATGCTTGTCTTTACTGGGTGACATGGTCATATTGAAATCTCCACCTATCACTAGAAAGGGTTGTGAAAATGAGTCTAGTGTATCAAACATGTTGGTGAGAAACTGGACCTGACCAGAATTAGGAGCATAGACATTAACAATAGTGAGGGATTGAGTAAGAAACGAACAGTCCAGGATAATAAATCTACCCTGGGGGTCTAGGTGAGAGGACTTAACTCTTAAAGGGCAGGAGTGTCTAATTAAGACCGCTACACCCACTCTCCCAGAGGGGTCAGAAGCCATGAAGGCTATTGGGAAGTGTTTACTAGCAAATTTAAGGGATCCCCCTTGACGGAAGTGAGTCTCTTGAACCAAAATTACATCAGCCTTGGAAGCTTTAAACTCTTTCAAAGCCAACCATCTCTTTTGAATAGAGTTTAAACCTTTCACATTACAGGTTAAGAACTTTAACGCCATAGCCTTTCAGCCTGATGGATAAGCTTAAGATAATCTGTTAAACATACATTAAATGAGGAATTCCATGGTGCAAAGGTCATATAATAGGTAAAGGGGAACATAACAACATTTAGTATAGCAGTAGCATTGTGACTGAAAAATAACCGGTCTAGGAAGTGTAACAGCTGCAGGTCAGAAAAAAAAGACCTGAGGAAAACAAAAAACAAAAACAAAAATAAAAAGTGGAAACAAAAAGGAAGAAAAAAAAATAACAGAAAAAAGAAAAATTGAGCTGAATTCAAAAAGAAGCCTGGGAGGCCATGCGCCTCCAGGAAACCCAGATCTAAGCCTGGGACTAGAAAGGGGGACATGGGGGCCGCCAAAAATGAAGGGGACGGTCCCCCTTCGCCTTCCGATGCATCAAGGCCTTGGACCACTAACTAAAAACTGTAGCAACAAACAAATTCTCGATCCTAGGTGTCATAAAAACAACAGGCAACACACCCCATGGGCAAGGGGAGAACCGGCCCACTCAAAAAGAGATGGGCTAGACAGGAACATCAAAGAACCATATAAATTTGGTAATCAAGGCTTCAGTCAGGTGTATGTATCTTCAGGTCGGGAATCTGGAAGGAGGGCGCCTCAGAGGTGTGGAGTTGTATTTAGATGACTTCTGTCGTGTCGGGGTCCAGATGCGGCCTGGAGCTGTCGTTGGTTCAGGAGTAGCAGGAAGTGGTACAGGATCTTCATCAGGGAGTGGCGGCAGGCCTAAGTTACGTAGGAATTTGTCGCTTTCATGAAGGTCATGTAGAGAGTACTGTATGCCTTCACGAGAAGCAGAGAGGCGAAACGGGAACCCCCAACGATACATGACCTTGTGGGTCTGAAGATGAAGTGTCAGTGGGTGTAGACTTCTTCGCCTGGCTAGGGTGATAGGTGAGAGATCACTAAAGATCTGGATCTTAGATCCCTTAAAATCCAGCCTAGGTTGGTTGCGGGCGGCGATGGTGAGTGCCTCTTTACTGTCGTAATAGTGAAATCTGACAATCACATGTCTTGGGTTGGCTCCATTCGGGGGTTTAGGGGCAAGGGATCTGTGAGCCCTGTCCAAGCGCCAGTCAATGTCAGGGATGTTGGGAGCCACCACATTAAACAAGCTTAAAAGATAGGAATGGAGGTCTCTTTCTTCCACTGCTTCAGGAATACCTCTGATTTGCAAGTTCTGTCAGCGTTCCCTATTTTTGAGGTCCTCCTGTTGTGCTTGGAGCTGTGTGATTGAGTGTTTCATGGTGGTATTGTCCTCTTCAAGGACTTGAACATTCTGTACAAGTTCGTCAAATTTAGATTCTAGATTGTCTGTGCGCTCTCCCAATTGGCATATTTCTCCCCTTAGTTCTGTGGCAAGTTTACCCACCTCTTGGACAATGTTATGTGTAATTGCCTGGAGTAACGATTGTAATTTGACATGTACGTAGCGGTCCATGGTGGAAGGTGCCCGATGCTGAAGTGTTGCGGCGTAGGTTTGTCTTTGGTCTCCAATCTTGCCCATGGGGCGCGCACCCGTTTCAGGAGTCTGAGAAGGTAACTCCCAGGGCTATGTGTAATTTCCTGGAGTAACGATTGTAATTTGACATCAAGTATGTCGGCCGTCAATGGAGGGGGTGATCCTTGTACATGTGTAGGAACAGTATCAAAGAGAGAACCTGCTATAGGCTCAGAGCATTCTGGAGGATCCGGTGCTACATTTTGGCTACTTGAGGTTGCGGGTGAGGGCCTATGTACGTAGCGGTCCATGGTGGAAGGGGCCCGATGCTGAAGTGTTGCGGCGTAGGTTTGTCTTTGGTCTCCAATCTGGCACATGGGGTGCGCACCCGTTTCAGGAGTCTGAGAAGGTAACTCCCAGGGCTAACAGAGCTTCAGATCAATCAGCGGGAGTTCCGGGAAGGCGGCGGGGGACGAAGCACTGATCTTACTTGTCCATCATTTCCAGAAGCCGCACATGCGCCCACTTTAAGAAAATTATCTGTCCATTACTTGGGGGGGGTGTTACGGCCTAATCGGCCAAAGGGTTCTGACCTCCAGGGAAGGCTTACCGGTCAGAGAGGATACAGAAGGAAAGCACCAGGTTGCTGTGCTCTGGACTAATAATCTTCCTATCAATTGCTGTGGGGGGGGTGCCAGTGAGTGACACATGCAGCTGTTATCAGGTGGATGAGCTCAAAAGGCTGTGTAGTGGAAGAGTAGTGTCCAGGTCGGCACGGGAGGTCAGGATTCAGTGTTGGCACGATTGCGGGTGGAGCAAGATGGCCGCCGTATACTAGGCCTGAGCTGACATCTTTCCTCCAGGCCTCCAAGGGAAGGATTCTGTAGAAGGTACGGGCAGCAAGCCGCAGGGGTATATTCTCCTGAGGCTGTGGGAAGTCTAGGCTGGCCCGGGGAACCACAATTGAACGTGTGTTCCGTGGCCGGGTGTAGCAAAATGGTCGCCGCTTCCAAAGCTAGGCCGGAGCCGCGGCCTGTCTCCCGGGCGGCCGCGGAAGCTGTGAAACGCCGCGATTTCGGCCTCCAGCGGCGTGCCGGACGTCCTCTGGCACTGAAGGTACAGCGGTGGGTGGGTGGGGATGGAGCGGTCGCTCACCTCGTGGATCAAAGCAGCCAGAAACGCAGGATGCAGGAGGCCTCAAAGGCCTCAAGATGGTGGAGGGCCTCAGCAGTGCGGCGCGGGTTGTAGGCCTGATGGTATCAAAGCCAGCCGGACTCTGCGATAATCGTTGGGGCTGCAGTGTAAGGTGCCCGGGGGTAGGCAGTAGGGTTCCAGAGGTTCACCTGGGCCGAGCGAACAGCGGATGGCAACGGATTGTGGCTGGGTGTGTGGAGCTCTACAGCAGCACGTCCTCCCTGTTGCACGTCCTGACACGCCCCCCATAAATATGCTTTTATAACATGTGGGGTTGGGTTCCTCATTGCTCATGTCTACCTGGAATGCTGTGTATAGTACACTCTAAGCGTGGCCGCGCTGGTGGTGTCCATGGCTCCCTAGGGGCTTTCCGGAGCAAGGAGGAGCCCAACCCCACATGTTATACAAGCGTGTTCACATCAATCCTTGTGAGTGGTTTACTTACCTATTAAATAATCTTTTACTGCTCAAACTGCACTAAGATGGCGCTGTTGTCTCCCTAGTGGTTAGCACAGGGGCGTAGCTACAGGAGACACGATTGCTACCAGGCCTCCTGCTGCAGGAGGCCTGTGCAGCCCCCCTGTGCGCAGAGCAAGCACCAGTCTGCCCAGCCATCTCCCATCCCTGCACTGCACATATGCAGCCTGGGCACAGGCAGCAAGATCGCCTCCTCGGCTCTTCTTCACACAACACAGAGCTGAAATCCAATTCTTTCACACAGCTATGTACACTGCACTGCAATGTGTTTAGGTGGTCATTACAGCCATGCTTCAGTTCTGACTAGGGAATTTCACAGGTCAAAAGTACAACATAGTCACCACACCAGCTACACACACTGCAGATCATAGGTGTGTGCGAAAGAGAATCGTATTTCAGCTCTGTGTTGTGTGGAGAAAGAGATGAGGAGGAGATATTCCTGCCTGTGCTCAGACTGTGCATGTACAGTGCAGGGATGGGGGAGCTATGCTGAGTGCTCTGTCAGTGGTGACTCCGGTCCTCTCTCTTTCCAGCGGTGAACCCTGTCCTCTCTCCTTCCAGCAGTGAACCCTGTCCTCTTTAATGCCAGCGGTCACCCATGTCCTCTTTCCTGCCAGCAGTGACCCCCTGTCCTATTTCCTGCCAGCGTGGACCCCTGTCCTCTCTCCTGCCAGCGGTGACCCCTGCCCCCTCTCCTGCCAGCGGTGACCCCTGCCCCCTCTCCTGCCAACGGTGACCCCTGCCCCCTCTCCTGCCAGTGGTGACCCCTGCCCTCTCTCCTGCCAGCAGTGACCCCTGCCCTCTCTCCTGCCAGCGGTGACCCCTGCCCTCTTCCTGCCAGTATAAATAAAAGAAAGGTTTGGTGTCACCAGTGACACCTCCATTACTAATTGTACAAAAAACAAACAAAAAAAAACCATAGGTATTGCCTAGGTGTGCACAATTGGCCAATGAAATTGACAAATATAAATATAATAAAATATTTATTGCAGAAATAATAACACATGAAAGAGTAAACAAAGGCAAAGCCAATACAATTTTGCACATGGTTAAAACTTACATTGCATTTGAAATACATGAGCATACATGACATCTAGAACACCAAATGCATTTCGCGAGATGTGACTCGCTCTTCAGGAGTAAATGCATGTAGGTTAGACCTGGAAATGAATGACCAAAAAGGTAATGTAACACATGAATAAATAATGCAGAAATGGTAAAAAAGGCCCTTGCAGAAAAAGAAAAGACCCATACTCACTAATCGGCAAGGCCTAGGTGCCTGTGGCTATGTTCACTGAGGATGGCAGCAATATATGCTTGGGAAGGGAGCCGAGGGAGCGGAGCCAACCAAAAAACCCTAACCAAGGAACAATGGGAAGGCCGACATGGCATGGGTAGAAATGAATGACCTTGGAGGTCCTAGATAATCTGTTCAGGTGCCCACTATAATATAATATGTATATAATCAAACATTGCTAAATTGGCAAAATAATCATAAAGTATATAATGGAAGGCATGAATGCATGTGTGCAAAACTGCAGATATGTGAAAAGGGATGTCAGAAAAGGCAATCCCTAAAAGGGAAAAGGGGAAACGTAAAAAAGTGTGAATATAAAAAACATAACCAGGCACAATGGAGTGCTCAATGTGAAGGATAAAATATTTGTGTACCTGTGTAGCATCAGTAGTTTGCAGCAGCAGAATGAGCTGTCCCATGTAAAGTGAAAGAGTGAAATGAAAAAACCTAGCAATTTGTGCTCTCCCATTTATAACCTTACAAGGACTCCAGCAGGCTCCGCCCCTAGATAATCCATTCAGGTGTCAATTATAATATAATATGTATATAATCAAACATTGCTAAATTAGCAAAATGATCATGAAGTATATAATGGAATGCATGAATGCATGTATAAACCAATCTGTTGCGATGGTAGGACTAGGGTTGCCACCTGTACGGGAATGACCCGGACAGTCCAGGTTTTGTCAGCTGTGCCCGGGTTTCTCTCCTCCTGAAACCCGGACAGTGCAGCATAGGCTCCTGCCAGTGTGGGAAGTGGGTGTTCATACCTCCAGCAGCATAGCCCCCCCCGCTCCTGTAGCTGACTGCGCTCCGTCCTGTGTCTCGGAAGCAGCGTGACCCCATCCTGTTGCTGAATGCACACTCTCCAACAGCACCTGCCCCCCCCGACGGCTCCTGTCCTGTGTGGCTTCAGTGGTGAGAGTTCCCCTCCATCCACCTCTCCCCCCGTCAGTGTGTTAATGCCGATCGGCAAATGCAGCCTGCCCTCCCGCCAGCAGTACGCTTCCTCTGCTCCAGCAGGGCTAATGATTTTTGGCAGTTTCACTGCCACTGGTGAATGGTGACAGTGGTGAGTCAGTCTCAGTCCGGTCCCCCTTACCCTCGCTGAATCCTGAATGCTGCAGCTCACTGTGCGCTCTCTTCCCCCAGCACCAAGTCAGCCCCCCTCCTCTCTCTCAGCTCCCCCTCCTCTCTGTCAGCTCCCCCTCCTCTGTCAGCCCCCCTCCTCTCTGTTAGCCCCCCTCATCTGTCAGCTCCCCCTCCTCTGTCAGCTCCCCCTCCTCTGTCGGCCCCCCTCCTTTGTCAGCCCTCCTCCTCTCTGTCAGCCCCCCTCCTCTGTCAGCCCCCCTCCTCTGTAAGCCCTTCTCCTCTCTGTCAGCCCCCCTTCTCTGTCAGCCCCCCCGTCACCCCCCCTCCTCTTTCAGCCCCCCTCCTCTCTGTCAGCCCCATTCCTCTGTCGGCCACCCCCTTCCTCTCTGTCAGCCTCCTCCTCTTTCAGCCACCCCCTTCCTCTCTGACAGCCCCCCTCCTCTGTCAGCCCTTCTCCTCTCTGTCAGCCCCCCTTCTCTGTCAGCCCCCCCGTCACCCCCCCTCCTCTGTCAGCCCCCCTCCTCTCTGTCAGCCCCATTCCTCTGTCGGCCACCCCCTTCCTCTCTGTCAGCCTCCTCCTCTTTCAGCCACCCCCTTCCTCTCTGTCAGCCCCCCTCCTCTGTCAGCCACCCCCTTCCTCTCTGTCAGTCCCCCTCTCCTCTGTCAGCCCTCCTCCACTCTGTCAGCCCCCCTTCTCTGTCAGCCCCCCTCCTCTGTCAGCTCCCCCTCCTCGGTCAGCCCCCCTCCTCTCTGTCGGCCCCCCTCCTTTGTCAGCCCCCCTCCTCTCTGTCAACCCCCCTCCTCTGTCAGCCTCCCTCCTCTGTCAGCACTTCTCCTCTGTCAGCCCTTCTCCTCTCTGTCAGCCCCCCCTCCTCTGTCAGCCCCCGCTGTCACCCCCCTCCTCTGTCAGCCCCCCTCCTCTCTGTCAGCCCCCTACTCTGTCAGCCCGCTTCTCTCTGTCACTCCCCCTCATCTGTCAGCCCCCTCCTTTGTCATCCCCCTCCTCTGTCAGTCCCCCTCCTCTCTGTCAGACCCCCTCTTCTCTGTCAGCCTCCCTCCTTTCTGTCCACCCCCCTCCTCTCTGTCAGCCCCCCTCCTCTCTGTCGGTCACCCCCTTCCTCTCTGTCAGCCCCCCTCCTCTGTCAGCAACCCCCTTCCTCTCTGTCAGCCCCCCTCCTCTGTCAGCCACCCCCTTCCTCTCTGTCAGTCCCCCTCCTCTCTGTCAGTCCCCCCCTCCTCTGTCAGCCCTCCTCTACTCTGTCAGCCCCCTCCTCTCTGTCGGTCCCCCTCCTTTGTCAGCCCCCCTCCTCTGTCAGCCCCCCTCCTCTGTCAGCCCCCCCTCCTCTGTCAGCCCTTCTCCTCTCTGTCAGCCCCCCTCCTCTGTCAGCCCCCCGTCACACCCGCTCCTCTGTCAGCCCCCCTCCTCTCTGTCAGCCCTCCCTCCTCTGTCAGCCCCCCTCCTCTGTCAGCCCCCCTTCTCTCTGTCACCCCCCTCATCTATCAGCCCCCCTCCTTTGTCTGCCCCCCTCCTTTCTGTCATTCACCCCCTCCTCTGTCAGTCCCCCTCCTCTCTGTCAGCCCCCTTCCTCTCTGTCAGCCCCCATCCTCTCTGTCAGCCCCCTTCCTCTCTGTCAGCCTCTTTCCTTTCTGTCAGCCTCCCTCTTCTCTGTCCGCCCCCTCCTCTCTGTCAGCCCCCCTCCTCTGTTGTCCACCCCCTTCCTCTCTGTCAGCCCCCCACCTATGTCAGCCACCCCTTTCCTCTCTGTCAGCCCCCCTCTTCTATCAGCCACCCCCTTCCTCTCTGTCAGTCCCCCATCCTCCATGTCAGCCCTTCTCCTCTGTCAGCCCTTCTCCTCTCTGTCAGCCCCCCCTCCTCTGTCAGCCCCCGCTGTCACCCCCTCCTCTGTCAGCCCCCCTCCTCTGTCAGCCCCCCTTCTCTCTGTCACCCCCCTCATCTGTCAGCCCCCTCCTTTGTCTGCCCCCTCCTCTCTGTCATTCATCCCCCTCCTTTCTCAGTCCCCCTCCTCTCTGTGAGCCTCCCTCCTCTCTGTCCACCCCCTCCTCTGTAAGCCCTTCTCCTCTCTGTCAGCCCCCCTTCTCTGTCAGCCCCCCGTCACCCCCCCTCCTATGTCAGCCCCCCTCCTCTCTGTCAGCCCCATTCCTCTGTCGGCCACCCCCTTCCTCTCTGTCAGCCTCCTCCTCTTTCAGCCACCCCCTTCCTCTCTGTCAGCCCCCCTCCTCTGTCAGCCCTTCTCCTCTCTGTCAGCCCCCCTTCTCTGTCAGCCCCCCCGTCACCCCCCCTCCTCTGTCAGCCCCCCTCCTCTCTGTCAGCCCCATTCCTCTGTCGGCCACCCCCTTCCTCTCTGTCAGCCTCCTCCTCTTTCAGCCACCCCCTTCCTCTCTGTCAGCCCCCCTCATCTGTCAGCCACCCCCTTCCTCTCTGTCAGTCCCCCTCTCCTCTGTCAGCCCTCCTCCACTCTGTCAGCCCCCCTTCTCTGTCAGCCCCCCTCCTCTGTCAGCTCCCCCTCCTCGGTCAGCCCCCCTCCTCTCTGTCGGCCCCCCTCCTTTGTCAGCCCCCCTCCTCTCTGTCAACCCCCCTCCTCTGTCAGCCTCCCTCCTCTGTTAGCACTTCTCCTCTGTCAGCCCTTCTCCTCTCTGTCAGCCCCCCCTCCTCTGTCAGCCCCCGCTGTCACCCCCCTCCTCTGTCAGCCCCCCTCCTCTCTGTCAGCCCCCTACTCTGTCAGCCCGCTTCTCTCTGTCACTCCCCCTCATCTGTCAGCCCCCTCCTTTGTCTGCCCCCTCCTCTCTGTCATTCATCCCCCTCCTCTGTCAGTCCCCCTCCTCTCTGTCAGACCCCCTCTTCTCTGTCAGCCTCCCTCCTCTCTGTCCACCCCCCTCCTCTCTGTCAGCCCCCCTCCTCTCTGTCGGCCACCCCCTTCCTCTCTGTCAGCCCCCTCCTCTGTCAGCAACCCCCTTCCTCTCTGTCAGCCCCCCTCCTCTGTCAGCCACCCCCTTCCTCTCTGTCAGTCCCCCTCCTCTCTGTCAGTCCCCCCCTCCTCTGTCAGCCCTCCTCTACTCTGTCAGCCCCCTCCTCTCTGTCGGTCCCCCTCCTTTGTCAGCCCCCCTCCTCTGTCAGCCCCCCCTCCTCTGTCAGCCCTTCTCCTCTCTGTCAGCCCCCCTCCTCTGTCAGCCCCCCCGTCACACCCGCTCCTCTGTCAGCCCCCCTCCTCTCTGTCAGCCCTCCCTCCTCTGTCAGCCCCCCTCCTCTGTCAGCCCCCCTTCTCTCTGTCACCCCCCTCATCTATCAGCCCCCCTCCTTTGTCTGCCCCCCTCCTTTCTGTCATCCACCCCCCTCCTCTGTCAGTCCCCCTCCTCTCTGTCAGCCCCCTTCCTCTCTGTCAGCCCCCATCCTCTCTGTCAGCCCCCTTCCTCTCTGTCAGCCTCTTTCCTTTCTGTCAGCCTCCCTCTTCTCTGTCCGCCCCCTCCTCTCTGTCAGCCCCCCTCCTCTGTTGTCCACCCCCTTCCTCTCTGTCAGCCCCCCACCTATGTCAGCCACCCCTTTCCTCTCTGTCAGCCCCCCTCTTCTATCAGCCACCCCCTTCCTCTCTGTCAGTCCCCCATCCTCTCTGTCAGCCCTTCTCCTCTGTCAGCCCTTCTCCTCTCTGTCAGCCCCCCCTCCTCTGTCAGCCCCCGCTGTCACCCCCTCCTCTGTCAGCCCCCCTCCTCTCTGTCAGCCCCCCTCCTCTGTCAGCCCCCCTTCTCTCTGTCACCCCCCTCATCTGTCAGCCCCCCCTCCTTTGTCTGCCCCCTCCTCTCTGTCATTCATCCCCCTCCTCTGTCAGTCCCCCTCCTCTCTGTGAGCCTCCCTCCTCTCTGTCCACCCCCTCCTCTGTCAGCCCCCTCCTCTGTCAGCCACACTCCTCTCTGTCAGCCATACTCCTCTGTCAGCAACCCCCTTCCTCTCTGTTAGCCCCCCTCCTCTGTCAGCCACCCCCTTCCTCTCTGTCAGCCCTTCTCCTCTCTGTCAGCCCCCCTGTCACACCCCCTCCTCTGTCAGCCCCCCTCCTCTCTGTCAGCCCTCCCTCCTCTGTCAGCCCCCCTCCTCTGTCAGCCCCCCTCCTCTGTCAGCCCTTCTCCTCTCTGCCAGCCCCCCTCCTCTGTCAGCCCCCCGTCATACCCCCTCCTCTGTCAGCCCCCCTCCTCTCTGTCAGCCCCCTACTCTGTCAGTCCGCTTCTCTCTGTCACCCCCTCATCTGTCAGCCCCCTCCTTTGTCTGCCCCCTCCTCTCTGTCATTCATCCCCCTCCTCTGCCAGTCCCCCTCCTCTCTGTCAGCCCCCCTCTTCTCTGTCAGCCTCCCTCCTCTCTGTCCACCCCCCTCCTCTCTGTCAGCCCCCCTCCTCTCTGTCGGCCACCCCCTTCCTCTCTGTCAGCCTCCCTCCTCTGTCAGCAACCCCCTTCCTCTCGGTCAGTCCCCCTCCTCTCTGTCAGTCCCCCCTCCTCCACTCTGTCAGCCCCCCTCCTCTCTGTCAGCCCCTCTCCTCTCTGTCAGCCCCCCTCCTCTCTGTCGGTCCCCCTCCTTTGTCAGCCCCCCTCCTCTGTCAGCCCCCCCTCCTCTGTCAGCCCTTCTCCTCTCTGTCAGCCCCCCTCCTCTGTCAGCTCCCCCGTCACACCCACTCCTCTGTCAGCCCCCCTCCTCTCTGTCAGCCCTCCCTCCTCTGTCAGCCCCCTCCTCTGTCAGCCCCCCTTCTCTCTGTCACCCCCTCATCTGTCAGCCCCCCTCCTTTGTCTGCCCCCCCTTTCTGTCATCCACCCCCCTCCTCTGTCAGTCCCCCTCCTCTCTGTCAGCCCCCTTCCTCTCTGTCAGCCCCCATCATCTCTGTCAGCCTCTTTCCTCTCTGTCAGCCTCTTTCCTTTCTGTCAGCCTCCCTCCTCTCTGTCCGCCCCCTCCTCTCTGTCAGCCCCCTCCTCTGTCGTCCACCCCCTTCCTTTCTGTCAGCCCCCCACCTATGTCAGCCACCCCTTTCCTCTCTGTCAGCCCCCCTCTTCTATCAGCCACCCCCTTCCTCTCTGTCAGTCCCCCTTCCTCTCTGTCAGCCCTTCTCCTCTGTCAGCCCACTCCTCTCTGTCAGCCCCCCCTCCTCTGTCAGCCCCCGCTGTCACCCCCTCCTCTGTCAGCCCCCCTCCTCTCTGTCAGCCCCCCTCCTCTGTCAGCCCCCCTTCTCTCTGTCACCCCCCTCATCTGTCAGCCCCCCTCCTTTGTCTGCCCCCTCCTCTCTGTCATTCATCCCTCTCCTCTGTCAGTCCCCCTCCTCTCTGTGAGCCTCCCTCCTCTCTGTCCACCCCCTCCTCTGTCAGCCCCCTCCTCTGACAGCCACACTCCTCTCTGTCAGTCCCCCTCCTCTGTCAGCAACCCCCTTCCTCTCTGTCAGCCCCCCTCCTCTGTCAGCCACCCCCTTCCTCTCTGTCAGCCCTTCTCCTCTCTGTCAGACCCCCTCCTCTGTCAGCCCCCCTGTCACACACCCTCCTCTCTGTCAGCCCTCCCTCCTCTGTCAGCCCCCCTCCTCTGTCAGCCCCCCCTCCTCTGTCAGCCCTTCTCCTCTCTGTCAGCCCCCCTCCTCTGTAAGCCCCCCGTCACACCCCCTCCTCTGTCAGCCCCCCTCCTCTCTGTCTGCCCTCCCTCCTCTGTCAGCCCCCCCTCTTCTATCAGCCACCCCCTTCCTCTCTGTCAGTCCCCCTTCCTCTCTGTCAGTCCCCCTTCCTCTCTGTCAGTCCCCCTCCTCTCTGTCAGCCCTCCTCCACTCTGTCAGCCCCCCTCCTCTCTGTCAGCCCCTCCTCTGTCAGCTACCCCCCTCCTCTGTCAGCTCCCCCCAAACACCATGCATCTCCCCCCTTCTTCCCCCACTCCAGCGGGGCTAAGGTCCTGCAGCCGGGTCACACTGCACTGTCTGTGCGCTCTCTCTCTCCCACCCAGCCGCCAGTGCCGATGCCACCAGAGACAGTGAATGGAGGGCCACTGGACGGGTATCCTAGCAACCAAGGATGCTTTTGCAGGAGAAAGCATGGTATTACAGACTCCGCCCCCTAACAGGTTCACACACATACATCTTTGCAGTGACTCCTGGAAGGTAAGAGTTTTTTTTTGCCTCGCTGTAATGGAGGTCTCTATTGGGGGGGCACAGGCACAGTCTGATATTTAATCTGTTACTTTCCACTGCTCTACTGACACCAATATCTGCTCTACTGACACCGTCCACTGCTCTACTGACGCCTTCCACTGCCCTACTGACACCATCCACTGCTCTACTGTCACCATCCACTGCTCTACTGATACCATCCACTGCCCTACTGATACAGTCCACTGCTCTACTGACACCGTCCTCTGCTCTACTGACACCGTCCACTGCCCTACTGACACCGTCCACTGCCCTACTGACACCGTCCACTGCTCTACAGACACCGTCCACTGCTCTACTGACACCGTCCACTGCTCTACTGACACCGTCCACTATACTACTGACTCCGTGCACTGCTCTACTGATGCCTTCCACTGCTCTACTGACGCCATCCACTGATCTACTGACACCGTCCACTGCTCTACTGACGCCATCCACTGCTCTACTGATGCCGTCCACTGCTCTACTGACGCCGTCCACTGCTCTACTGACGCCGTCCACTGCTCTACTGATGCCGTCCACTGCTCTACTGACGCCATCCACTGCCCTACTGACGCTGTCCACTGCCCTACTGATGCCGTCCACTGCCCTACTGACATTGTCCACTGCTCTACTGATACTGTCCACTGCTCTACTGATACCATCCACTGCCCTACTGATGCCATCCACTGCCCTACTGACACCGTCCACTGCTCTACTGACACCATCCACTGCTCTACTGACACCATCCACTGCTCTACTGACACCATCCATTGCTCTACTGACACCATCCACTGCTCTACTGACACAATCAACTGCACTACTGGCTAAGAGTTTCCACTTTTAAGGTAGGCTATTTTCATATTTTAACTGACATTTCTTTTATTAATTTATTATGGAATTATATTTTATGGGTACACTAATGCTTTTGTTTTATTTAACCATGCCCCTTTGAGTCCCCCCCCCCACTCTTAATGCAATTTGGCCACAGCCACTGTTCACCGTAGCACACCTCATTACTACTCTCTTTGGGTAACCCAAAAGGTGTCCCAGGTATTTTACAATCCTATAGCGTGTACTACAAAAAAATTGCCGTGCGCCGTGAAAGTGTTCGGGTTTGGCTTGAAGAAAAGGTGGCAACCCTAGGTAGGACAGATAATAAGGCATGAATGCATGTGTGCAAAACTACAGATATGTGAAAAGGGATGTCAGAAAAGGCAATCCCTAAAAGGAAAAGGGGAACTGTAAAAAAGTGAATATATAAAAACATAACCAGGCACAATAGAGTGCTCAATGTGAAGGATAAAAGATATGTGTACCTGTGTAGGATCAGTAGCTTGCAGCAGCAGAATAAGCTGTCTCATGTGAAGTAAAAGAGTGAAATGAAATGAAAAATCATTAATATCCCCACAAGGGCTCGAGCGGGCTCCACCCCCAATGCCATGTATGGGTTGGCAGGACAAGCTGGCACTGAAAACGCCAGCCGCCAAATGAGGGTGAGCATGCATGGGCTACCCCCAGCCATCCTAGATGACAGACAATGCCCATACACAGTGACGCCTCTTCCGCAGACGTCACGCGATGGTGTGGAGACATGGCACCGTCCCTAAGGGCAGGGGGGACAGCAGGAGGTATGAGTGACCTTTCTTGGTACACATCGCAGCTCCCCACACAAACAGGCCACTGCCGCCAGCCGTGGGGAACAATGGTGACTCTTGCCCTCTCTCCTGCCAGTGTTGGCTCCGATGCTCTGCCCTGCCAGTGGTGACCCCTGTCTTCATGCCTTCCAGTGATGACCCCTGTAATCTGCCCTTCCAGTGGTGACCCCTGTCCTCTTTCCTGCCAGTGGAAACCCCTGCCCTCTCTCCTACCAGCGTTGACCCCTGCCCTCTCTCCTGCCAGCGTTGACCCCTGCCCTTTCTCCTGACAGCATTGGCCCCTGGGCTCTGCCCTGCCAAAGGTGACCCTTTTCCTCTTTTTCCTTCCAGCAATGTCCCCTGCCCTCTCTTCTACCAGTGGGGACTCCTGTCCTCTCTCCTGCCAGCAGTAACCCCTGTACTCTCTCCCTGTACTCTCTCCTGCCAGCAGTGGCCCCTGTCCTCTCTCCTGCCAGCAGTGGCCCCTGTCCACTCTCCCTCCAGCAGTGACCCCTGTTCTCTGCCCTGCCAGTGGTGACCCCTGTTCTCTGCCCTGCCAATGGTGACCCCTGTTCTCTGCCCTGCCAGTGGTGACACCTGTTATCTGCCCTGATAGTGGTGACCCCTGTTATTTGCCCTGCCAACAGCGAGCCCTGTCCTCTGCCCTGCCGGTAGTGACCCCTGTCTTCTATCTTTCCAGCCGTGATTCCTGTCCTCTATTCTGCCAGCGGTGACCCCTTTCCTCTCTTCTTCAGTAGTGACCCCTGTCTTCTATCCTTCCAACGGCGACTCTTGTCCTCTCTCCTTCCAGCAGTGATCCCTGTCTTCTATCCTTCCAGCGGTGACTCCTGTCCTCTCTCCTTCCAGCGCTGACCCCTGTCCTCTATCTCGCCAGCGATGACCCCTGTCCTCTGCCCTACCAGAGATGACCCTTATCCTCTGCCTTGCCAGAAGTGACCCCTATCCTCTTTCTTTTCAGCAGTGACCCCCTGCCCTCTATACTGCCAGTGGTGATCCCTGTCCTATCTCCTGCCAGAGGTGACCCTTGTTCTCTGCTCTGCCAACAGAGACCCCTGTCTTCTGTCCTGCCAGCAGTGACCCCCTGTCCTCTACCCTGCCACAGTGACCACTGTCTTCTGCCCTGCCACAGAGACCCCTGTCATGATTCCCAGTACACTGCCTTACCAATTCCTGTGCGCTCCCCTACTGACCCACTGTACACTGCCCAGCTGACTTCTGTATGCTGTCCTAAAAATGAATAGCCCCGGTACACTGGCCTACAAACTGCTGATCCTATCCTCTGCCCTGCTGACCCCCTGTACTTTTCCCTGCTGATCTCCCATCCTCTGTCCCCCTGACATTTTTTACTGTACCCTCACATCAGACAGGATAGATCCGGCCCTGGCTGTACCCCACTGTATGGGTCAGTAACTGGAGTCAGATGCAGAGTAACAGGTTGCAGGTATACACAGGAACCACTTTAGCCCACTTGGCACCAATGTGGTTGGCAGATGCTGTTTTGCTTTGTCTATTAAGGTCTTTTTGCAGTATAAGCCAAGGAAGCAATTAAAAATCTGTAGTTTATTAATATTTGCTTTACTAAACAGGCTGCACATGCAACTGCAGGAAAAAACTATTTATAGTATACAAGGTATCACAAAATATGCGCACCCTATACAAATGCCCAAACTAACTATCCTTTCCAGCAAATTAGCATACGATATGTATGCAATAAGTATACTAAACAGCTACTTAACTTGGTTCTCCCTGGTGATGGCATCTTCTCATGGCTCCTTGCTTCTCAGAGTCCTCCAACACAACTGTTTTCCCTCTGAAGTCTCCAGAACCACTGTTGCTCCTTTGTTCCTCCTTCCCTCCCTTCCTGCTACCTCATTTCCTGTACAGAGCTTCACAAAGCAGCCCAACAGGTTGGTTGACATAACTAGTGAGTGAAGGGACAGGGGATTATAGCGGTGCTAAAGTACATAATGTGAAAAGGAGAAGGAGATATAAAATTACAAAATTTTATTGAACAATATTAAATACATAAAGAGAGCAATAAAATGGTTAACAACCAACAGACATATATATCGCGTGCGACCCAAATGCAATAAGGTGGGCCGGATGGAGACGGCCATCAAAGTAAAGGCTCGGTTTCCTACATGTTTCGCCAAGGCATTGGCTTCCTCAGGGAACAAGAGCTCTAATTCAATATAAAGAGATCTGTGCATAGGGATACAGAGAACATCATATGAACAAGTGAAAATACCAAACAATGGACTGTTTTGCACATAACTGAATATTGGAATATTGTGGCTGGACAATCCCGCAGAGAGGCGGCCCCAATAACCCCGGTATCACAAACGTACCTGAAAAACCGACACCCAGGGGAGGCACGAGAAATGTCACCCAAGGGGGAAGGGCAGGCTGCACCGCATTTGTGCTTGCAGGGGGCACGCAGTAGACCTGGCAAGGGAATATATTGAAAATAATGAATGGGTGGATATTGGGTATGTGTTAAACATTACGTTGAGAGAGCACAAAGGGTGATGCGTTATACATCAATTAAATAGGGCAAAAAAGCCTCTATAGAACTCACACTATTTGTTAAAAGAAAGTTGATTGGTGGAGGGGAGAAGCGCCTGTAGATGGATTCGAAGACACATAAGGGCAATTGGCAAAATTGGCAACTGATTAATTAATGACCTATGTGAGAGGATATAAATGAGTTAACGTTGTAGATAGACCTGGCAGTCATCTTAAAAGGATAAGAGAAAAAAATCGCAGAGAAAAGGCTTACCTAATAGACTATATTGTGGGGCCTGTGGCCGACTTAGGACCCCAATATTCACATGATTTGTGTATACATAAAGGATTTAGAGGTGGTAACAAGTCAATGAGTCCTGGAAGGGAATGAGTGAAGAGGAACTATATTTAGAAATGAAGAGACAGTGTTTTTGGGAATGAAGGATTGAATAAATAGCAGGGAGTAGCTTACCTGGTAAGCCATTTAGCTAAACATATGACTGTTAGGAGATCGGTATTGATAAGCTGCCAGGGGGGTCACAGATTAGGTAGTAGCCACAAGTTAGTAAATCCTAAAAGGAATAAATGAAGGCTAAGTAAAAAATGAAATATAGAGAAGCAGTTGATTAGAGGTAATAGGTGAAATGGCCATCCAAGATTACCTGGCTGATGTGTGTAAGAGCACAAACAGGCACGTCCCTCATCCAGCATGTTAGCAAGGGACAGGCCGGTTACTAAAGTACCCCCCACACCCGATCAGGGGTACTTTAGTAACCGGCCTGTCCCTTGCTAACATGCTGGACGAGGGACGTGCCTGTTTGTGCTCTTACACACATCAGCCAGGTAATCTTGGATGGCCATTTCACCTATTACCTCTAATCAACTGCTTCTCTATATTTCATTTTTTACTTAGCCTTCATTTATTCCTTTTAGGATTTAATAACTTGTGGCTACTACCTAATCTGTGACCCCCCTGGCGGCTTATCAATACCGATCTCCTAACAGTCATATGTTTAGCTAAATGGCTTACCAGGTAAGCTACTCCCTGCTATTTATTCAATCCTTCATTCCCAAAAACACTGTCTCTTCATTTCTAAATATAGTTCCTCTTCACTCATTCCCTTCCAGGACTCATTGACTTGTTACCACCTCTAAATCCTTTATGTATACACAAATCATGTGAATATTGGGGTCCTAATTCGGCCACAGGCCCCACAATATAGTCTATTAGGTAAGCCTTTTCTCTGCGATTTTTTTCTCTTATCCTTTTAAGATGACTGCCAGGTCTATCTACAATGTTTACTCATTTATATCCTCTCACATAGGTCATTAATTAATCAATTGCCAATTTTGCCAATTGCCCTTATGTGTCTTCGAATCCATCTACAGGCGCTTCTCCCCTCCACCAATCAACTTTCTTTTAACAAATAGTGTGAGTTCTATAGAGGCTTTTTTGCCCTATTTAATTGATGTATAACGCATCACCCTTTGTGCTCTCTCAACGTAATGTTTAACACATACCCAATATCCACCCATTCATTATTTTCAATATATTCCCTTGCCAGGTCTACTGCGTGCCCCCTGCAAGCACAAATGCGGTGCAGCCTGCCCTTCCCCCTTGGGTGACATTTCTCTGCCTCCCCTGGGTGTCGTTTTTTCAGGTACGTTTGTGATACCGGGGTTATTGGGGCCGCCTCTCTGCGGGATTGTCCAGCCACAATATTCCAATATTCAGTTATGTGCAAAACAGTCCATTGTTTGGTATTTCCGCTTGTTCATATGATGTTCTCTGTATCCCTATGCACAGATATCTTTATATTGAATTAGAGCTCTTGTTCCCTGAGGAAGTCAATGCCTTGGCGAAACATGTAGGAAACCGAGCCTTTACTTTGACGGCCGTCTCCATCCGGCCCACCTTATTGCATTTGGGTCGCACGCGATATATATGTCTGTTGGTTGTTAACCATTTTATTGCTCTCTTTATGTATTTAATATTGTTCAATAAAATTTTGTAATTTTATATCTCCTTCTCCTTTTCACATTATGTACTTTAGCACCGCTATAATCCCCTGTCCCTTCACTCACTAGTTATTCAATTACTTTGGGATGAGGTGCTGTATCCAATTGAACCACCTAGCCATAACCATATTTCTCCAGGTTGGTTGACATATCAACAGTCAAGGCCTAGATTCTAAAAAACAAAACATGGCCCTAAAACCTAACAATGCACATAAATAAGCTATAAAAAAAAAAAAATCACCTTTTCTAGGTGCTCCTAAAAGAACCATGAATTAGCCTGTGACTATGCACAGAAAGTCGTCTAGAAGCATCATTTTGTCTGCTTGTATGCACTTCCTGATATTTCCCAAGTTCTTGAAAAGAAGAAATAGACAGTTTTAACATAGACAATGTGTTTTCAAAGAACATATCTCCACAACATATCGTCTAGAAGAATCATTTTGTCTGCTTGCATACACTTCCTGATATTTCCCAAGTTCTTGAAAAGAAGAAATAGACAGTTTTAACATAGACAATGTGTTTTCAAAGAACATATCTCCACAAAAACAGGAAATAACAGATATTTAACCACCTCAATACAGGGCACTTACACCCCCTTCCTGCCCAGACCAATTTTCAGCTTTCAGCGCTCTCACACTTTGAATGACAATTACTCGTGCAACACTGTACCCATATGAAATTTGCGTCCTTTTTTCACACAAATAGAGCTTTCTTTTGGTGGCATTTAATCACTAGTGGGTTTTTTATTTTTTGTGCTATAAATAAAAAAAGACCGTAAATTTTGTGAAAAAAAAGCCTCTTTCTTTGTTTCTGTCATAAAATTTTGCAAATTAGTAATTTTTCTTCATAAATTTTGGCCAAAATTTATACTGCTACATAGCTTTGGTAAAAATAACCCAAATTAGTGTATATTATTTGGTCTTTGTGAAAGTTATAGAGTCTACAAACTATGGTACCAATCACTGAAAATTGATCACATCTGATCAGGCCTTCAGTACATCAGGTGTCTTGAGACACTAAGGGCTCCTTCACACAGACGTGTCCATGTGCAGAGCCCGCTCTGCTCAGCGGGGGATCGCTCCGTCGATCCCAGCTGAGCAGGCAGATGACAGGTCCGTCGCTGCACAGTGTGCAGTGACGGACCTGTCAGAGCGCCGCTCTCCCCTATGGGGGATCGGATGACGATGGACCGTAGAGTCCGTCGTCACCCGATCTGATCCGCAGATGGATGGAAAAGTAGGTTTTTCCTCCATCACACTCTGTCGGATCGGAGCGGGTCGGATGTCAGCGGACATGTCACCGCTGACATCCGATGCTCCATAGAGGTCTGTGGAGAGTCCGTTCAGGTCCGCCTAAAAAACTGACAGGCGGATTTGAACGGATCGGCCGTGTGAAAGAGGCCTAACAAGTCAGGAAAGTACAAATACCCCCCAAATGAACCTTTTTTAGAAAGTAGACATTCCAAGGTATTAGGTACTTTAACACTGGGGTGGGTGGGCGTCGGTGGTAATGCGGCGCTATTTTTAGCGCCGCTTTACCGTTGTTTTAGCGGCGCTATTTGGCCGCTAGCAAGGGTAATTTTAGTGGCCGAAAAAGGATTAAAACCGCCGGCAAAGTGGTTTGGCGGCGCTGCCCCATTGTTTTCAATGGGCAGGGGAGCTTTTAGCACTGCAAAGATGTGGCTTGCAGGACTTTTTTTAATCGTCCTGCAAGCGCACCGCTCCGGTGTGAAAGCCTACACAGCCTGGCCACATACAAAGGCCCAACACTGAAGTAGCACCTTCAGGCGTTCTATGAGCATAAATGACACATCTCATTTCTCAACCACCTATTACACCTTTGAAGGCCCTGGAGCACCAGGACAATGGAATTGCCCACAAAATGACCCCATTTTGTGAAGCTAACACCCCCAACGTATAATCTATGAGGTATAGTGAGTCTTTTGAATAGTTCATTTTTTTCCAGAAGTTTTTGGAAAATGTGGAAAGAAAATGAAAACACATTTTTTTTTTACACAAGGTTGTCAATTTATAAGATATTTCTAACACATAGCATGTATATAGCAAAAATTACACCCAAAAACACATTCTGCTACTCATCCTGAGTATGTCGATACCACATGTGTGAGACTTTTACACAGCCTGATCACATACAGAGGCCCAACATAAAGTAGTACCTTCAGGCATTCTAGGAGCATAAATTACACATCTCATATCATTCCTACCTATCACACTTTGAAGGTCCTTGAGTACCAGAACAGTGGAATAAGCCACAAAATGACCCCATTTTGGAAAGCAAACACCCCAACGTATATTCTATGAGGCATGGGCTGCAGATAGGTACTTGGGTACTCTGATGGGCTGCAGATAGGTACTCGGGTACTCTGAAGGGCTGGAGACAGGTACTCGGGTAACTTGATGAGCTGCAGATAGGTACTTGGGTACTCTGATGGGCTGGTGACAGGTACTCGGGTAATCTGATTTGGCTGGTGACAGGTACTCGGGAAATCTGATGGGCTGGTGACAGGTACTCGGGTACTCTGATGGGCTGGTGACAGGTACTCAGGTACTCTGATGGGCTGGTGACAGGTACTTGTTTACTCTGATGGGCTGGTGACAGGTACTCTGGTACTCTGATGGCCTGGTGACAGGTAATCGGGTACTCTGATGAGCTACAGATAGGTACTCGGGTACTCTGATGAGCTGGTGACTGATATTTGGGTACTCTGATGGGTGGTGACAGGTACTCTGAAGAGCGGGTACAGGTACTCAGATGGACTGTGACAGGTACTCAGGTACTTGGGACTCAGATGAACTGTGACAGGTACTCAGGTACTCAGATGGACTGTGACAGGTACTCGGTACTCAGATGAACTGTGGCAGGTACTCAGATGGACTGTGACAGGTACTCAGGTACTCAGATGAACTATGACAGGTACTCGGGTACTCAGATGGACTGTGACAGGTACTCAGGTACTCGGGTACTCATATGGACTGTGACAGGTACTCAGGTACTCAGATGGACTGTGACAGGTACTCAGGTACTTGGGTACTCAGATGAACTGTGACAGGTACTCAGGTACTCAGGTACTCAGATGGACTGGGACATCATATGACGCCTGCCCAGAACAAGAGCTGCGCCGCCTGGCCGTCATATGACGGTCAGCGGGCGGCAAGCGGTTAGGAAGATAACAGATGTCAAATATTTATAAATCACTCAGGCTAGGTTCACACTGGTGAAGGGCAATTTTGATCTGATTTTCAATATGATTGTCTAGTTCAGCTGCAGTGCAACTTAATGTGATTTTGATACATTCTGTTTATCAGCCCTCCTATGTGAATAAGTATAGGGTATACATTGTACTCCTAATCATTCACCACAAAAATGTCACAAGTAAACAAATACAAAAGTTTTAAATACAGTTTTTGACAGGTTCTTTCAGGGAGTGTCAAAAGACAGGAGTGGTCCTGTTTTGCGGGTCGTGTTTTTTTTTTTTTTGTTGTGCGAGTTGGATGGCTGAAGTTTATTATCAGTGACAATTGATTTACATTGGGGGACATGTTTTTTTTAAATACAGGCCTTGTCAAAAACTTATGTTTTTATTTACTTTTTTCATTTTTGGTGAGTAGGGATTCACACGGGGGGAGCTGGGATCTGGGGGCCCCCTTGTAAAAAAGGCTTCCAGATTTTAATAAGCCCCACCCCACATCCCCACAATCACCGTGTCAGGGTTGTGTGGAAGAGGCCCTTTTTCTCATCAACATGGGAACAAAGTGCTTTATTGGCATGTGATCCCCTTCAAAATCCATACCAGACCAAAGGCTCATAAGGGGGGTTGGGGCATCTGTGGGGTGCATGATTTTGACCACCAGAGTTGTAGGAGCCATTTTATCAGTGGCTGCAGGTCGGAGGTGAGGGAAATTAAGTGTTTGAAAAATGCATTGCTTATTTTTCTGCATTTTTGCTTTTTCTCTATTTAAACATCAGCCAATTCTAAAATGTATATAAAATCTAAATTTGATGTAAAAAATTTAAATACATTTGATTGCACCCTAGAATTGTGGAATTCCTAGAGTTGTGATACATGACACATTGGATGAAATTCTTTTTGCATAGAGTTTGTTGAATCCATCAAAGAATTATCCTAAGGCAAATGGTGAATTGCAATGTAAGTCATTAACAGTTGACTTGTGATGGACAATTTTAGTCCCTTACGGCTAAATAAGCTACTGCCAAATAGCATGGAAAGTTGGCCATTGATGTAGGGGACTTCTGCCAATTCAACACAAAAACAAAGCAGAGACCTTTACATACAGCTTTGAGGACAACATGGAAAATACACTTATCTCTTAAAAGCTGGAGTTTATATGCAGTTTATGGAGTTTATATACAGATATATATATACTGTATATACGCTGTAGAGAGTCAACCTGGGGTAGGTTAAGAGAGGGTTAATAAAGAGGGCAGGTCCTTTCAGCCCTGTATTTTAAGCAGCTGGTCAGAGAGGCTGGTTGGTGGCTGTTTGGCCATCAGTGGGAAAGACACATGCATGCTGTCTGGAAGGCTCCACAAGTGGACTGTGACCTGCTTGGTGAGCTGGCCTGTAAAAGAGACTTTAGCTCTGGCTAGAGCATTGAGAGTTAGTCCTATAAGCCTGTGTGGTGCTAAAGTGAAATTGACATGTGTGTGGGAACTGTATTTAAAGACAAACCTGTCATTTTTTTGTTGTCTTTCTGCTTTCATGCTGAATAAAGCATATTTTACTTTGATTGAACTGTCTCCCAGCCAGCTCTTTACCCCTCTGATCCTGACAACATGTTTTGTTGTTACATTTTTATTGTTTCCATATTTATTTATTTACTTTTCTTTTTCTAAAAAGGTTATTCTAATCTTCATGTTGATGTTGTGTCCTTGCCCCTGGATCAAGCTCTGAGTGCCGGGGTACATATGATTACTGACATTGTTAGTAAACATCAGGTAGGGATGGCACTGTGCAATTGGTTGAATCTTCCAGCATCTGAGAAGAAAGCAGCTGTTCAGACTTTATGGGGTCACCCCATCTTTTTGGAGCTGTTATATTCCCCCCCATCATCCTTCTTCAATCTGTGAGTCCCCTCAACCTTACACAAATAACAAAGGGGCTTACATAAAAATAAACCCTATAACCACAGAGGGTAGTCACCCATTTTGCTGGCCATGATGATGCCACGCGTAAACTCCACCTAACTTGTTTCCCCACAAATGGTGTCCTCTAAATGATTGACTGCTGACGTTGCACATTATTGTCAAATCCCAAAGTGGAAGTGACACTGGAAGTGTATGAAATAAATGAAAATCATGCCATGATGGAGATAAGATAGGTGTAAACCCTCCTTTATTAACTCATTATCAACGAAGGCAAAAATCAAAGAAAGAACTATGTGAATAATTTAGAAAAAAAGAATCTAAAGCTAAAAAATATTGATTAAAAAATGAAAAGTAAAAAAGGAAAGTATATAAACTGCACAAAATAGCTCCATCTAACGGTCACATACAAACAAGACAATTCATTTACGATTTTAAATAAAAAAACATTTAAAAAAATGATAAATGAATGGATATCTATTTAGAAAAAATGTATTTATTAATGTCACAAATGTTTAACAACAAGGACAATCAAAGTATGTACCAGAACATTAAGTGGTTTAAGAGGGATATTCCACAAATGAAAAAATGTTGTCATGGGTGTTATGAATTAAAAAATTAAAAAAAATATTTAATTGCAAAAACAAATATTATGAAAAATGACATAAAAATGTTTATCTTATAGGATGTGTATGCAAAGGCGGGAGAATAAAACACCAGAAAAAATCATAATGTCTACAAAGTAAATATCCATTAGTTTATCAATTTTTTTAAATGTCTTTTATTTAAAATCATATATGAATTGTCTTATTTGTATGTGACCACTAGATGGAGCTATTTTGTGCAGTTCATATACGTTAATGTTTTCTTTTTCATTTTTTTAAATAATATATTTTACCTTTAGATTCTTTTTTTTTCTATATTATTCACATAGTCCTTAATTTGATTCTTGCCTTCGTTGGTAATGAGTTAATAAAGGAGGGTTTACACCTATCTTGCACAAGATATCTCCGTCACAGCATGATTTTCATTTATTTCATGCGCTTGCGGTATCACTTCCGCTTTAGATAATTGACCGCTGATGTTGCACGTTATTCTCCAATCCCAGAGGGCACAGTTTATGGGGAAATGTGTTGGGCGGAGTTTACTATTGACGTCATCACGGCAGGCAAGACAGGTGACATCGCAGCTGTTTTTTTGGTATACACTGCTTGTGATTCATTGTTTTTTTGGAAGTGTAACCTTGTTTTTAAAATAAAGTTCAACTAAACTGTTTTACACAATGAAGCTTCTATCTGCTTATATCCTACACATGTCCAAGTGGTGAGCGGCTCTGTGATTCTAAAGGATGCCTTGAGTTCAGTTTACCAGCAAAAGTGCCACGCTTGATCTCTGTAATTGGGGATCCACGTTGTCTGGTAAGAGGCTACCTTTTATTTAAAAGGAGCACATTCGAGCACTGGAGCACTTTGAAGTTGGACTTTTTTCCATAAACACCGAGAACTTTATCACTCTGTACCTTCATTTGGAGTTTCCATACCAGGTATATCAACAGGATGTTTAGGGACTTTAGTGTTCAGATCATATATCGATGCAAAAGATTCAACATTGCACATTTACTGTATATATATATTGTTTGCACATGCACTTTTTTTCATATGTTAACTTGCCTATGTTGATTATTTTTTTAGTTTAAAAATGACATGAGTTGACTTATCCATATTTACATAAATGTTTACGTTGGTATCTAGAAAAAAAATTTCATTATGTCATGTCATCCTTTCTAAACTACTGCCATAGGGGTTATCTATAAGGATATACATGCCTCCTGCATGTATCTTTACCTGTCAAATGTCTCCCCTCTGTCTGTTATGAGAGCCGAAAAAATGCATATTTTGTGGGTGGGTCTGTTCTCTGGAGCTCGGTGGGTGGAGTTGTGATGTCAGTAGACTCCCCGCCCACCTCTACACTCCCCTGTGTATTTCTTACACTGAACTTCTGCTATGATCTCTAACATCCAGTGAAAAGACAGGAAAGTAACCACATGACTTCAGCATGCCAAATCATGCTGAGGTGTGGAACAGCCAATCCTCGCAGAGCTGCTGAAGAAAGGAGTGGGGGAGGGAATTAAAAAATAATACATGTGTCTTAGGCTGTCACTCACAGCAAGGGGGAGTATTTGACAAAGTTTTTCTCACTTTGTCAAGATTTTTCTCACTGAACAATAAAAGAGGATTGCTCAGAGATGGATTAACGCTGTGTGGCAAGACTGGGCTCAAATAATAGGAAATCTTATACTCTACAGTATGATATCATTTTTTTTTTTTTTCGGGTTTACATCCACTTTAAGGCCTCATGCACACTGGACGTTTTTGGACGTTTTTGGACATTTTTACAGCTGCTGTTTTTGGCTTCAGATGTTTTTTTCTACAGTCAATAAACTCTCCAAATAAAATTAAAGCGTTTCCAAGCTCAACTTACCAACCAGCCTGTGACCAACCTAATTAGCCTGTCTAACAGTATGTGTTAAAAAAGGGGTTTAGTTGCACACATTTACAAATACATGCATAAGGCGCAGGAACAAACAGAACACCCAGCACATTGCACAATGGCAGCAAAGATGTCAGTGCGTTGCCTGACCAATATGTCAACAATACATGTCAAATGCATTTGCCCTTCCAGTGTTCCTTGCCGCGAAGACCAGTTATAGGTGGGGCAGTGACCTTTTCTTGTATTGTTGACATATTGGTCAGGCAACGCACTGACACCTTTGCTGCCATTGTGCAATGTGCAGGGTGTTCAGTGTGTTCCTGCACCTTTAAGGAGGGTTGGGATCCCTCCAGTCATCTGCCCTTCATCTATCCATTAGAATACATGTGCTCTCACTGTGGAGACTCTTCAAAGTTAGAGTTAGGGTCTGCAGGATACAGGGTGCCTTGCCGTGGCTTGCAGCTTATGCATGTATTTGCAAATGTGTGCAACTAAACCCCTGTTTTTAATGCATACTGTTAGACAGGCTAATTCGGTTGGTCGCAGGCTGGTTGGTAAAGGAGCTTGGAAATTCATTGATTTTATTTGACATGCGTTTGCCCTTCCAGTGCTCCTTGCCGTGAAGACCAGTTATAGGTGGGGGCAGTGACCTTTTTTTGTACAGTAAACTCTCCAGCATGTTATTCTATGTGTTCATGATGCACACATAGGCTGTTATCAACTGTTTTTGGCTGGGGCATTTTTTGGCCTGTAAAAACCCCCCCAAAACTAGTGGGTTCTGAGAGGAGTTTCTCAACTTTAAAAACGCTCTAACATGAATAAATGCAGAAAACGCAGATAAACGCCAATAAGGTCTCAAAAATGTGGCTCACCAGCGTTTTTTTAATGTTTTTGATCCCATTAAAAAGAAAAAAAGTTTAAAAATGCTAACACTAAAAAACGCTGAAAAATGCTAAAAAACGCTTCTGCAAAAATGCGGAGAAATGTTGAAAAACTCACTGCACAGCTACTGGTGCCTTTATAACGTTATTATAATGTCCAGTGTGCATGAGGCCTAATGATCACATAAATTACAAATTAAAAAAAGAGGGACTTGAGGCCTCCAAGTGAGGCCAAGGGACTTTAAAGGTGCTTAATAGACAAGATAAAGGATTGCATGAATAAAAAAAAATATATATACTTTATTAATAAATCTTATTAAAAAATCTTTTTTTTAAAAAGACAGACATGAAACAACAAAATGATATGTTTCCAAGACAAGTCTATACAGATGTGATACAGAGCTTAATACCACTTTCTCAACATGTTTCGCTTTCTATAGCTTCTTCAGGAGATATAGTGTGGCATCTGATCAACTATAAAATGAGAAATTAATAAACAATGAATACTCATGTCCGAGGGTATACATAAAAACCCTATTGATTTAATTTAATATGTATAATCTCATATTAGTATACATCAATGCATTTATTGTGTAAGCAATTGCAGGGTATAGATATCACAATATGATATATCAGCAAAATTGAAAAATAATAATATGCATACATAGATGGTAAAGAAAAAAAAACCCATTCCACCTTACCAGTATTGTAGAGACTAGAAATGTCTGTAGAGATAAATTTGAAGGTCAAGATTATGCACAGTGCGTTATGCCCTCCAACACTGGCAGGTATGCAGAGAGGGACAAAAAAGAAAATTCCTATGTAGAGAGGATGGAGCTCTCTGTAAGAATCAAAAATAATAGTATCAACCAATAAGATCCATTGCAAAAGGTTCTTATAATAAAACCGCCACAGGGCAGTAAAAGTTAAAAATACCTTGTGAGGTAAATGGAATCAATAGTGTTTTAAGGTCACATCCAATGGATGGTTGAAGACAAATTGCCTCTTAGGTGGAGGGGAGTGAGCGCTGCTCTGCAAGGTGTTATGCTAGCCCACAGAATAGACCCTGCAGGTCAGACAGCATGAGCAGATGCTATGCTTCCCATGGATGGGAACCTATAGATTTAAAAAAATCAGCAATAAGAAAATGACAAGTAATACAATAAATAGTAGATCCAATGGTAGATCTATGGCTCAACCAGGGATAAAGGACTTACTTGAAACCAGCAAAAATAGTGAAAGGGGACACCAAAGTGGTCCGCCAGGAGGACCACAGCGTTACCTGCCTCAGGTTCAGAAAGGAAGGAATGCCAGAGGGTGGCAGGGAAACCCCGCTTTATACCCTCTCCGGAGTGACGGCGTCTGACTCGCCATCACGCCGCATACCGAAAAGGAGGACCACGCATGCGCGTGCATCGGGGCTCACAAAATGGCGGCGACGTTCATGACGCAGAAGCGTTCATTGAGCGGTGGCCATCTTGGAAAATCTGGTGCCCAAACCAGGACACAAAAAGGAGACCATCGGAGATACAAGGGGGCGGATAACCTCCCGATCTACGAGGGAGATGGACTGGAAAATGGTGAAACCCGGGTGCAGGAGCCATAGGCAGTCCCCATGTGGAAGACACAGAACTGTCTGAATATTGACTAAAGACCAACAGCAAAGTGCTCCGGGTGTCCGTACATACCAAAAAAGAGTGGAGGTAGGGCTGGAAGGGCAAAAGGCACAATTGACAGGTTGATGACTAAGTGGGTATACACAATATGTAATAAATATAAATTATGAAAAATAGCAATAATCATTATTAAATACGGTAGGTGGTGGATTAAAAAAAAAAAAAAAAACACTTTTTAAAGAAAAGGCTTAAAACTTAACACATCGTTTAAACCAGGGTATTTGAGGGCATTTAAAGCAAAAATCCACCTAGTTTCTCGTTGCAGCAAAATCCTGTCATAGTCTCCCCCTCTTTCGTTAGGGGGGGTGTATTCAAGGGAGAAAAAATGCATTTTTTTGTCATCAAATTGATGACATAAACCTAAATGACGGCTAATGGGGGTCGCCATTTTCTTCTTGATGACTAAGGAGACATGGTCTCTAATTCGGTGGAAAAAAGGACGTTTCTACAGAATATCTACAGAAGTCACACTTGTTTCCCCACACTACAGGGTAACCCCAATGTTTGGGCTTTTACCCAACAAGTTACGGACGATATTTGTAAAACTAAATGGAGGGACCTGTCACAGTCCAACCTGACATACCAACAGAAAGCAGCCCTGAGGTCATTACAATCGGACTCACGTCTGATTGTAAAACCTTCGGACAAGAGAGGTAACCTTGTTGTGATGACTAACGATCAGTACGAGTCAATGGCCTTGCGTCTCCTGCAAAACCGAGATTGGTACAAAAAAGTGTCTGCAACTCATGTAAACAACATGACCATCCGTTATAGACAACTAATAGGGACTGCCTATCATCAAGGTCTAATTACCAAACAGACATGGGACTTTCTTAATGTCCCGTGCCCTAGGATTCCCACACTATATGCCCTCCCCAAAATCCATAAGGATTTGCAAAATCATCCTGGCCATCCGATAGTGTCCGGAAATGGGTGTCTAACTGAGAAGGCTAGCCAATTAGTTGACGACTTTCTCAGACCCTATGTTGAAGGTCTGACATCGTACCTACAGGATACTAGTGATCTTCTTAGAACATTAGACGGCTTAGCTATCCCATCATTTTGGGGTGGTGGTTGTAGAGGGCTTCATTTCTCTTAATACTGAAGTGTCTCCTGCCTACAATGGGTTCATTTTGGACCTCTTGAGGTTTATTTTGACAAACAATATCTTCATGTTTGCACGCTCCCATTACCTCCAGGTACAGGGGGTCACTATGGGGACCAAATGTGCCCCCTCCTATGCGAACCTGTACCTGGGGGAGTGGGAGCAGAATCTGTTTTTCAGGTAGGACTTGCAGACCCTGGTAGAACACATAACAATATGGAGACGGTACATAGACGTTATTTTCCTAATCTGGACGGGCAGTAGGGAGGACCTCTCCCGCTTCTTTGACAGCCTCAAGTTGAACTCGTACAATCTCACTTTCACTATGGAAGCAAATCAGTCCACTTTAACCTTTTTGGATATAACAATTTTTGTTAATCCTGATAGGGACCACCCTATTTCGGAAGCCTTCAGCAGGAAATTCTCTCCTGCATGCCACCAGTTCACACCCACATTCCATGATAAGCAATGTTCCATACTGACAATATCTAAGGCTTAGAAATTGTAGTGTAAATGCTCACTTTGAATCTGAGGCCAAAGCACTAAGAGACCGCCTTAGACTACGTGGCTACAGCAACAAATGCTTAAAAAGAGCTTATTTGAGGACAAAAAAGCAGGACCGTTCCCATCTTATCCACGGTCGAACCACCCCCAGACTGGAACCCGGTCTGAGATTAATCACTAGATTTTCAGGACAACACCAGCAGGTATGGGATCTTCTCCAGAAACATTGGTACTTACTGATGGGAGACCAAATGTCTCCAAACACCTGAAAGATTACACGGAAATCACATATAGACGTTCTCGTTCAGTTAGGGATCACATTGTCCACAGTCATTATGCCCCTCCCTCGAAAGACAATACCAACATCAAAGGGACCAGACCCTGTCACAAGTGTGACTTCTGTAGATATATCTACTCATCACGTAATTTTGCTCTTCCCAATGGACAAGTTTACAATCCAAATTTCCTGGCCACTTGCCAATCCATCGGTGTGGCCTATTTAATGATATGCGAGTGCAATGCTTTTTATGTGAGGAAAACTAAACGTCCTTTTTTCCACCGAATTAGAGACCATGTCTCCTTAGTCATCAAGAAGAAGATGGAGACCCCCATTAGCCATCATTTAGGTTTATGTCATCAATTTGATGACAAAAAAATTCATTTTTTTGCCCTTGAATACGCCCCCCCTAACGAAAGAGGGGGAGACTATGACAGGATATTGCTGCAACGAGAAACTAGGTGAATTTTTGCTTTAAATGCCCTCAAATACCCTGGTTTAAATGATGTGTTAAGTTTTAAGCCTTTTCTTTAAAAGTGTTTTTTTTTTTTTGTGGTGTTCCTGTTTGATTCCTCCCCTCTATCCTTATGATATGAGATCACATAAATTAATTAGTTATTAAAAAGAAAGAAACAGCGCACCATTTTTTGTACAATTAACCATTTGGTTACATGGGCATTTTTTTAAATTCTTCACACACATGGTAAAATCTGCATTCTTTTGTTAGAAGTTACTTTAAAACCCCCAAATTATATATTTTCTGAAATCAGGGACCCTGGAGAATAAAATAGATAGAGTTGCAATGTTTTTCTTTTCAATATTTTTATTGAATGTATATAAAAAGAGTAACATCAATTACATTTGTCGCAGACTGTAATAGACAGATGGGTGGCCAACAAGGCTCACAATAACAATTAGCATATAACAAGCAGTTGGTGAAGGCAAAACAGTTGATTGTCGTAGGCATAAGACTGTTAACCATTGTGGTCCCATTATGTGAGGCTAGACCTTCAGGTTTTATCTGATTTGAACAGAGCCTATATCCAGGACCCTTCAAAGCGGAAGGTCCTGGTGAAATTGAGTGAGACTGCCTCGTACCGCGCCGAGCCCCCTAGGAAAATCACTCCACCCCTATGGGTTCACACTATGGAGTAACATTGCCTATGGGCTCAGCCCGATGACGAGCCCCATCAGTTCCCTTCCTCCTCTCCCAGGGGGTGTAGACCACGGCAGAGCCCCAGGACATAAGCAACCCCGGATGAGGGTGAGGGGAATTGTTTCCATTTGAAATCAATCTAGATAGTTCCAAAGCATTCTAGTCTATCAACGTTGCATAGAAGTTTAGGAGGAGTGATAGGTCTCCTTGTAAGAAGCTGAGGAAGTAGCCTTCAAACTATACTAACATTTCTGATGGTATGTACAGTGAAGAAGAAGTACGAGAGAAAGCAGGGAAGAATGGATGGAAAGGGAAAAGACAAGAAGGAGGGAAGGGATAGTCAGCCACTTTGGAGGTTCCTTTATGCTAGCAGGTGACCCGGGTAAAGCGGGATATTAATGTATGAAGCCCAGGGTTCCCATACCTTTTCAAAGTGAAGGGGCATGTCCAGCAGCTTAGCCACTATTTGTTCTTGGGCCACAGTCCAAGAAATTTTCTGCTTAGTTGCTAAGATCGACACTGTTGGTTTTTTCCAGGCTTTCGCTATCATTAGTTTGGCTCCTAGACACATGAATAGGATACATTTCTGTGTATGTTTAGGGGTGTTGTGTACCCTACAGTTCAGGAGGATGTAGGTGGGGTCCTGAGGTATCTGGACCCCTGTTACCTTTTGCAGCACATAAAGGAATTTGTTCCAGTAGCTTCTAATTCAGGGACAAGTCCACCAGATATGGAGCATCGTGCCAACATGACCACAACCACTGTAACAAAGGGGAGTAGTGTCTGGGTATATCTTGGATAGTCTAGTGGGGACATAATTCCATCTCGGGAACACTTTGACACTAGCCTCTATCAGTGTGATGTTCAAAATACCTTTAGATGATCTAATCTGTCTAATCTGGGAAAGTCTGAACTTCTCAAATTCTGGCATGTCTAGTTTGCTTAGGCAGTGCCTTAATGATATCGGGCCATTTGAGGTGAAAAAATGTCCTATTCTAAAGAGCCCCTTATTCAGCCACCAGCAGAATCTGAAAATGTTCATCCCTGGGGGGAATTTAGGGTTGTGGAATAAGTGCAAGAGGGGCTTCAGTGGGGAGATCAGTTGGGTTTGTTTGTGTATTTTGTCGCATAGTACTAAGGCGTGAGAGAGAGTGGGAGCCATGATAACAGGGTTCTGTTTAGCTGGTTGCCAGAGTAGGAAGTCAAGCGTGTGGTGAGGGGTGGCCTGTCTCTCAAGAGAGACCCAGTCCGGTTTGTGGTCCTTGGAGTATATGATGGAAAATTGGGCCAGTTGGACTGCTTGAAAGCATAGCCATAAATTTGGGAGTCCTAGTCTGCCCTCATTCTTAAGGTGGAGTCGGATCTCTTTGGTAAATCGTCCCTTGTCTCCCCAGATGAATCTGATAATTGGCATATAACTTAGTTAAAGCAGGTTTTTAGAGAGGAATAGGTAGGGAACAAAATAAGTATAGAAGCAAGTTAGTAGTGTCATCTTAATGGCATTTATCCTACCCAGCCAGGATAGACTGCACGTTGACCATGATTTTAGGTCTCCCCCAAGAGTGCTGAACATGTGCGAGTAGTTGGCTGTGTATAGGTTTCCTATGTTGTTGGTAAGTTTGATTCTGAGATAATTGATCGTATCCGCTGCCCAGGTGAAGGGGAAGTGTTGTTTGAGCTGGTCTATTGGTTTAGATTAGGTAGATATGTTTAAGGCTATGGATTTGGTTACATTAACTTGTAGGCCCGAGATGGAGCCAAATTCCTGGAGCAGCCGGAAGACCTTGGGGCTAGATATTATTGCTCTTCCTGGCTACATCTCACCCCTTTAATGTCAGGATTGGAACTAATGGCTATTGCCAATGATTCAATCGAAATCACGAAGATCAAGGGCGATAGTGGACATCCCTGTCTAGTCCCCCTTTTGATGTCAAAAGATTCTGAATAATGGCCCATTAAGTGAATTTGGGCATTCAGGTTAGAGTATAGGGTGTGAATAACCCTTAGGAACTTGTCACCAAACCCTTGGAGTAATCTAATGATAATAGGAAGCCTTCCTATTGGGGTCCTCCGTCCCAGTGATGTAGGAGCGAGATTCGATCTATTGCCCTACGGATCTGGTCGGGGCCTTGTCTCCCCGGGATGAAGCCCACCTGATCTTTGTGAATATATTCAACAATAAAACTGCAAAGTCTCTGGGATTTTTTGTCATGATCTTAAGGTCATTATTTACAGTTTATGAGAAATGGGTCAGTAATCACCGACCTCACATGGGACTTTCCCTGGTTTGGGTATGAGTGTGATAAAAGCTGCGTTCTGGTCCTTAGGGAGTGGGGCTCCATCCCGGAGAGAATTAAAAAAAACATGCCATGAAGGGTGCTAGGAGGGTGTCAAATTTCTTATAGTAGCAGATCGAGAAACCATCCGGCCCCGGAGTGGAGGATGTCCTTAAGGATTTTATGACTTCCGTTATTTCGTCTGAGGAGAATGGTATGTCTAGGAGCTCTTAGTGGGATCGTTTTATTTTAGGGAGATTAATTTCTTGGAGAAATGCCTCTATTTTCGTAGGGTGCGTATGGGGTTGGTCTTTGTATAAACTGAGTAGAAAGCATGGAATGAATCCATGATTCCTACTGGATTCTGGGTTAAATTTCCTGTCTTAGTGCAAATTTTGGAGAAGGCTAGTGTGCATGGCTTCGGGCTAAATTTGGCTGCTAATTTAGAGCCTATCTTGTCTCTTTGGTAGTAGAAACGTGCCCCGGTCCATTGTAAGTGTTTTTTCGGCTGAAGTGGTTAGGGATAGGTTTAGTTGGGCTCTGGCAGCGTCAAGCGAGTCAGATTATCTGGGGTGGGGTCACTTTTGTGGCGTTTACTGAGCAGACGAAATTCCTCCGTCAACTTCTTTATTTTGGCCTTTTGTTCATGTTTAAGTTGAGACGCGAGTTGAATGAGTCTGCCTCTCATCACCGCTTTACAGGCTGCCCACAGTGTACCTGGTGAGAGAGATTCTGTATCGTTCTCTGCGAAGAAGTCTTTCAGAGCTTTTTCTAGGATTGTGCAATGGGCAGGGTTGCTCAGTAGAGCTTCATTGATGCGTCATTTAAAGGGACCCCTCGCCTCAAAGGCGCCTCTTAAGTTTAGTGCCACTATGGAGTGATCTGATAGGGGGGTGTTACATATTTTAGAGGTTATCACTAATGAGATGGCAGCGGATTGTAAAAAAAGATGGTCTATCCTGGAATGGGTACGGTGTGGAATTGTGTAGTGCATGTATTCTTTGGTGTGGGGATTCATTTCCCTCCAGATGTCTACCAGGCCATTTGTCTGTAGGGTCTGTGCCACTTTCAGGCTTCTTCTTAGGGCTTGGGGGCTTACAAAAAGCACTTGGCTTTTTGTATCCGTGAGCTGGACTTGTCTAAGGAGAGGTCAAAGGGAGTGTTGGAGTTGCCTCCTAGAACGACTGTGCCTAGGAGGTGAGGCTTCAAAGTCTGCAGGACAGCTTCGAAGAACTTTCCCTGGCCTTTGTTAGGAGCATAATAGGAGATAAATGTATAAGTCCCCCCGTTAATTACCTTATTATTACCTTAGTGAGTGAGACGTTAACCCTATTAGAGAAGCATACTGCTACTCCTCTCATTTTGTTCTCTGTGTTTGCTAAGTAGAATTGAGTAAAATGCTTGTGGAGAAATGAGGGATTGTATGTGGTTGGGAAGTGCATCTCTTGTAATAGCAGAACATCTGCCTTTAGTGTGTGATGCTGTTGTAGTATTGTGCAACGTTTTACTGGGGAGTTAAGTTCCTGCACGTTGTGGCAGAAGATCTGGGGTTTCAGATCTGTAGGTGCTGTACTAGCAATGGTTCAGATGAGAGGAAGGTGCTGTATGTTGAGCGTGCTTACCGGCTGAAGGTAGCTTCCCTGGCAGAGTGAAGGCGTTCCATGGTGTCCTGATCCTGTGTGCTTTGAGGTAGAAATTCCAGCAAGGCCCTGCGAGGAGTGGGGTACAGGAGGGAGATGAGGGTAGGAAGATGAGAGGAGAGAGAGAAATGAGAGAAAAAGAAGGAGAAGAAGCATTAGAAAACAAATTTTCAATGCAATTCCAGTCCCACTAGGGCTGGTGAGGGAACTGTCCCTTCTCCACCCTTTACCCAAAAGTAAACCAAGTCATCCTAAGCTGGACAAGGTAATCTGAATCCGACAGGAGAATAAAATGAAACTCTCCTATCAGTGTCAGATGGAGGCGCACTGTGACCGCTCCAGTAGCCCCCACTGTAAAGATAAACTGTAACATTATAACAAACTTAGAGTCTGAGCCCTTTTGGCATTGCATTAGAGAAGAGCCAGGTCTGCTTAACCATTCCGGAAGTGATCTTCTGTTGCCCATTGGGCTCCCTTATCTCTAGAGTCCATTGTGGGCATTGCAAGGTATAAAGGGATCCAGGGCCGCATGTGGAGAAGAGAAAGGAAAACAAGAGGAAGGGGGTAAACAGAAAAAAACAGGTAACACGGGTGCCTGGGGAGTTGTAAATTAAGCCGGTCCCCTAGAACAATGTCCCCTTTTGGAACTTGGGGTTAAACCTGAAAGTTAATCAGGGTAAACAGCAGGTTGGTTGCAAGGCTGGAAGATGTCTCCACAGCACAGTTCCAAAGAGAACTGGGAGGTTTAAGTGGTTTTAAAGGATGGTTGTCGACATCACAGGGGAAGGGATTCCCTTGATCTCTTAGGATGTTGCTTCTGCCACACAACAGTCAGGGGGCTTGTTGATGTTGGCCGTTTTGATGACGGTGCCCCTCTATTGGATAAGGGTTGAGGTAGTTCTTGGGTGATCAGTTCTAAGTGTAAGCATAATTGTTCACCTTCTGGAAAAGAGGAGAAGTTGTAGGATTTGTTACGGTATGAGAAGTTCAGGCAAAGAGGGAAAGCCCATCTATATGTGATGTCTTTGTTTGCCAGGACTTGGAGTAACGGTTTTAGAGATCATCACTTTTGTACCGTGTATGGTGATAGGTCTGCGAAGATTTGAATCTGATGACCCATGATTTCCAGCTTATCCAAGGTGCGAGACAGCTTCATCACATCCTCTAACTGTAAAGAAGTGGGTTTTACTAGAACGTCTCTAGGGAGACTATCCGAGCGTAATGATTGTAGCGCTCTATGAGCTCTATCCAGTTCCAGACAGTGTGCTGGAATGTCAGGGATCAGACTTTTAATAAAGGTTTGAACTGCTGGATAGACATCTTAAATGGATTCTGTTAATCCCCTGATTCTGAAGTTTTAGTGTCTCGATCTATTTTCAAGGTCATCAATTTTGGAGACTGCTGATTCTAGTTGGTCCTGGAGATCCTGGATTCTGGCAGAGTTCTGGTTAATTCTAGAAACCACTTGGTCTGCTTTCTTTTCAATTACTTCTATTCTTGTGCCTATTTGCTGCAGATCAGCATGAATAAAGGCTGTGATCTGGGCCGCAGTTTGGGATGGCCCCTAGTAAGCATTTTGAAAAATGCCGCCATCATGGAGGGAAAGTCTGAGGGGGTAAGAGTGGTGTCTCGGGTCTCCTATTTCCAGGCCTCCGGGCTGGCCAGCAGCTCATGTAATGGTGTCATGACAGGGCCTCCCAGTGATCTCCCTAACAGGGATTCAGTGGATGCGGAGGAGGGGGCCGCTTGCAGTGGTGTACTCACTGTGGCTGCATTCTGGTGTGTGGCCGAAAAAGGCAGTTTGATCCTGGTCTGCTATGGATTCTTCTTCTGCACAGTCTGTGCCTCGTGTGGATGCAGCCGCCATTTTGGAATGGCCGGACCACGCTGCTGCAGAGTCCAATTGCCAGGACAGGTCCTTCCAGGCTGAGCTTGCTGACAATGGGTGGTGGCTGGGTACTTCCCTGGTCAGGTGGTGGTGATGCCGAACCGGAACGAGGGCTCAGACGGCTAGGGTGCTGGCTACAAGGCTGGAGCGGAGCTCCCGGTCTAAGTGGCCATCTTGTGTGCTGCCGCCTCAGTTGCAATTTTTTGTTACACAATACTTACTCAGCAATTAGCATATTTTCAGGAAAACTACACTAAAATCAATTTTGTTGCAAGAAAACACAATATTATACCCAATTGTTTGGTAAAAGATAAATGATTTGGTTGGATTGAGATACCAAACATGTCAAGCCTTAAAGTGGTTGTATACTGCTGCCCAAACTCCACCCAACCACACCCAAACCCCGCCCCCAGCCACACACACCTACACAAAATTGTAATGAGCCATACCTTAGAACTGCGTATCACATAAGGTGAATCCCCCAAAATCCCCCCAGCTCTCCTCTCATCACAAATCCCCCCAGCTCTCCTCTCATCACAAATCCCCACCAGCTCTCATCTCATGACAAATCCCCCCCAGCTCTCCTCTCATCACAAATCCCCCCCAGCTTTCCTCTCATCACAAATCACCCCACCTATCCTCTCTGTACAAATCACCCCTGCTCCTCTGTCATCACAAATCCCCCCCAGCTCTTCTCTCATCACATATCCCCCCAGCTCTCCTCTCATCACAAATCCCCCAGCTCTTCTCTCTTCACAAATCACCCCAGCTCTCCTCTCTGTACAAATCCCCCCCAGCTCCCCTCTCATCACAAATCCCCCCAGCTCCCCTCTCATCACAAATTCAAATTCACAAACTCAGCTACTGTGCCCATCAAATGCAGCCACTGTGCCATATCAGATGTTCCCACTGTGCAGTGTAAGTGAAGCATAAGAGGGAGATATGCACATGAATTACAATGTTATTCACTCTGCCCCCGTACAAATATAATACAACAGCCTAGCATTGGCAGCCATCATACTTACCATACACAGGCAGCTCCATTCAGGCCGTGTGTCCCACGGAGCTGCCGACGTCACTTCCGGTTTCCATCTGGTCTCTGGAACAGGGAAGCAGGAAGTAACTTGAACAACAAAGCATCTGCCTGTAGTAATACTACAGGCGGATGCTGCTTGGCGCAATGGATTGCGCCGCTAGGTGGGTTAAAAGCCCACAAATGAAGTGCCTTGTCTGTAATCTTATGATTGCATAGACGTGGCGCTTCCCATAGGGCACTGTGTCCGGCTTTTTTTAAAGGGCCATTTTTCTTATTTGACTGTGACTTATGTGACTGCCTGGAAGGGGGGTGGCGCCCATGCGCCCCCTATGGATGGGCCGCCACTGGAGCTGAGGAGGTGTTTCAGGGCTCCTCAGCTCCATGCTGCAAAGTCTGAGTAGCTGCGGCAAGCAGGCAGGGATGGAAGCTTTCTCCTGAATCACTGCAGCAGCTGAAGGTTGGGACCTGGGACCTCACCAGTGATCCAGTGATCGAGGGCAGCAGCCTTGAGTACCCAGCGCTAACACAGAGAAGCCAGTAGAGGAAGTGCCCTGTGCAGAAAACTTCCTCTACTGGCTTCAGTATTAAATGGCAGGTTGGAGAGGAGAGGGCTGCCAAAGATTCCGGAACGCAGTTCCGGCTGAAAAAAAGCCCTGTGTATAAATGCATAAGGTCATTACAGAGGACAAGGGAGCACTCTTTAACAAGAACATGCTTGATTATCTGCTTCTGTGACTACACTAGCCAGGAAATAACAGCTCTAGATCGGGAAATGACGTAACACATGGAGCTTCTGGGTTCATTCGTTGCAGGGGGATTGGGAAATAGTACCCTGATCACATAATACTGTCAAGAAAACAGCATTACCTAAAAGCCCTTCACTGGCTCTAAAAATAAATACCAATTTCATTACAGCAGCAGCAGCTGTTAACTTGCTTTAACCCTTTGAATATCAGGACCCCTTGAACTTCACTGTTTTACCAAGTCCATAGCTATCATTTATTCCACAATGTCCAAATTGTAGTCATGGTTGGAATGTTGAAAATTGCGTGTGCAAATACATGCAGTGTTGAGCATGTCCCAGTTGGGTAACATTTTGTCAAACAGCTGTTCATGTCAGTTATAGCTGAGATCTTGATTTATCATGCTCTGCTGGATTTGACCCAAACAGAACTTCATAACATGTTACAAAAAAGAATATCTGCCATGCACTATAGAAAATCTCTGTTGTGAATATCTACAGCTGACATCCTGAAAAGTGATGAGTATAGAATCCCCAATAAGAAGACAGGTAGTTTTGTCAAAGGCTAAAAACAAAAACCTGGGTTCAACGGTCAATTCACTTCTGCTTTCCTTATACTTTCACGAAGGTTCCCATTCTAATACACTAAACATTACATGGGAAACAATATTAAATTAGATCCAGCAGGTAGATTCATATTTATAAATGCTATGTTACACTTTGCTTTCTTTGTAATCTTAAATATTTATAACCTATTTACTGCATTTCTGATATTTCTAAAACAGGCAGCAATGTTTACACTGGATTATCCGAAAGCTAAAACTGACCATTTAGTGATGAACTACACTGGGTTTTATTCAAGCCAAAGACATTTGGATGTTGAACCAAAATCTAGTTGAAAGCAATGGGACCTGAATCTGTCAAATTACTATTATCTGGGCTAATTGGCAAAGTTGGGTGTAAAAAAAATAGCATGGGTGTGGCCACTGCCCTGGGGAACGTGTACCAGTGAAAAATTCCTGATGGTTGTGGGGATATGCAGGTTGAGGGGTTTAGCAGAATCTAGAAGCCCCCTTTAATAATAAGGAGGCCCCAGATAACAGCCCCCCCCCACACATCAATATGGGGTACATTCACAATAAAAAGGTTGTAACCTAGAAATAAAGTCACCCAACACTTGACAAGTCCTCTATTAAAAAATAAAAAAAGATGTCCCTTGTTGTAAATCCATTGTCAGTCATGACGCCCACCACCTGCAGACTTGCTAGAAATAAAAAAAACTTGTCGACATAGCATTTGCAATAAATCCCAACAGTAACACTACCCGAATGACAATTCCCCCCGAGCAGTCATTAGCTATGTAAGGGGGGGGGGATAGTGATGACCTCATTGACCAAATATGGCCATGGTCGTATTGAATAACGTCATTGGCCATATACAATCAGTGGCCATATTTGAGCAGTGATGTCACTGTGATGTTAGTCATTCCTAGGGATGCCATGTGTGTAAGCACCGACAGCTTCCTTGGGGCCAGTAACAGCAGGAAGCTGTTATATATATATATATATATATATATATATATATATATATATATATATATATATATATATATAAACAACACTTTTATATAATATACATCTCCCACTGAACAGGTCAGGCTAAAGTTCAGACGTTTGGACCAAACCATCAGCTCATCCATACTGACAATACACTACTGGAATTTTGGTTGATTCAAAGGAATCAACCTAAATTCTAATGCCGCGTACACACGGTCAGAATTTCCAACAACAAATGTTCGATGGGAGCTTGTTGTCGGAATTTCTGACAGTGTGTAGGCTTCATCGGACATGTTCCGTCAGAATTTCCGACAAACAAAATTTGAGATCTGTATCTCAAATTTTCCGACAACAAAATCCACGCATGCTCTGAATCAAGACGGAAGCACTCGTTCTGGGAAAACTAGCATTTGTAATGGAGATAGCACATTCGTCACGCTGCAAATTTTAAAATTTTTTAATGCAGCGCATTCTCTTCTTCTTTATAATGCTAGAATAATGAAGTTGTTTTGCTGCTGATATTCACACAGAGTTCTTGATTTCTTTATTATTTCTCCTGATTTTTTTTAATTTTTTTTTTTTTTTCGTCAGATCACCATAATAATGTTTAGAATTTTTGTTTATAGTGTTTTTTTTTTATCCAGATCTCCTATTTTTTTATAGTGATCTCCATAATTTTTTCTTTCATTTTGTGTCAAGTTACCACAACACCATTATTATTTTGTATTTTTTAACCTCAAGGAGGTTGGTGTTGGTGTCCCTTGTTAATTTGACATTGTATTTTTGAAATGTACCTGCCTACTCACAAACAAACTGTCCTTTTTGAAGTAAAACACATAGGCAAGTATTTGTGAAAAATAAATAGCCATTTATTATGGGTCATAACAAAATAAAGAGCAAGGCAACGCTGGAGAAACATGTGAAATTTGCGAAGCCTTTGTACCCCAGGGCAGACATCGATTATTTTACAGTCAAAATTGGTGGCCTGAGGAGTCCTTATAATAGTGAGCACAATCCAGTCCAGGATTACAAGAGATCAGGAACAGCAGCAGATGACATATCTGTCCCCAGGCTGTGGTCTTACAACAGCCTGCGTCTTTTGTCAGACAAGACTGAACCCAGGCCATCACTTTCTTGTCTTCCTTCCACACTTCCTTCCACGCTTGCTTCCAGGCTGTGGCTCTGGTGTTGGGGCAGGAGGTGGAGGAGGAGTGCCATGGTTGAACTCACAAACGTGGCTTTGGCTTGTGAGCTCACCCCTCAACCCCTTATTTAGGGCTTGTAGCATAACTTCCTCAGATAAGAGGCATTGGCCCTCCTCCGTTTCCTGCATTTTGCAGGCTGCCATATAGGCATAGTCATCTTGATTATTGGGGGGGTTCTGAGGGCCACAGTAGCCTTCCGAAATAGGCCAAGTGCTGCCTCCTCCAGGTTACTCCTCTTCCTGGGACTTTTTTTTGGAAGGCGGAGGGGAGGGACCTGGGATTTGGGCAGGCTACTGTGCCTGGCCACCTCCTGGCTGCCACTTTCCACAGCCTCCTCCTGGCTGAGACTTTCCTGTGTATGAAAAAGGGACATAGTTTTAGTTTTTGGTTCATCAATCACACACAATTTTCAGCTCATGACTGTTGCAAATTGAATGTTAATAAATAGAAAAGACTATCATTCTGACCCCAGCATTTTTCATTCTTGTCCCAATCATTTGTGGCCACTCCTGTCTATTGATATGTAAAACACTTTGTAAAATCAGAAATTACTGATCAATAATAACATCTAGTTAACATCATTAATTATTTGACTAGAAATATGTTGAACAATGCTATACCTGGCTCAAGCTGGGCTCCTCTACTTTATCCTGGCTGGAAGGCCCATGTTGGACATCGGAAGCCTCAGCTGAGGTGGAAGGAAGCCTTGAAGGAAGACTGGAGAGTGCTGGCCTGGGTTCAGTCTGGCCTGCCAGAAAATGCAGTCTGTCATAGTACCACAGCCTGGGTACATAAATGTCATCTGCTGCAGCTCCTGATCTCTGGGAATCCTGGACCTTCTTGCGCTCCCTATTATAAGTGCTCCTCGTGCCACCAATTAGGGCCTTCAAATAGGGGATGTCTGCCGTTGGGATCACCGGCTTCACAAATTCAAGCAATTGATCCAGCTCTGCCTTCCTCTTTGTTTTATTGTTATAAAAGGGGTGGTTTGCCTGCCACAGACAGGGCAGCTCCCTGTACATATCAATGAATATGGGGATAAAGTCCTCATCATTGAATAGATCCATTTTCTCTGCAAGACACAACACAAGACAAACCCTAATGTCAGGCTAAACTCTTCTAATCTTGTCCCAATATAGGCCTCAATCTATAAGCAGTATAGGCCACTGATGCACCAAGTTAAAATTGTACCTTCGTTCTAACGATCGGTGCTTCCGATACTCCTTCCTCCTCTCACAAATCGTATGTACGACGCAAGTGTGTTACGCTTTATATACACTGCGCATGCGTGAAACTCCTCCCGCCCCTGATGTTATTTTCTAGTCTATTCCCCGCCCCTTCTCTCTCGGCGCAGTGGGATAGCACATGGCGAAGAAAGAGCAAGTGCATGCAGAGGAGAGCAGCAACATTGAAAGCCCGGAGCCACGAACGTCCCAATCCCAGAGGAGATTTAAGGCCTCAAATATGTCCTTAGTCGAGATGGTGGAGATGGTGGACATTTTGAAGAGGGCCGACTATGATAGGAGGCATGGACCTTACCCAAACCCAAATGTGAGAAAGGCCAAGATCATGACTAAAGTTGTGAAAAGTCTGCTGAAGAATTTTGGGGTACGGCGATCCAAGGATCAACTGAGGAAACGATGGTCAGACCTGAAGTTGAGGGAGCAGGATCAGTACAGAAAGATCAGGAAACTGCTTCTAAAAATTAAGTATTTGTCCTGTGTTTCTATTATTATTATTACATTTGTGCTGCTCCATGTTTTTTTCTTTACTGTTGTACAGTTTAAAATGGCAACTTTCAGGTTCGTGGGCACAGTAATCGTTCGTAGTAAACATTGTTCATTCACCCACTAATACAATGTTTTTGGCAGATCCAGGTTAACTACATTTGTTCAGGCCTATTTGTATTAAAAGAAGTTTAGTACATTGTTGTCTAGATGGGTTTGTAACTAGAATGAAAATGTAAACTTGATTCAGTGTAAGGAGAGGACACTCAGCAGCTGTTTACACATCTGGACGCAGGAGCACTAATGTGGGACACCATATGGGACACCAGAACAAACTTTTTAGGGTGTCCCACACAGGTGCTCCAGTGGATACTAGGGATGTCTCCATGTGTGAAAATTGTACAAAAAAGGTAAGTATCCCAGCTTTAGAAAGGGACCCCCCACCTTCTAAAGAAAAATACCAACACCACAACCAGAGGATGTAAAGGAAGGAGAGGTTTATGAAGTGGGCGAAATAGTGACCACAACAGGTGAGTGCCAGAGACCACAGCTTCAGGTAATAGATGTATGCATATTTATAATGCATGGTGTGTTTTTTTTTTTTTAGGTGATGTGGGTGTTGTGGATGAAGAAGCTCATTTCACAAGTGCAAGTGCACACGTCCTCATCGGGGAGATCATGGTGTGCAATCGGAATTTACAGAAGATCAAGGAAGACATCAATGTTGTTGAAAAAAGACTTGAAAACATCATTGATGTTTTAGGCAGAATCTAAAACACACCTAAATTCTTCCATTTGTTGATATTTTTAAAATTTTTGAATCTTTTTTGAAGTATATTGAAAGCCAAATTTTGAAGATGCACGCAGTGTGTCAACATGTGCTATCTGCCATCACGGGATATCAATGTACACGTTTTGTGGGTGCAACCCCTTCCTCGCAACTCAAGTAGCTGAGAGGAAGGGGTTGCACCCCAGAAACACGTCCATTGATCCCCCATGATGGGAGCTAACACATGTTGACATTAGGCATGGGATCAGGAGGGAAATCCCCATTTTGGCTCTCAATTTGTGTGCATCTTCAAAATTTGGCTTTTACAGGGGTGGCATCACCCTATCCGATGAAGGCAATATCAACACAGTTTGGACATACCAATGTCTGATATTGCCTTCAAATTATCAAAGTTGAACTTTGTAAGTTCCTGAGTGTGTATTGTTTTATGGTTTTAAACATGTTTAACACAAAAAAGGTTATTTGTACTGTCAAAACCAAAAATGTTATCACAAAAATATGTTGGTTTATTCAAAAACCCTTTAATAACACACATGTGAATGTGCACAGAGTAAAAAGTTTTCTACTCAACATGTGTGGCTTCTTATTTCAATGCTCAATAGCAGTTTTTAGATTAAGTTACTACTGTGTTTACAGTGTCAATGGGGGTTATTTACTAAAGGCAAATCCACCTTGCACTACAAGTACACTTTCGGTGCAGTTTCAAGTGTACTTTTGCAGTGAACTTGGAGTGCAAAGTGGATTTTCCTTTAGTAAATAACGCCCACAGTGCTTTATAATTTGCAACAATCAGGCCATTTTCGTGACTCCCAAAAATTAATTAATGGTGCTGAAAATAATGAATATTTTTATCAGTAATGCATTACATACATTAACAACAAAAACAAGGTGTGTGTGTAACAGACCCACAACATAATAGTTCGCTGAAGAAGAGATTGTCACCTCGTGTATCAAATAAATTACATTTGCACCATTGAAGAAAATGGCCAAAAAGAAAAGCCCATTGGATAAACTAGGAGACAGCTAAAAGAAACACAAGCAGTAAATCAAAGGAAATCTTATTTCAGTTTAACTAAAATATTTATTTTTAAAATGTTTCTTAAACTGGCATATCAATGGCCCCCCTACCTGCAAAGTACTCGACATACTTCTGTCTTACTTTGCGGGCGCTTTTGGGGGGGCAAGCCAGGACGGCCAGCTTCAAGCGCCGTCAGGATTTCTTCTTGAAGTCCGGCCTCAGGCCCAACTGAGGCCACATAGTTAATTGAATGTCTCCTTAAATAGTTGTGGAGAATGCAGCATGCAAGGATTATATGGTTAAGTTTATATTCCACCATGTTGATTGCCATAAGGAATAGGCGGAACCGGCTGGCCATTATCCCGAAAGCCTTCTCCACCACTCTTCTGGCTCTGGCCAGCCAGTAGTTAAAAAACCCTCTGGTCCGGGGTGAGGGTCCTCATGGCTTCAAAATGGTTGGCTGGTTAGAACAAACTAACATAAAGCACTGAAAGGCCTGAGAAGAGCGAGCTGAAAATCAGAAACGAGCGGACAAGAACGCACTGAAAATTAAATACGTACTATAAAATACGCTCTGAAAAACAAATGCGAACTGACTACATGCACTGAAAACCAGATACGAACCCACAAGCACAAACTGAAGCGCAGCAACAATCTGAAAAGCACGAGGCTGAAAAGCATGAATTGTCTCTCACCAAACTTCAACTAACAAGAGATAAACACGAGATTGTAGTGATCTAATATATTAATATTATATTGGGTGTATAGATAATTAATTAGTGGTTATTATAATGATGAGGTAAGTACTCTTCCGCAGCAACCCAATTCTTCCAGAGAGATGCACTTTATTGACTTCCAACACAGAACAAAGTCCAAAGTCCACAGATGACAAAGAAATCCGACAGAGGAAATATAATTCAGAGACCCATATTATTCAGTCTTCCCAGCCATGCACAGACAAGCCTCCCCTACACATACAAGCCTCACTTACTAAACCTATAGACTGAATGCCGTGTTATATTCACTAAATATTGAATGGCTGAGCAATCTGATTGGCCTTTCAATTTAGCTTTAGTCTTTCAAACAGACAACAACTCCCAGCCGTGAACAGTTGCAGTTATAAACCATCCCAATTTGCACTCCCGCATATCAACATCAACAAGTCCTCTTTAGATATATGTAATTAGATTAGATTAACATACCACCTGAATACCCTTTGAAATGTTCAAATAGACTTGCATATGATTAACACATCAAAGAGTCTTCAGCTTGTTCCCTTGCTATGTTAAAATTCAGTTGGACAAATCAACCATTCGGTCAACATTGACTGCATGTGTACATACACACAACAATGTCCCACATAAATCGGTGAACATATTACAACATATACCCCCACTTGGGTCGGTTCTAACTACTAGAACTGACCCATAAATCAAACAACAAAAAATATCAGTACGATTTAAGGTACTGGATGCTTTACAATGGCTCATATAAAATATGAAGTTGAAACTGGTTACATCTCTCTTCGCCAGCCTCTAAAATATCCCCATGAAACAGTTATTAGATAATATAACTTTTAGACCATGACTAGAAAAGGATTTGGTAAACGTCAGTAGCCCATATAGCTGTTAGGCCTTATTATATCACATCAAGATCTTGAATATTGCGCAAAGATGAGCTGATGTCACAGTCCATTCTTCGGTCTGACTTTCTCACATCTCTCACCATCTCACTGAACGTAAACTTGGTATGCTCTGGGAACTCCAATCCACATGTCCAGGATTCTCTCATCTCCAGGCTCAAGCTTTTCATTTTTAAAGATGCTTTTACGCAAACACTCTACTTTCATCTTTATAGTAAGAAGAACCATCAATGTACCAGCACTCACTTTCAAGGTCAAAAGGTTTGGATATGGCAGTAAAAACTGTGCTTTAAACTATTTTCTTGCACTTGACATTCATGAGTCCATCTTGCAAGCATTTTACAATTCACATCTGCTTCTTTCCATTTCCTCAATTTGAACAAAGATGACCGGGTTGTGTACCTGTCAAGTACCAGAATTTGTTGATTGCCAGCCACAATTTGCTTTTGTAATTTGCTGTAGGCCGACCCCTCATTGCATCCAATAGAGCAGTTACTTGGATCATTCAGTCCATAATTACACTTGAATGGTACACCAACATATACATATACCCCCACACGATGGTTCAGATAGAGTCATCAGTGTTTATCAGATCTTCTATCCAGACAAAGCGGCAGTGGAAATTCTTGCCAGTATCTTCACCATGAAAGGTAGAAAGGTCTTTTCCATCCATATATGTCATAGCCTTTAGCATATTATAAACAACTGAATCAACAAAGTTTCAAATCATGACTAGAGTGATGAATTTCACTCACCCCTCTTATAAATTTATGAAAACCACCCAACATACTATAATTTATGCTATGCCAAGCCATTGTGCAGCATCTCACCTTAGATGTCAAATATATTGATCCATACGCATTATGTAATATGTACAGATGTTATGAAAATTATTTTAGGTTAAAATGCCTCTCTTTGGTTTTAAGATAAAGTTCAAGAAATAAAACAAACAAAAATAAAAAATGAAAAGCAAAATATATCAGGAAAAGGGAGAAAAATTAAAAAAATTAGGGCGTTGAAGAAAAAAGAAAAAAAGGTCCATTGCTTGATGAATTTCGAGAGAGTCCATGAATGCTTTATAATTCCATGTATAGTGATATATTGTCTATTCAGCATTTCTCCCATAATTCTCCACCACTATTCAATTTCAGACTTCTGCTATTCACATGCAAGCATCTTCAGACATCCCTGAAAAACAAAACTCTCCAACAAAACTAATTAGCAAGGTCCTTAAACATTGTTTGAAGTTAAAACAAAACACTATTTACACGTTTACAGTTTGGAGCTAATTCACCCCCACTGCTAGAGAAGTGTCATCTGCATTCAAAAACAGATCTGGAGAATATACATCTTGTACATTCATGACACCCTGTACCCCCTTCAACTGCTGTAATAATGTATCACGTTCCCCTCTCATCTTGTCATACTCAATTTTCAGCTGGTCATATTTATGTTTTAACTGAGAGAACGGTATCCAAGTCTTTGACCTTTTCTTATTATTATTTTGGTCAGCTCTGTTTTTCATATTAATATCGCCTATGTTTGACCCGGAGTGTCCTCTCTGAGTGTTATCATAGGATAATATCTTCTGATCTTTATGTTCAGTATTTGTCCTAAACAATGTGGCTAAATCAATTTTGACAGCCTGCTCATTTGACTTTCTCCATAAATGGTCTGCTCTCAACAATATGTCTTTTAAATCATGAGGATTTGGGGTAACTAATAAAATATTTTGTTTGATATCTTCATGCAACGCATCTAGAAACATACTCATATGTATCAAGCCACCACGCTCAAATGCAAGATTATTACCGACCAATAATTCCATAATAGTTGCTATCCTGTGTGACAATTCATAGGGAGATTCATTTTGCATTTGTTGGATCTTCCCATGAATAGTAACATCAGAACGTACACCATACAAAACACATAATAATTCCAGTAATATGTCCCTTGTCCTCAGAGGCTGAATACAGATTTGTTTAATTCTCATCCAAAGACCACTTCCTACAGAATGTTGCAAAACTCTTTCTAAGTCAGATGGGTTGAGATTGTACATATCTCTGACTTGCTGCACGTCACAAAACCATTTTAAAAATCTGTTTAAATCATGGTATGGAACCATTCCTATTTCTTTAAGAATTGCGTCTAATAATTTTGGTTTGAATGGCTTCATTACAAGCTGAACTTCACCTGTATTATTATTATTGTTATAAACTGTGGTAGTCACAGTGGGGGCAGCTGGTAATGAATTATCAGATTTAATATGAGGTTCTGTTTGCTGCAGATTGCTGAATCCAAGATTTGATGCATATCTGCATTCCTGAGATCTCTTCTCTAATTCCATAATTCTTAATTTTAATCTCTCATTTTCCTCTGATAATTCATCACAACGTTTAGATTTCTCAATTAAGGCTTCACCAATGGTAACCGCATGCAATTTTAAATTTACTGTCTCGGTGTCTGATTGGTTTTGTAACCTCTCACAAACATTGTTGCTATTATCAACTGCCTTCTGTAACTGGGTAATTTCCTCAACCTTATTATTCAAAGAACTTTCCATTGTTAAACAGCAAGATAACAAGCCCTGTATAATGCAACCTTTTCTTTTACTTTCTGAAATTTTGCTATCAAAAATATTTTTCTCTAAAAATTCCTTCATCATCGTCCATGTCTGCTTACATTTTTCTGGAATTTCATAAGGACCGCCATGGCGCTTAATACATTTTAATACCCATCTGTTAACTTTATCAGAACTGACACTGGCTTCACACTGAGTAAGCATTTTGACTATATTACTAATAGTTAAAAAAAAGGAAATATTTTACTCACCGCATTAGTTACTCCTTCAGATTCCAGTTCGGGTCTTCTGGTACACGACACAGTCCTTTTTTTTTTGTTGTTGTTTCCAGTCTCCAGAGAATAATTCTGGGGTTCCCAACTTGTTTAAATTTGTAGATCAGACTCTCTTATGTCACAACCAGACATTCCAGACATTAGAGTCACAGCACAGCTCTTGGTTCTTCATCAGACTTCTGTCCACCTCACAGGATTGTTGTCACCACCGACTTCTGTTACTAAGTCCGAAAATGCTCTTCTGGTCACATGAACGGCACCAGTGTAGTGATGTAGTATATTAATTAATATTTAGGTATTATTATATAATGATGATGATATAAGTACTCTTCCGCAGCAACCCAATTCTTCCAGAGAGATGCACTTTATTGACTTCCAACACAGAACAAAGTCCAAAGTCCACAGATGACAAAGAAATCCGACAGAGGAAATATAATTCAGAGACCCATATTATTCAGTCTTCCCAGCCATGCACAGACAAGCCTCCCCTACACATACAAGCCTCACTTACTAAACCTATAGACTGAATGCCGTGTTATATTCACTAAATATTGAATGGCTGAGCAATCTGATTGGCCTTTCAATTTAGCTTTAGTCTTTCAAACAGACAACAACTCCCAGCCGTGAACAGTTGCAGTTATAAACCATCCCAATTTGCACTCCCGCATATCAACATCAACAAGTCCTCTTTAGATATATGTAATTAGATTAGATTAACATACCACCTGAATACCCTTTGAAATGTTCAAATAGACTTGCATATGATTAACACATCAAAGAGTCTTCAGCTTGTTCCCTTGCTATGTTAAAATTCAGTTGGACAAATCAACCATTCGGTCAACATTGACTGCATGTGTACATACACACAACAATGTCCCACATAAATCGGTGAACATATTACAACAGAGATTAGCAGAAGGAGCCCAAAGAGTGGCGCACTTGGTATTGAACTTCCCTTTTATAGTGCCGTCGTACGTGTTGTACGTCACAGCGTTCTTGACATTCAGAATTTCTGACAACATTTGTGTGACTGTGTGTATGCAAGACAAGTTTGAGTTTTTTCGGTAAAAAAACATGGATTTTGTTGTCAGAATGTGCGATCGTGTGTACGCAGCATTACAGGGGGTGGACCTGCCAAATTGACAAAAGTTAATCACTCAATTGAATTTTGTCAAAGGAGCCAGGACAAAAATTGTTGGATGAACAGTGCCTGTAGTCAATCAGCTACAGGCATTGTTCGGGCATTCTGACAGCTGGCATTTGCGGTTGTCAGAATACAATAGCCTGGCAGCAGGGATTTTTCAATACTCTTAGTGAGCATTGATGAAGGGAATCGGTTTCTTTCATTCAGCCTGCAATCTGAACTAAAGAAATCTACTAGTGTATGACCAGCTTAAAGTGATTGTAAATGCTGTAAAGATTTTTAAGTTAAAATAACAAACATGTTATACTTACCTGCTCTGTGCAATAGTTTTGAACAGAGCAGGTAAGTATAACATGTTTGTTATTTTAACTTAAAAATCTTTACAGCATTTACAATCACTTTAAGCTGGTCATACACTAGTAGATTTCTTTAGTTCAGATTGCAGGCTGAATGAAATCAAATAGTTTTGAACATACCAGCCCTGATCCTCCTCTTCTTGGGTCCCCTAGCAGCGCTTCTGGCTCCTCCCCTACACCGAATGTTCCCATAGCAAGCTGCTTGCTATGATGGCACTCGTGTGTACTTGGCCCAGCCCCCCGCTCTCTCATCATTGGCTGTGATTGACAGCAGTAGGAAGAGCCAAGGAGGAGGGAGAAAGTGAAGAGAGCCCCTGCTCCCCTGTGCACATTTTTATATCGAGATTGGGCTCAGGTAGGTATAAGAGGTGTCGGGGGGGGGGCTGCAAGCAGAAGTTTTTTTTCTTACCCTAATGCAAAGAAAGCATTAGGGTAAAAAAACATTCTGCATCAGAACCACTTTGAGTTACTGTGTTTGGGAATTTCAATATGAAAATGAACGTTTCTGTGGATAGGTTACCGACTCTCTCACGGATCCCTGAAAAATCCCACTTAAAAGATTTAGTCAGATAGTATTGTCAATCTGCTGTGTGAGCTGTTTCAGTTGCTAACTGAAAGCTGACACACGCCAGGCTGACAACACTGTTGCTAATTGTGGGGCAGTGCCTTAGTGCCGGTTCACACAGGGGCGGCACGACTTGCAGGTCGCCTCAGCGAGGCGACCTGCAAACGACTTCTGAGGCGACTTGCAAAACGACTTCTGTATAGAAGTCTATGCAAGTCGCCCCAAGTCGCCCCCAAAGTAGTACAGGAACCTTTTTCTAAGTCGGAGCGACTTGCGTCGCTCCTATTAGAACGGTTCCGTAGCACAGAACGGGAGGCGACTTGTCAGGCGACTAGGTCGCCTGACAAGTCGCCCCTATGTGAACCGAGCCTTAGTGTTTTCTGCATGCAAAAGGAAGTGCTGTTAATTGCAGAATCTCTAGGTTAAAAATGTTACAACAGATTAAAAAAATATTTGTTTAGAATTGTGTACAGTATGACATGATACCAAACTAGCAGAACTGCCACTTTGTTCCTGGTCATTAGGGATGAGCTTCGTGTTCGAGTCGAACCCATGTTCGACTCGAACATCGGCTGTTCGATCGTTCGCCGAATTGCGAACGATATGGGCCGTTCGCGCCAAATTCGTGTGGCGCGTCACGGCCCATAATTCACTGCGGCATTGCAGTGCATTGCTTGCTGATGATTGGCCAAGCATGCACTATGACCCGCATGCTTGGCCAATCACAGCGCCGCCTTAACAGAGAGCCATAATTGGCCAAAGCCAAGGAGGCTTTGGCCAATTATGGCTCAGGGGATTTAGTACATGCCCCACACTATATAAGGCCGCCTGCACGGCGGCCCTGTGCAGTGTGTTCCGGTGTGCTTAGAGAGAGAGAGAGACAGTGTCATTTCATTTGAGTTAGCTAGATTAGGCAGGACAGTCAGTCAGTTAGCTGCACTTAAAGTGTATTGTGTATATATATATATGCATCCCAGGTGTTGCATATATATATATATATATATATATACACTGTATTCAGTTTAGCTAGATCCGTTCCTGTTATCTTCTAGACTATTTACATTTAGTGCAGTGCGTCCTGCTCACAGTGTTCAGCTAGATCCGTTCCTGTTATATTCCTACTGACAGGCAGGCTTGTCTTGTTACAGTATTTTGAAGAAAATTACTGGTGTTCTTTTGATCCTATTAGTACCACAGTCAGGCAGCTAGACTATTTACATTTAGTGCAGTGCGTCCTGCTCACAGTGTTCAGCTAGATCCGTTCCTGTTATCTTCTTACTGACAGGCAGGCTTGTCTTGTTACAGTATTTTAAAGAAAATTACTGGTGTTCTTTTGATCCTATTAGTACCACAGTCAGGCAGCTAGACTATTTACAGTTAGTGCAGTGCGTCCTGCCCACAGTGTTCTGCTAAACCTACAAGTAAGTGGGGTGCGTCCTGCTCACAGTGTTCAGCTAAACCTACAAGTTAGTGGGGTGCGTCCACCTCACAGTGTTCAGCTAAACCTACAAGCTAGTGGGGTGCGTCCTGCTCACAGTGTTCAGCTAGATAAGTTCCTGTTATCTTCTTACTGACAGGCAGGCTTGTCTTGTTACAGTATTTTAAAGAAAATTGCTGGTGTTCTTTTGATCCTATTAGTACCACAGTCAGGCAGCTAGACTATTTACAGTTAGTGCAGTGCGTCCTGCTCACAGTGTTCTGCTAAACCTACAAGTTAGTGGGGTGCACCCTGCTCACAGTGTTCAGCTAAACCTACAAGTTAGTGGGGTGCGTCCACCTCACAGTGTTCAGCTAAAGCTACCTGTAGAAGGTTGGTGGTGTTCTCATACTACAGGCAGGCAGTTGATTTTGCTAGCTGCAGTATCAGTACATATATATATATATATATATATATATCCCAGCTTAGTGCAGCTACAGGCCATTAGTATGTCTGGAAGGCCAAGAAGGAGAGGCAGACAGTCACAAGCCAATAAGAGAGGGCAAGCAGGCTCTGTGTCTAGTGCTGGTCGTGGAGACGGTGCATCCTCATCAGCACGTGGCCATGGGACACGCTTGGCCTTTTTTTCGGCAGCTGGCCATGTTGAGCCGCAACATGCGGAAGACTTGGTCGAGTGGATGACCAAGCCGTCCTCATCCTCCTCATCCTCTCTCACCCATGCCCAGGGTACTTTGTCTGGCAAAGCAGCGGCCTCTTCCCTTGGCTCAATGTCATCAGTGACTCCTTCCCTAGCCCCACCATGTCCTCCTGAGGAGTCCCTCGAACTGTTTGACCACAGTGTTGGGTACATGCTCCAGGAGGATGCCCAGCGTTTGGAAGGCTCTGATGATGATACTGAGCTCGATGAAGGCAGTAACACGAGCACGGACAGAGGGGGTGCCCAAGAAGGACAGCAATCTGGCAGTCATGCTCCCCCTGCTGCAGCATACTGCCAGGTTTGCTCCAGTGATGAGGAGGGAGGGGATGATGAGGTCACTGACTCAACGTGGGTGCCTGATAGGAGAGGGGAGGAGGAGGAGGAGGAGGCGGCACATCACCAACGAGGCAGGATGCCCTCCAGGGGCCAGCCTAAGGGCAGCACATTGACTGCATCACACCCCAAAGCTCCACATGTGCAGGGCGCTGCAGTCTCTGCGCGTTATTCAAAAAGTTCTTTGGTGTGGGCCTTTTTTGAGACGAGTGCATCAGATCGCACCGCTGCTATTTCCAACATATGTCTCAAGCGTATCTCGCGTGGCCAAAACATCTCCCGCTTGGGTACCACATGCTTGACCAGACATATGTTGACTTGCCATGCAGTTCGTTGGCAAGCGTATCTAAAAGACCCACACCAAAGAACAAAGAGGACCTCTGCTTGCTCCTCATCAGCTGAGATTTCCAACCCCACTAGACCTTCAGTCCTCTCTGAGACCTGCACTGAGAGGAATGAAGGTGTAGAATTAGGTGTGTCACAGCCACGTACTTGTGGGCAATCTGATTTTGGTACACCAACATCAGATTGTACCAGGCAAATTTCCCTGCCCCAGCTGCTGCACCGCCGAAAGAAGTTTGCTCCCAGCCATCCACATGCCCAACGGTTGAATGCTAGCTTGGCAAAATTGCTAGCACTTCAACTGCTGCCTTTTCAGTTGGTAGACTCTGCCCCCTTCCGTGAGTTTGTGGAATGTGCGGTTCCTCAGTGGCAGGTACCCAAACGCCACTTTTTCTCACGGAAGGCAATTCCGGCTCTCTACCAGCATGTGGAAGGCAATGTCCATGCCTCGCTGGACAGGGCGGTCAGCGGTAAGGTGCATATTACCGCTGACTCATGGTCCAGCAGGCATGGACAGGGACGTTACCTAAGTTTCACGGCGCATTGGGTGACTCTGCTGGCAGCTGGGAAGGATGCAGGACAAGGTGCAGTAGTGTTAGAGGTTGTTCCGCCACCACGCCTCCAAAATGCTAATGATTGTGACACACCTCTCTCCTCCACCCCCTCCTCTTCTTCTTCCTCCATGGCCTCTTCCTCGGAACCAGCGGTGCTCCGTAGTCGTTCAAGGGGCTACGCAAGTACGCAGGCCAAAAGATGCCATGCGGTGCTTGAGCTGGTGTGCTTGGGGGACAGGAGCCACACTGGGGCAGAGGTTCTGTCAGCTCTGCAGGGGCAGGTTCAGAGGTGGTTGACGCCACGCCAACTTAAGGCAGGAATGGTGGTTTGCGACAATGGCACCAACCTCCTCTCTGCCCTCCGACAGGGACAAATGACCCATGTGCCCTGTTTGGCTCACGTCCTTAACTTGGTGGTGCAGCGGTTCTTGGGCAGGTACCTGGGCTTACAGGATGTCCTGAGGCAGGCCAGGAAAGTCTGTGTGCATTTCCGCCGGTCATATAATGCCAGTGCTCGGCTGACGGACCTCCAAAAGGAGTTTAGCCTGCCCAAGAACCGCCTAATCTGTGACATGCCCACCAGGTGGAACTCAACGTTGGCCATGCTGCAGCGGCTGCACACGCAGCAGAGGGCCATCAATGAGTACTTGTGCGACTATGGCACCAGGACAGGGTCAGGGGAGCTTGTTTTTTTTTCCCCACGCCAGTGGGCCATGATCAGGGATGCATGCACTGTCCTGTCACCATTTGAGGAGGCCACGAGGATGGTGAGCAGTGACAGTGCATGCATCAGTGACACTGTCCCCCTTGTCCACCTGTTGGAGCACACGCTGCGTGGAATAATGGACAGGGCACTTGAGGCAGAACAGAGGCAGGAAGAGGAGGACTTCCTTAGCTCTCAAGGCCCCCTTTATCCAGACAGTGTTCCTGCGTGCCCGCCGATCACAAAGGAAGAGGACGAGGAGGAAGAGGAGGAGGAGGAGGAGGAAGATTGTGTCAGTATGGAGGTGGAGCCTGGCACTCAGCATCAGCAGCAGTCTTTAAGGGATCAGTCCCAAGAAACACATGGACTTGTACGTGGCTGGGAGGAGGTGGCTGCGGACCATGTCGTCCTTAGTGACCCAGAGGACTCCGGACCGAATGCCTCAGCAAACCTACGCTGCATGGCCTCCCTGATCCTGCAAAGCCTGCGTAAGGATCCTCGTATTCGTGGTATCAAGGAGAAGGACCAATACTGGCTGGCAACCCTCCTTGATCCACGTTACAAGGGTAAGGTTGCGGACCTTATCTTGCCATCGCAGAGGGAGCAGAGGATGAAACATCTTCGGGAGGCCTTGCAGAAAGGTCTGTGCAACGCGTTCCCAGAGACTGGGAGGTTACAAACTCCTGTTTCTGGACAACGTGTTGCTGAGGCTTCGGTCAGTCAAAGAAGGAGCGGTGGAGAAGGTGGCCGTCTGACCGATGCGTTCAGACAATTTTTTGGTCCGCAGCCCCAAAGTATGATCGGTTCCAGCAACCATCGCCAGCGTCTGTTTTACATGGTGCAGGAATACCTAGGGGCAAGATCAGACTTGGACACCTTTCCCACCGAAAATCCTCTGGGTTACTGGGTCTTGAGGATGGATCACTGGCCAGAGCTTGCACAGTATGCAATTGAGCTACTGGCCTGTCCTGCATCCAGCGTTCTTTCGGAACGCACATTCAGTGCTGCTGGAGGCGTGGTAACCGATCACAGGGTGCGTCTGTCCACTGACTCGGTCGATCGACTGACCTTCATAAAAATGAATGAGTCTTGGATCACCACCAGCTACCAAGCACCTGATGCTGATGTAACCGAATAATTTTTTTTGAAATCTCAGATCCCTTCAAAGACTGCCTATGCTGATGCTGAGTGACTATCCCTGAGTAATTATCCTCTTCCTCCTAAATCATCACGCTGATAGCTTGTAAGAACATTTTTGGTTCTGGGTGCCACCACCAGTGCCTAAGGCACAATTTTTCAGCCCCTGTTTAACAGGGGCGTGTAATTACGATTTTTGATGTAATGCTTTGCAGCAGGGCTCATTCCTGCATTCCAACTAGAGTGTCTGTGAGGGGTTGCAGTGTTGTGGCACCAGCACCAGTGCCTAAGGCCCAATTTTTCAGCCCTTGTTTAACAGGGGCGTGTAATTACAATTTTTGATGCAATACTTTGCAGCAGGGCTCGTTCCTGCATTCCAACTAGAGTGTCTGTGAGGGGTTGCAGTGTTGTGGCACCAGCACCAGTGCCTAAGGCCTAATTTTTCAGCTCCTGTTCAACAGGGGCATGTAATTACAATTCTTGATCTAATATTTCACAGCAGAGCCCTGTGAGGGCTTTCAGTGTTGTGGCCACAGCAACACCTAAGGCCCAAATTTCTGCTGAGTATATAGGGCAGGACCCTACTTTCAAACAACTAACTTACAAACGACTCCTACTTGCAAATGGAAGGAGACAACAGGAAGTGAAATCTACCCCTAGGAAGGGAAATTCTCTCCTGTAAGAGTTAATATGGGAAAAACATTTCTCCTTTCCACTGATGCTTTCCAATCCATTGGGACAAAAAGTGAGGTGAAATCTTCTGAAGAGGAGGAAAGACAGCAAAACAAATGTCACAGGGGTGATAACCCTTCCCTATGTTTTCCAAAAAGCTTAAAAAAGATTTTTTGGCTGGAGCTAAACACGTTAAAAATGTACCCGTTCAAAATTACAAAGAGATTCTACTTAACAACAAACCTACAGCCTGTATACTGCTGTTCAGAGTATATAGGGCCTGGTGGCCCCACACCTTTCCTTATTTTAATTTGGGTGCGGGGTTCCCCTTAATATCCATACAAGACCCAAAGGGCCTGGTAATGGACTGGGGGGTACCCATGCCGTTTGTCTCACTGATTTTCATCCATATTGCCAGGACCCGACATTACATTAAACCCGCAAGCAGTTTTAAATGAGATTTTTTCCTTTAAAAATGACATTTGGTGCAGGGACTGTTCTAAACACGGGAAACACGCGTCACTTTACAGGCATACTATAGACACCCCTCAGGTACGATATTTAAAGGAATATTTCACTTTTTTTTTTTTTACTTTAAGCATCATTAAAATCACTGCTCCCGAAAAAACGGCCGTTTTTAAAAGTTTTTTTTGCATTGATACATGTCCCCTGGGGTAGGACCCGGGTCCCCAAACCCTTTTTAGGACAATACCATGCAAATTAGCCTTTAAAATGAGCACTTTTGATTTCGAACGTTCGAGTCCCATAGACGTCAATGGGGTTCTAACGTTCGTGCAAACTTTCGGTCCGTTCGCAGGTTCTGGTGCGAACCGAACCGGGGGGTGTTCGGCTCATCCCTACTGGTCATATGATCTTGCATATTATGATTTTGCAGCCTAAATGTGTCTGTTTAATGGCAACTGTAGCAGTTTGAGCTTGTCTAGAATGTATTCAATTCAGTGTACTTAAAGTGTCATTAAACCCACATCATTAAAAACTATCAATAAATGCTGTATTACATGCTATGTTCATACTCACCCAGTCACAATGGGATTCGTTTTTTTGTATACTGCAAAAATACCTGATTGATCCTGCTGATCTCTGTCTCCCCTTCCTGTCCATGTCCCCACTGTGGTTGGGGATTTTGCAAAGCAGTGGTGGCAGCTAGTGAACATGCTCAATTTTCAGTGTATTTTCTACCCTAAGCATTTTCTTGCTATCAGATCTGAGCAGCACATGTGGCTATAGAGTCACACATGTGGGCATATACACAGTGGTAAATGACAGCCCACTCCCTCCCTCCTCATCCATGCCCACTAACCAGCTAACCACACTGGAGGTAGTATGTTACATCTTGATTGATGGAGGCTTCACCTCCCCGTAATTTTAAGACACAGGCTGGAGGGGTGTGACATAGCCTGTGACTGACAGAAATCCACCCACACTATGTTGTTGCCGAAAAAATAAAGATTTGATTACTAGGACTAGAAGCTGCTCCTGACACTGTTTCCCTACAGACAGGCTGGGAAAGAGCTGGGTCATGTGACAGCTGTATATTGTTCAGGAGAGAAGGTACTTAGACTTTTTTGTCACTCAAATAATTATAGTGCCATCATCCACATAGAGAAAGAGAAGGGATAATGTAAATTATACAAATGAATATATCTCAGTCCAAACCATTCACAAAAGTATATGAATCAAAGTGCACAATAGTGTCCAAACAAATAGCAGGCATTCCTCATGCTTGTTTTTATGAAAAAGTGCTAAATATTCCTCATGCTCTTCTTAAAAGATGTGCATATTATGGCATGCTGCAGTGCTCTCCAGTGAACCCAATGGATAATGCGCTCACCTTAGAGCGTGTGACACAGTAGCTAAACAGTGTCAAAACACGCATTAGAGCCACTCCAGGGCTCATACAGGGTCTGCTGGTGATGATCTGTGCCTCGCTCAAATGGTAACATCCCCCAGATGAAGGCACGTATACCCTGTGCCGAAGACGCGTAGGGGAGGGGCAGGACGGAGCTTTCTACACACAGACAGGCAGAGGATTGTACACCGCACTGCACGCCACAGGATTCATCTGTATTGCATACTTTGGATAGGATGGTGCACTGACGCACCCAAGCATTGTGAGTACCCTCCTGGAGGGATTGTTTTTAGGGCTTTTCAAATAAATTCCTGGCGGTATTATGCTATGAGTCTCCTTTCTTTCATACAGGTTACCATTTGAGCGAGGCACAGATCATCACCAGCAGACCCTGTATGAGCCCTGGAGTGGCTCTAATGCGTGTTTTGACACTGTTTAGCTACTGTGTCACACGCTCTAAGGTGAGCAAATTATCCATTGGGGGTCACTGGAGAGCACTGCAGCATGCCATAATATGCACATCTTTTAAGAAGAGCATGAGGAATATTTAGCACTTTTTCATAAATAAAGAAATTGGAAGCCTGATCCCCAGTCAGGCGACCAAAAAAGTGGGGGCATGTTTGGACTATTGCGGTACAGTAAATGTTGGTAACACATTAAGGCATAAAACAATAATAATAATAAAATTGATAATTGATTTATTGATGCAAAGGACAAATCAAGGTTGATGCAATAAAAACTTAATATAAGTACAAGTATGTCAACAATGGGATCATTGGTATACAGTACAGCACGAGATCTCAGATATCATATTCCTCGACTAGTTTCGCGGACAACCGCTTCATCAGGAGGGAATCTGAGGATAGTTGATTCTGACTAAACAGTCTGAGCCTAACAGATAAGAAAACATATAATAAAATTGACCAAAAGACAAAAACATTGCAATTAAAGTTTATATTACAGCATCAAAATAAACAAAGATAATATACAATACATGGGGAGAAAGGGGACGAGTCTGCTTACCCATGTCCCAACCGAGCCCAGGCGCACAACCCCACCACCATGGGGTGATCTCCCACGGCGACCTGGGGGGGCTAGAAAATGACGGGGATAGAGAAAATAATATATGTCATAATAAGGTAAACTAGATTGCCACACACGGGATAAGTGAAACATATGGTGAGGATAATGAAATTGGTGATAAAAATACGGGGAAGGTGAAAAGTGAGGATGTGGAGAGTGAGAGAATAAATGGCAGTGTGTAAAGAGTGAAAAAAATTATATTATTGTGAAAATCAAGGATAGGTATAGTTGTTGAGTGAAGAGTGTAGTGTGGTGTAAGATAAGAATTGGGTAGAGGAAGGAGATGGAATGGGAAGGGAAAGGGTGAAGGACCAGAGGGAGAACGGGGAGGGAGGAGAGAAGGGGGAGAGGGGGGGGAGAGGGGGGGGGAAGGGTGGAAACGGGATAGAAAAAGGGGAATGAGGAAAGAGGAGGGGAGGAAGGGGGAAAAAAAAAAAAAAAAAAAGGGAAGGAGGAAGGAAAAAACGGGGGGGGGGGGGAGGGGGGAAAAAAAAGGGGGGAAAGGAGGGGCAAGGAGGGAAGGGATGTGGCCGTGTGAATTGTGAGGTGAGAATGGGCATAAGGATACCTGATGCTGATAAAAACATAGGAGGGTTCCCGGGGGAGGCATAATGCCAGGAGTTGAAGCCACGATGAGGTAACTGAGGGGGGTAGAGACTGCAAGTGGCGGGCGAACATATGTCCACCCAAGCTTGGAGAATCTAAAAGAAAAGCACGGTATGTAAGATAACCCATGCTGGTGCCCTGAATTGCGGGACTTACATGAAAAGATACATTAGGTAATCCCCTCAAACTTACCAATGGTTGGCTAGCATACAAGGACCCGGGGACCAAAAACCAGACCGTCAAACAGACAGGTAAAGCCCGTCACTTATAGCCCCCTACCCTGCGACGCAGCGCCGCACGCCGAGACGCCGGCGCATTACGTCACAGGGTCAGAGGTCCCACACAGAGCGCGCGCGCGACAGAGCCGCGCGCGCGCGCATGCGCAACCACCCTACGGCCGTAGGAACAAGTCCCCGCCAGGATAGGTGCAAGAGGAGGGGGCGGTCCCGCTAGCGAGACCAACCCCTCCACCAGGGACCTCACCAGGCCGCCGCGGGAGAACACAGGGGGAGGGGCCCGCACCGGCGCCCCAACTGGGAACAAGAGGAGGGGAAGCAGAGGGTCCCAGTGCAACGGAAGGATAAAACGACTGTTAGAAAGTGTATTGAAACATAGACAAAAGGATAAATAAAATTACACTTAAGATAGAAAACCTGAATAGGTGAATTAGGGATTGAAGATACCCTAAAGAACCGGTGCAATCGCCCCCCCCGGACATAAACCCATGAGACCTAACTGCATAAAAATGCATAAGCGTTAAGAAAGGCCACAGGCAAGCCACATGATCGGGTAGGAACATGTGAATAAAAGGGCGGGTAGCCAAGGTAATAATGCCTGGCCAAACTGATGGGAATCTGTCTCGGAGGGTTGCAACGGGGCTAATTAATAATAGACAATAATAATATGAGAGAATAAATTCAATAGTAAGAGGCCCAACCCCCAGAGAACACAAACCATATGTGTCAATGGGGGTAGATTAAAAATGAGGGGTGGGACAGCCTGGGTCCGTGAGGTGGAAGGCAATTGGCCATGTCCACTCAAACGGCTCACCCAAACATCCCACTCGACATGGTGCCGGGTGTGTTATCCACCCAATGTATACGACTAAGCGAGAGGCCTCCATAAATAGAAATCATAATGACAAAAGTAAACTTGTACCATCATCCAGAAATTAATAAATAAAGAAATTGGAAGCCTGATCCCCAGTCAGGCGACCAAAAAAGTGGGGGCATGTTTGGACTATTGCGGTACAGTAAATGTTGGTAACACATTAAGGCATAAAACAATAATAATAATAAAATTGATAATTGATTTATTGATGCAAAGGACAAATCAAGGTTGATGCAATAAAAACTTAATATAAGTACAAGTATGTCAACAATGGGATCATTGGTATACAGTACAGCACGAGATCTCAGATATCATATTCCTCGACTAGTTTCGCGGACAACCGCTTCATCAGGAGGGAATCTGAGGATAGTTGATTCTGACTAAACAGTCTGAGCCTAACAGATAAGAAAACATATAATAAAATTGACCAAAAGACAAAAACATTGCAATTAAAGTTTATATTACAGCATCAAAATAAACAAAGATAATATACAATACATGGGGAGAAAGGGGACGAGTCTGCTTACCCATGTCCCAACCGAGCCCAGGCGCACAACCCCACCACCATGGGGTGATCTCCCACGGCGACCTGGGGGGGCTAGAAAATGACGGGGCTACCCGCCCTTTTATTCACATGTTCCTACCCGATCATGTGGCTTGCCTGTGGCCTTTCTTAACGTTTATGCATTTTTATGCAGTTAGGTCTCATGGGTTTATGTCCGGGGGGGGCGATTGCACCGGTTCTTTAGGGTATCTTCAATCCCTAATTCACCTATTCAGGTTTTCTATCTTAAGTGTAATTTTATTTATCCTTTTGTCTATGTTTCAATACACTTTCTAACAGTCGTTTTATCCTTCCGTTGCACTGGGACCCTCTGCTTCCCCTCCTCTTGTTCCCAGTTGGGGCGCCGGTGCGGGCCCCTCCCCCTGTGTTCTCCCGCGGCGGCCTGGTGAGGTCCCTGGTGGAGGGGTTGGTCTCGCTAGCGGGACCGCCCCCTCCTCTTGCACCTATCCTGGCGGGGACTTGTTCCTACGGCCGTAGGGTGGTTGCGCATGCGCGCGCGCGCGGCTCTGTCGCGCGCGCGCTCTGTGTGGGACCTCTGACCCTGTGACGTAATGCGCCGGCGTCTCGGCGTGCGGCGCTGCGTCGCAGGGTAGGGGGCTATAAGTGACGGGCTTTACCTGTCTGTTTGACGGTCTGGTTTTTGGTCCCCGGGTCCTTGTATGCTAGCCAACCATTGGTAAGTTTGAGGGGATTACCTAATGTATCTTTTCATGTAAGTCCCGCAATTCAGGGCACCAGCATGGGTTATCTTACATACCGTGCTTTTCTTTTAGATTCTCCAAGCTTGGGTGGACATGTGTTCGCCCGCCACTTGCAGTCTCTACCCCCCTCAGTTACCTCATCGTGGCTTCAACTCCTGGCATTATGCCTCCCCCGGGAACCCTCCTATGTTTTTATCAGCATCAGGTATCCTTATGCCCATTCTCACCTCACAATTCACACGGCCACATCCCTTCCCTCCTTGCCCCTCCTTTCCCCCCTTTTTTTTCCCCCCTCCCCCCCCCCCGTTTTTTCCTTCCTCCTTCCCTTTTTTTTTTTTTTTTTTCCCCCTTCCTCCCCTCCTCTTTCCTCATTCCCCTTTTTCTATCCCGTTTCCACCCTTCCCCCCCCTCTCCCCCCCTCTCCCCCTTCTCTCCTCCCTCCCCGTTCTCCCTCTGGTCCTTCACCCTTTCCCTTCCCATTCCATCTCCTTCCTCTACCCAATTCTTATCTTACACCACACTACACTCTTCACTCAACAACTATACCTATCCTTGATTTTCACAATAATATAATTTTTTTCACTCTTTACACACTGCCATTTATTCTCTCACTCTCCACATCCTCACTTTTCACCTTCCCCGTATTTTTATCACCAATTTCATTATCCTCACCATATGTTTCACTTATCCCGTGTGTGGCAATCTAGTTTACCTTATTATGACATATATTATTTTCTCTATCCCCGTCATTTTCTAGCCCCCCCAGGTCGCCATGGGAGATCACCCCATGGTGGTGGGGTTGTGCGCCTGGGCTCGGTTGGGACATGGGTAAGCAGACTCGTCCCCTTTCTCCCCATGTATTGTATATTATCTTTGTTTATTTTGATGCTGTAATATAAACTTTAATTGCAATGTTTTTGTCTTTTGGTCAATTTTATTATATGTTTTCTTATCTGTTAGGCTCAGACTGTTTAGTCAGAATCAACTATCCTCAGATTCCCTCCTGATGAAGCGGTTGTCCGCGAAACTAGTCGAGGAATATGATATCTGAGATCTCGTGCTGTACTGTATACCAATGATCCCATTGTTGACATACTTGTACTTATATTAAGTTTTTATTGCATCAACCTTGATTTGTCCTTTGCATCAATAAATCAATTATCAATTTTATTATTATTATTGTTTTATGCCTTAATGTGTTACCAACATTTACTGTACCGCAATAGTCCAAACATGCCCCCACTTTTTTGGTCGCCTGACTGGGGATCAGGCTTCCAATTTCTTTATTTATTAATTTCTGGATGATGGTACAAGTTTACTTTTGTCATTATGATTTCTATTTATGGAGGCCTCTCGCTTAGTCGTATACATTGGGTGGATAACACACCCGGCACCATGTCGAGTGGGATGTTTGGGTGAGCCGTTTGAGTGGACATGGCCAATTGCCTTCCACCTCACGGACCCAGGCTGTCCCACCCCTCATTTTTAATCTACCCCCATTGACACATATGGTTTGTGTTCTCTGGGGGTTGGGCCTCTTACTATTGAATTTATTCTCTCATATTATTATTGTCTATTATTAATTAGCCCCGTTGCAACCCTCCGAGACAGATTCCCATCAGTTTGGCCAGGCATTATTACCTTGGCTACCCGCCCTTTTATTCACATGTTCCTACCCGATCATGTGGCTTGCCTGTGGCCTTTCTTAACGTTTATGCATTTTTATGCAGTTAGGTCTCATGGGTTTATGTCCGGGGGGGGCGATTGCACCGGTTCTTTAGGGTATCTTCAATCCCTAATTCACCTATTCAGGTTTTCTATCTTAAGTGTAATTTTATTTATCCTTTTGTCTATGTTTCAATACACTTTCTAACAGTCGTTTTATCCTTCCGTTGCACTGGGACCCTCTGCTTCCCCTCCTCTTGTTCCCAGTTGGGGCGCCGTTGCGGGCCCCTCCCCCTGTGTTCTCCCGCGGCGGCCTGGTGAGGTCCCTGGTGGAGGGGTTGGTCTCGCTAGCGGGACCGCCCCCTCCTCTTGCACCTATCCTGGCGGGGACTTGTACCTACGGCCGTAGGGTGGTTGCGCATGCGCGCGCGCGCGGCTCTGTCGCGCGCGCGCTCTGTGTGGGACCTCTGACCCTGTGACGTAATGCGCCGGCGTCTCGGCGTGCGGCGCTGCGTCGCAGGGTAGGGGGCTATAAGTGACGGGCTTTACCTGTCTGTTTGACGGTCTGGTTTTTGGTCCCCGGGTCCTTGTATGCTAGCCAACCATTGGTAAGTTTGAGGGGATTACCTAATGTATCTTTTCATGTAAGTCCCGCAATTCAGGGCACCAGCATGGGTTATCTTACATACCGTGCTTTTCTTTTAGATTCTCCAAGCTTGGGTGGACATGTGTTCGCCCGCCACTTGCAGTCTCTACCCCCCTCAGTTACCTCATCGTGGCTTCAACTCCTGGCATTATGCCTCCCCCGGGAACCCTCCTATGTTTTTATCAGCATCAGGTATCCTTATGCCCATTCTCACCTCACAATTCACACGGCCACATCCCTTCCCTCCTTGCCCCTCCTTTCCCCCCTTCCCCCCCCCCCCCCCGTTTTTTCCTTCCTCCTTCCCTTTTTTTTTTTTTTTTTTTTTCCCCCTTCCTCCCCTCCTCTTTCCTCATTCCCCTTTTTCTATCCCGTTTCCACCCTTCCCCCCCCTCTCCCCCCCTCTCCCCCTTCTCTCCTCCCTCCCCGTTCTCCCTCTGGTCCTTCACCCTTTCCCTTCCCATTCCATCTCCTTCCTCTACCCAATTCTTATCTTACACCACACTACACTCTTCACTCAACAACTATACCTATCCTTGATTTTCACAATAATATAATTTTTTTCACTCTTTACACACTGCCATTTATTCTCTCACTCTCCACATCCTCACTTTTCACCTTCCCCGTATTTTTATCACCAATTTCATTATCCTCACCATATGTTTCACTTATCCCGTGTGTGGCAATCTAGTTTACCTTATTATGACATATATTATTTTCTCTATCCCCGTCATTTTCTAGCCCCCCCAGGTCGCCGTGGGAGATCACCCCATGGTGGTGGGGTTGTGCGCCTGGGCTCGGTTGGGACATGGGTAAGCAGACTCATCCCCTTTCTCCCCATGTATTGTATATTATCTTTGTTTATTTTGATGCTGTAATATAAACTTTAATTGCAATGTTTTTGTCTTTTGGTCAATTTTATTATATGTTTTCTTATCTGTTAGGCTCAGACTGTTTAGTCAGAATCAACTATCCTCAGATTCCCTCCTGATGAAGCGGTTGTCCGCGAAACTAGTCGAGGAATATGATATCTGAGATCTCGTGCTGTACTGTATACCAATGATCCCATTGTTGACATACTTGTACTTATATTAAGTTTTTATTGCATCAACCTTGATTTGTCCTTTGCATCAATAAATCAATTATCAATTTTATTATTATTATTGTTTTATGCCTTAATGTGTTACCAACATTTACTGTACCGCAATAGTCCAAACATGCCCCCACTTTTTTGGTCGCCTGACTGGGGATCAGGCTTCCAATTTCTTTATTTATTAATTTCTGGATGATGGTACAAGTTTACTTTTGTCATTATGATTTCTATTTATGGAGGCCTCTCGCTTAGTCACTTTTTCATAAAAACAAGCATGAGGAATGCCTGCTATTTGTTTGGACACTATTGTGCGCTTTGATTCATATACTTTTGTGAATGGTTTGGACTGAGATATATTCATTTGTATGAATTGTTTTCGGACACTTTATTTATCAAGTAGCACTTAAATAATTTTTGTTAATTATTTAAAAGATTTTTTTCTTTTTTTCTCTCACATTTTTTTGCATGGTGCATGTTACCATTTATTCGTATATTCAATTGTGGATTTTAGTCACTTTCTTCACAGGCGTTTGACACTGTTTGTAATTTTTAATATTGTATAGATTTATTATATTCTTTGTTCACGTATTTATAGCTTTAGCGCATACACATATATTTATTTTATTTTTGGCATATACACGGTATGGAACGTAGTTAGTGTGTGCAACTGAATTAGGTTCATTTATTCACATTTGAGGCATTAACCCATTTGTGGCTCACAAGATTTTAGCACTATTTTTGGGATAATGTAAATTAAACAGTACGGGCTTAGTATAATCTTAAGTTTCCTTTATTTGGGGTTTCTTAAAACAAAATTGTTAAAGCTGTAATAAATGCAAATACAAACATTTCAAAAAATGCAACTTACCAATTGTTAGATGTGGTGGCTGCATTCATTTTCTTAAATTTGTTTGCCTTTTTTCTTTTATTTTTCCGTGGTGATCTTGCCAGTAAAGCTTTTATTTTTTAACTTCCTTTAACCACTTACAGACCGGAAGGATTTACCCACTTCCTGACCAGGCCATTTTTTGCAATACGGCACTGCGTCACTGACAATTGCACAGTCATGCGACGTTGTACACAAACAAAATTTATGTCCTTTTTTTCCCACAAATAGAGCTTTCTTTTGGTAGTACTTGATCACCCCTGTGGCTTTTATTTTTTGCGCTATAAACAAAAAAAGACCAACAATTTTGAAAAAAAACAAAACAATATTTTGCTATAATAGATATCCAACAAAAATCACTTTAGGCCAATATGTATTCTTCTACATATTTTTGGTTAAAAAAAAAAATCGCAATAAGCGTATATTGATTGGTTTGTGCAAAAGTTATCACGTCTACAAAATAGGGGATATATTTATGGCATTTTTATTATAATTTTTTTTTTACTAGTAATAACGGGACTGTAACATTGCGGCGGACAGTTTGGACACTTTTGACACTTTTTTGGGACCAGTGACATTTATACAGCGATCAGAGCTAAAAATAGTCACTAATTACTGTATAAATGTCACTGGCAGGGAAGGGGTTAACACTAGGGGGCGATCAAGGGGTTTATTGTGTTCCCTATGAGTGTTTCTAACTGTGGGGGGGAGTGTACTGACTGGAGGAGGAGAGATCGCTGTTTTGTTTACATACACAGATCCCCGTTCTGGCTCTCTGTGGAGCGATTGTGGGTGGCCGGTAGACATCATGGCCACCGGCCATGTGCATCTGCTCCGGCATCGCGGCACGAGTGCAAGTGCCTCCCATAGCTTCTTAAAGCGTACAATGTACATTGAAGGTGATTCGTGCAGCCGTGCCAACCTGCCGCAGTACAACTGTGGTGGCTGGTCGGGAAGTAGTTAACAGATGAATTTGCCCAAACAAAATAGCAGTTAGACAAAAAACTAAGAAAGAATGAATGCCTGGTGCTCATCACACAGGGAAAATAAAAATACAAACCATAGACAAGATGAAATAAAATAACCAGCACTTGCTGGAAACAGACTGCTTGTTCATATATACATAACAAATACATACAAAGAAACAAAATACAATTGATAGCTTTACCTGCTTGATTGCCTTACCATTTCACTATGTGTTTTACACCAGGGAGGTAGAACACACAGCTCATTCATTGGATACACTTGCGCTTTTTTTCCTAGCCCTCTTTCTTTTTCTTTTTCTTTTCACATATGCAACATAGCCATTTATATTATATATACACAACACTTTTTACAATTTTATTATTTTTTTTTTTCCTTCATCCCAATTCACTATGTGTTTTACACCAGGGAGGTAGAACACACAGCTCATTCATTGGATACACATGCGCTTTTTTTCCTAGCCCTCTTTCTTTTTCTTTTTCTTTTCACACATGCAACATACCCATTTATATTACATATACACAACACTTTTTACAATTTTATTTTTTTTTTTTCCTCCATTCCAAACACTAATCATGTTTTTTCACTTTCCGCATTTTTTCCCTTTTTATATATTTTTCACATATTTATATATTTTTTTCAGAACATTATAGGGCTGATTTACGAAGAATTTGCACCATGACGCTTTGGTTCAATCTTAGTAAATGTCAAGCAACGTAAATGCATTTGCATAAGTTGAGCGGGCGCACCTCTAGACTTCTTTTTTTTTTACGCTGGTTCACTTCACGGCTATAATGAAATGTCGGTCCGGCAAAACACATAAAATTGATAAAAACAGCATTAAGAAAAAAAACAAAATTCAGAAAAAAAATGCGTGGGGTTCCCCCGAAATTCAATACCAGGCCCTTCAGGTCTGCTATGGATATTAAGGGGAACCCCACGCCAAAAAAAATAAAAAATGGCGTGGGGATGCCCCTCAAAATCCATACCAGGCCCTTCAGGTCTGGTATGGATTTTAAGGGGAACCCCGCGCTAAAATTTAAGAAAAAAATGATGTGGGGTCCCCCTAAAAATCCATACCAGACCCTTATCTGAGCACGCAACCTGGCAGGCCGCAGGAAAAGGGGGGACGAGAGAGTGCCCCCCTCCTGAACTGTACCAGGCCACATGCCCTCAACATTGGGAGGGTGCTTTGGAGTCTGACCATTTAAATAAAGGAATTGTTAAAAACTGTCTCTTGTCATTTTTAACATTTTTGACAGTTTTTTTGTGAAATGGTAGGGGCACTTTTATACCCCCTTACCATTTCACACAGGGAGGAGGGCCGGGATCTGGGGATCCCCTTGTTAAAGGGGTCTTCCAGATTCCGATAAGCCCCCCGCCTAAAGACCCCCACAACCACCAGGCAAGGGTTGTGGGGATGAGGCCCTTGTCCCCATCAACATGGGGACAAGGTGTTTTGGGAGGCTACCCCAAAGCACCCTCCCAATGTTGAGGGCATGTGACCTGGTACGGTTCAGGAGGGGGGGCGCTCTCTCGTCCCCCCCTCTTTTCCTGCGGCCTGCCAGGTTGCGTGCTCAGATAAGGGTCTGGTATGGATTTTTGGGGGGACCCCACGCCATTTTTTTTTTATTTTGGCACGGGGTTCCCCTTAAAATCCATACCAGACCTGAAGGGTCTGGTATAGATTTTGAGGGGGACCCCACGCCATTTTTTTTTTTTAATTTTGGCCAGGGTTCCCCTTGATTTCCATACCAGACCTGAAGGGCCTGGTATGGAATTTAGGGGGACCCCCATGTCATTTTTTAAAAAAATTTTGGTTCGGGGTTCCCCTGTGGGGAATTCCCATGCTGTTTTTATCAATTAACTTTTATGTGTATTGTTGGACCGGCAATTCATTAATAGCCGCGAGTAGTTTTTTCCTTTGAAATGTCATTTTGCTGTCAGACTGTTCTAAACACGGGAAACACGCGCCCCTTTACAGGCATACTATAGACACCCCCCAGGTACGAAATTTAAAGGAATATTACACTTTTATTGTTTCACTTTAAGCATTATTAAAATCACTACTCCCGAAAAAACGGCCGTTTTAAAACTTTTTTTTGCATTGATCCATGTCCCTTGGGGCAGGACCCAGGTTATGACAATAACTTGCATATAAGCCTTTAACCACTTGCCGACCGCCTCACAATGATGTACGTCGGCAGAATGGCACGGGCAAGCAGAATCAAGTACCTGTACGTGATCTGCCTCCCGCGGGCGGGGGGTCCGATCGGACCCCCCCGGTGCCCGAGGCGGTCGGCATATCTTCCCCGGCGATCGGAGGTGATGGGGAGGCCATCCATTCGTGCCCCCCCTCGCGATCGCTCCCAGCCAATCAGATCATTCCCCTGCCTCTGTATAGTACAAAGAGGCAGAGGAAATGATGTCATCTCTCCTCGGCTCGGTATTTTCCGTTCCGGCGCAGAGGAGAGAAGACTGCAATGTGAGTGCACAACACTACACATCACAGAAGAACATGCCAGGCACACGATACACCCGTCTTAAACGGATCAATATCTGATCGATCAGATCTATACTAGCGTACCAGCAGTTTAGGGTTCCCAAAAACGCAGTGTTAGCGGGATCAGCCCAGATACCTGCTAGCACCTGCATTTTGCCCCTCCGCCCGGCCCAGCCCAGCCCACCCAAGTGCAGTATCGATCGATCACTGTCACTTACAAAACACTAAACGCATAACTGCAGCGTTCGCAGAGTCAGGCCTGATCCCTGCGATGGCTAACAGTTTTTTTGGTAGCATTTTGGTGAACTGGCAAGCACCAGCCTAAGGCAGCGTCAGGTTAGTGCCAGTAGCGCTAACACCCACGCATGCACCATACACCTACCTTATTGGTATAGTATCTGAACGGATCAATATCTGATTCGATCAGATCTATACTAGCATCCCCAGCAGTTTAGGGTTCCCAAAAACGCAGTGTTAGCAGAATCAGCCCAGATACCTGCTAGCACCTGCATTTTGCCCCTCCGCCCGGCCCAGCCCAGCCCACCCAAGTGCAGTATTGATCGATCACTGTCACTTACAAAACACTAAACGCATAACTGCAGCGTTCGCAGAGTCAGGCCTGATCCCTGTGATCGCTAACAGTTTTTTTGGTAGCGTTTTGGTGAACTGGCAAGCACCAGCGGCCTAGTACACCCCGGTCATAGTCAAAACAGCACTGCAGTAACACTTGGTGATGTGGCGAGTCCCATAAGTGCAGTTCAAGCTGGTGAGGTGGCAAGCACAAGTAGTGTCCCGCTGCCACCAAGAAGAAGACAAACACAGGCCCGTCGTGCCCATAATGCCCTTCCTGCTGCATTCGCCAATCCTAATTGGGAACCCACCACTTCTGCAGCGCCTGTACTTCCCCTATTCACATCCCCAACCAAATGCAGTCGGCTGTATGAGAGGCATTTTCTTTATGTGCTCCCAAGTACCCCTACCCAACGAACCCCCCCAAAAAGATGTCGTGTCTGCAGCAAGCGCGGATATAGGCGTGACACCCACTATTATTTTCCCTCCTGTCCTGACATTCCTGGTCTTTGCATTGGTGAATGTTTTGAATGCTACCATTCACTAGTTGAGTATTAGCGTAGGGTACAGCATTGCACAGACTAGGCACACTAACACAGGGTCTCCCAAGATGCCATCGCATTTTGAGAGACCTGAACTTGGAACCGGTTACAGTTATAAAAGTTAGTTACAAAAAAAAGTGTAAAAAAAAAAAAATATATATAAAAAAAAAAAAAAAAAATAGTTGTCGTTTTATTGTTCTCTCTCTCTCTATTCTCTCTCTATTGTTCTGCTCTTTTTTACTGTACTCTATTCTGCAATGTTTTATTGTTATTATGTTTTATCATGTTTGCTTTTCAGGTACGCAATTTTTTATACTTTACCGTTTACTGTGTTTTTTTGTTAACCATTTTTTTGTCTTCAGGTACGCCATTCATGACTTTGAGCGGTTATACCAGAATGATGCCTGCAGGTTTAGGTATCATCTTGTTATCATTCTTTTCAGCCAGCGGTCGGCTTTCATGTAAAAGCAATCCTAGCGACTAATTAGCCTCTAGACTGCTTTTACAAGCAGTGGGAGGGAATGCCCCCCCCCACCATCTTCCGTGTTTTTCTCTGGCTCTCCTGTCTCAACAGGGAAGCTGAGAATGCAGCCGGTGTTTCAGCCAGCTGACCATAGAGCTTATCAGAGACCAGAGTGGCTCCAAACATCTCTATGGCCTAAGAAACCGGAAGCTACAAGCATTTCATGACTTAGATTTCGCCGGATGTAAACAGCGCCATTGGAATATTGGGAAAGCATTTTATCACACCGATCTTGGTGTGGTCAGATGCTTTGAGGGCAGAGGAGAGATCTAGGGTCTAATAGACCCCAATTTTTTCAAAAAAGAGTACCTGTCACTACCTATTGCTATCATAGGTGATATTTACATTCCCTGAGATAACAATAAAAATGATTAAAAAAAAAATGAAAGGAATAGTCTAAAAATAAGATAAAAAAGCAAAAAAAAATAATAAAGAAAAAAAAAAAAAAAGCACCCCTGTCCCCTCCTGCTCTCGCGCTAAGGCGAACGCAAGCGTCGGTCTGGCGTCAAATGTAAACAGCAATTGCACCATGCATGTGAGGTATCACCACGAAGGTCAGATCGAGGGCAGTAATTTTAGCAGTAGACCTCCTCTGTAAATCTAAAGTGGTAACCTGTAAAGGCTTTTAAAAATGTATTTATTTTGTTCCCACTGCACGTTTATGCGCAATTTTAAAGCATGTCATGTTTGGTATCCATGTACTTGGCCTAAGATCAACTTTTTTATTCCATCAAACATTTGGGCAATATAGTGTGTTTTAGTGCATTAAAATTTAAAAAAGTGTGTTTTTTCCCCAAAAAATGCATTTGAAAAATTGCTGCGCAAATACTGTGTGAAAAAAAAAAAATGAAACACTGATCATTTTAATCTGCAGGCCATTTGCTTTAAAAAAATATATAATGTTTGGGGGATCAAAGTAATTTTCTTGCAAAAAAAAAATAATTTTTTTATGTAAACAAAAAGTGTCAGAAAGGGCTTTGTCTTCAAGTGGTTAGAAGAGTGGGTGATGTGGGACATAAGCTTCTAAATGTTGTGCATAAAATGCCAGGACAGTTCAAACCCCCCCCAAATGACCCCATTTTGGAAAGTAGACACCCCAAGCTATTTGCTGAGAGGCATGTCGAGTCCATGGAATATTTTATATTGTGACACAAGTTGCGGGAAAAGTACAATTTTGTTTTTTGCACAAAGTTGCCACTAAATGATATATTGCAAAAAAAAAAAAAAATTGTCACTTTACCGCAACTTGTGTCAAAATATAAAATATTCCATGGACTCAACATGCCTCTCAGCAAATAGCTTGGGGTGTCTACTTTCCAAAATGGGGTCATGGGGGGGGGGGGGTTGTGCCATCTGGGCATTTTATGGCCTTCAAAACTGTGATAGGTAGTGAGGAGTGAAAGGAGTGGGATGTACATGGCAAAATGCTAGAGTGCAATTTCCCGAATGGGGAAACTATTTAGATTGACCTGTGTGTCCCCAGGGACATACATTGGTGGGGTTTTACCCACACTTCCTGTTTGGCTATGTGACAGGAAGTGAATAATTTTAAATGAGAAATTGGCAAAATTTGGGAGGTGTCTTCACCCTATCAGGGGTGTAGACATCTGACAAAACTTCTAATCCCTCTGCAGTCTATCCCCAAGCAAAAATAAGAAAGGATTTTAATTAGTTTAACTTTGCAAAGACACATTCCTAAGTTCAATTGTGATGCATGTTAATGGCCCATTTAGACCTTTAATAGAAAGTCATCAGTTGCCTTTGACTCTAAACATTATTTTTGGCCAGTCCTAGAAATCTGCATCTGTTTTTCTATTAACCACTTGGTGTCTGTGCTATAGCCAAACGACGGCCACAGCGTGGACCTAAATTTCTGGGAGGTTGTCATAGGACGGGCTCCCCGTGTGCTCCCTGCAGAGCACGCAGCGTGCACTGAGTCACTGAGACTCGGGTGATCATAGATCAAAGTAAGGGCCGATCCCGACCCCTTACCATGCGATTAGCTGTCAGCCAATGACATCTGATCACATGATGTAAACTAAAGCTTGGTAATTGTTTATTTTTTCTCCTCACGCTGACAGCATGAGGATAAAAATAAAAGCTGATCACTGGCTTAGGTGCAAGGGACATTGGTCCCGAAGAGGCAATTCTGCCTCATCTGTGCCCACCAGTACCACCTGCCAGTGTAACCAATCAGTGCCCATCAGTGCCGCCTCATCAGAGTACATCAATGAAGGAGAAAAATTACCTGTTTGCAAAATTTAATATCAAAATATCCAAAATAAACAAAATTAGTTTTAAAAATCTGTCTTTTCTTTTTTTTTTTGAACAAAAGAAAAAAAACACAGAGGTGAGCAAATACCACCAAAAGAATGCTCTATTTGTGGGAACTTTAAAAAAAAAAAACATTTGGCTAAGTATGACCGCGCAATTGTCATTCAAAGTGCATCAGCGCTGAAAATTGGTCTGCACAGCAGGGGGGTTTAAGTGCCCAGTAAGCAAGTGGTTAATTTCCATGCCAAATATGAATTTCTGTAATAAAGATGTGTACCCGCTGTGTATACAGCATGGTCGTAAGCAAGTCGCACACATATGAACGGTACTGATTGTAAATCATGGGGTAGAACTTGTGATGCAACTTTTCAGTCCCAAGTGGCCTTAGGCTCTCTTTCCACTACTGCGAGTTGTTGTGCAACTTGACACATGTGAAGTCGCAGGACAAGTCAAAACACATGTATTTCAATTTTCCCCCGTTCTAATTGGTGCAACTCCAAAAAAAGTTCTTGCACTACTTTGTTCCAACTTCAGTGCGACTTTTTCTCCGATGTTTTGAACTAGTCGCATGACATGGCATTAAGGCTTGGTTTCCACTATTGCAAGCCCAAAGTTGCGTGTTTTTTGCTGCGAGTTTCCTGCAACTTTTTGCCAAAACTTGAAGCAATGCCTGTGTATTTTTGAGGTCTATGGACCTCAAGTCGCATCAAAGTGGGACCAAAGTAGTGCAGGGACTACTATGAAGTTGCTGCGACTTGAAGTCGCAGACATACGAACGGTACTCATTGTAAATCATGGGGTAGAACATGGGGTGATGCAACTTTTCAGTCCCTAGTGGCATGATAAGTTGCAATAGTGGAAAACAAGCCGAAAAAGCACATTGTAAATCACGCAACTTTGGGGTTGAAATAGTGGAAAGAGAGCATTAGGCTAAAGCGGTAATAGGAAGATGCACTGTAAGAATTACTTCTAATTGTAGAAAACCAAACACTCTCTTGCACTGAATCTAATTTATGGAAGATCTAACTGATTGGCCAGTGTATGGTGACCTTTAAAGATATGAAAAGTTGCATTTTTGGTGTTTAAGCCTCATACACATGATGGGACTTTGTACAAACTTTCCCGTGGATTTTTGTACAAAGGGCGTTGGCCTTAGGGTTCTTTCACATGGACGTGTCCGTGTACGGAGCCCGCTCTGCTCAGCGGGGGATTGCTCCGTGGATCCCCACTGAGCAGGCAGATGACAGGTCTGTCTCTGCACACTGTGCAAGAACGGACTTGTCAGAGTGCCGCTTTCCTCTATGGGGGATCGGATGATGATGGACCGTAGAGTCCGTCATCACCCGATCCGCAAACGGATGGAAAAATAGGTGTTTCCTCTGTTACACTTTTTCAGATTGGAGTGGGTTGGATGTCAGCGGGCATGTCACCACTGACATCCGACCCTCCATAGAGGTCTATGGAGTGTCCGTTCAGGTCCGCAGGTCCAAGCGGACCTGAAAGGTCCGTCCGTGTGAAAGGGGCCTTAGGCCCCTTTCACACCGGGGCGGTGCGGGCGGCAGCGGTAAAACGGTGCTATTTTTAGCGCCGCTTTACCGGCGGTATTCGGCCGCTAGCGGTTTTAACCCCCGCTAGCGGCCGAAAAGGGGTTTATATAAATCCACCCGCAAAATTTTGCTGGCAGTATAGCCGCGCTGTCCCATTGATTTCAATGGGCAGGAATGGTTTATGCACTGCTCCAAAGGTGCTGCTAGCAGGCCTTTTTTTTAGGCCCCTTTCACACTGGGGTGTTTTTAGGCGCTACAGCGCTAAAAATAGCATCTGAAAAATACCCTAAAGAAGCGGCTCCATTCACTCCAGTGAGGGCTTTCACACTGGAGCGGTGCGCTGGCAGGGCGTCACAAAAAGTCCTGCCAGCAGCTTCTTTGGAGCGGTGAACTCACCGGTCCTCCCCATTGAAATCAATGGGGCAGCACTGTGATACTGTCGGCAAAATGCCGCTCCAGCAGCATTTTGCGGGTGTATTTAACCCCTTTTCGGCTGTTAGCAGGGGGGTTAAAACCGCCTTGCTAGCAGCCGAATAATGGCGCTAAAACGACAGTAAATCGGCACTAAAAATAGCGCCGCTTTACCCCCACCGCCCCAGTGTGAAAGAGGCCTTACTGTCCTGCTAGTGCACTGCTCCAGTGTGAAAGCTCGATTCACACTGGATTGAATGGAGCCACTTCTTAAGGCTCCATTCACACTAATGCGTTTTTTTATGCATTTTGCATTTTTCAGAAATGCACGGGAATTTTTTAACATGTGTTCCTATGGAATATGTTCACATCAATGCATTTTCGTGCCTCTGCATTTTTGCAAAGGGTCGGGGACTTTTTTCATGCAAAATGCAGCGTTTTGCATGTAATACAATTCAATAGCAAGTACCGCGTTTTTGCCACGTTTTGCATTTTTTTTCTTTCTTTTTTCTTACACTGTATACAGTATAAAAAAAAAACCACTGTAAAAAAAAAAAAAAAAAACGTGAAACGCGTCAAAAACGCGGCAAAAACGCATATTCAAAAACGCGGCAAGCACCGCAAAAAGCACTGCAGAAACGCTCAAAAGCAACATGCATAGGTGTGAATCGAGCCTTAGGGCTTTTTTTCAGGCACTATTTTTAGCGCCTGAAAAACGTGACAGTGTGAAAGGGGCCTTATCCTTTCACACGGATGGATAGAATTGTGCTTTTAACTGCGTTTTCTACCGGTGTCCGGTTCTTCTCCGCACTGCCCGGCCTCTTCTCCCGGTGTCCAGTATCTTCTGCCGGCCTCCCCCGCTATCTTCTTCCAGCTCTTTTGCTGTCACCGGGTGACTCCGCCTCTTATGACAGCATAGTCCCATCATGCCCCGGGACTGTGCCGTCATAATGGGCAGAATCACCCAGTGACATCACACGGTGACCACGCCCCATGCCTATATAAGTCGCCGCACACCTCGCAGATGGCATTACAGCTGGAGAGAGCGTTGTGTCAACATCGGAAGAAGAGAAGAGGGGAGAAGACGACGACGTAGAAGAAGAAGACCGGGCCCCAGCTAGCAAAAGAGCTGGAAGAAGATAGTGGGGAATCCGGCAGAAGATACCGGAGAAGAACCAGACAGCGACAGAAGATCCGGACAGCGGCAGAAGACCGGGCCCCCACTAGCAAAAGAGCTGGAAGAAGATAGCGGGGGAGGCCGGCAGAAGATACCGGAGGAGAACCGGACAGCGGCAGAAGATCCAGACAGCGGCAGAAGACCAGGCCCCGCTAGCAAAAGAGCTGGAAGATGATAGCGGGGGAGGCCGGCAGAAGATACCGGAGAAGATCCGGACAGCGTCAGAAGACCAGGCCCCCACTAGCAAAAGAGCTGGAAGAAGATAGCGGGGGAGGCCGGCAGAAGATACCGGACACTGGGAGAAGAGGCCGGACAGTGCAGAGAAGAAGATGCGGAGAGCGCGGAAGAAGACCCCCGAAGTCGGAAGAAGACCCCTGGAGCTGCCTAATAAATTACTTTAAAAACCTGTGTAGTGTGTTTTTTTCTTGACACTTTTCTCCTCCAGGTGAATGGGTAGGGGTACCATGTATGATTCTGATAAGCCCCCCGCCTGCAGACCCCGACTACCAATGGCCAGGGTTGTCGGGAAGAGGCCCTTGTCCTCATCAACATGGGGACAAGGTGCTTTGGGGTGGGGGGGATTTTGGGGGACCCCCCGTGCCATATTTTCCCCTTAGAATCCATACCAGACCGAAGGGCCTGGCATGCACCCGGAGGGGGAACCCATGCCGTTTTTTCTCACGCTGCTTTAATAGGAAGATGTGTTTTCCCTAGTGCAGCGAGCGCAAGATGTACCTCGTCGAGAACCAGCATGATCCCATCGCGCTGGAAACATTCTCGTGTGTGGGTACTCCTGTGTGTGCACTGGTTCACACGCTGAATTAAGGATCTATCCAGTGCACCAATTAAGGTCTAAACCAGCGCAGTGCATTCATCTTAGTAAATTTCCCCCTATATTTGAAATCATCTCCACACATGTGTTGTGGCGATCGAGTATGCTATATGGATGTTTTCTTGGCTGGGGTGGGGTCCCTTGCCTCAGCTCCGGGACAGACAACCATTTTGGGGTCCCATCTCTCTTGATGCTAGCCCAGCATAGTACTTAAGCCTACCTGTGAGTATAGATCCCTTTCTCCCCATGAGGTTCTTTCTCCCCTTACTTGTAGAATATATTAACCAATACTACATATCCATCTGTACTTACAGTTTATGTCTGTACCCAACTCCTGATGAATGGCATATAGCCATGAAACGCGTTGATTTTCCATGGGGTGCTCAGTCAAGTCTGGCTCATGATCTAGTTACTGGCCCTTATATACCTTTTATATATTCATAATTCATTGAGTACTATGTAACTATTGATGTGTATGTGTATCTTTTTTTGTTTCTATAGCAGCTCTGTTGCATATGGTGTACCAATGCCTGTTAATAGGAAATATCTTGTATTATATTCATAATTAATCATGCTCAAGATTGATATTTTTCACTTTATTGCCAAATGCCATCTCTATTTGTATTTATACCTTTTTATCAATAATATACTCCTCATGTGTTGTCAAGCTGAAACATATGTATCCACCATGTTCATGCCATGTTTGCATGTGTATGTATATATATGAAAATACTTTTTTACTTGTTTCATACTATTGTTACAAATAAACAATGTTTACCAACCATTCTACCTCCACAAGTCAATTGCCTCATATAAAGTCCCACACTCCTTTCTTATTTACCTGAATCAGGGATGGAGGTACATTATTTGTGCCTCATTTAAAGTCCCAAACTCCCCCCCCCCATTATTGCCAATCACATAGGCATACTTAAAGTGATTGTATAGTCTTTTTAGTTAAAAATAACAAACATAATACTTACCTGCTCTGTGCAGTGGATTTGCACAGATCAGCCCAGATCCTCTTCTTCTCGGTTCCCTCTTTGGCTCTCCTGGTCCCACCCTCCTGTTGAGTGCCCCCACAGCAAGCAGCTTGCTATGGGGGCACCCGAGCCGAGACACAGAGCCGCGGTCCGGCCCTGCTCCCTTTCTCTCCTCATTGGCTGACTGACTTTGGCAGCAGCGGGAGCTAATGGTTCCAGGCTGCTGTTTCAGCCAATAAGGAGGGGAGTCCCGGGCAGCCAAGACATTCCTGTAACGTTGCTGGATCTAGAGGGATCTCAGGTAAGTATTAGGGGGCTAAGGGGGGGCTGGTGCACACAGAAGGCTTTTTATCTTAATGTATAGAATGCATTAAGATAAAAAAAACCTTCTGCCTTTGCAAACACTTTAAGCGTACATTTCTGTGAGAGTTATGTTTGCCCAAACAGGGATGCACAGGTGTTCCATGCATCATGCAAGTGGTCCCATTTATGTCAATTATGTCACAGGCAGTCCCATTTACGTCAATTATGTCACAGCGTGTACATTTGATGTGTAGGTGTATGTTTGGGTGTGTCCCTGAACTCATACTGTCTACATTCGGGGACATGTATCCCCACCCACATGGATGTCAAATTGGGAGCAATGACTGTGTTCATGCAGCCGTGCATTGACATGAACACATATGCATCTCCATGTGGACAAACACAGCCCTCACATAAATGTACACTTAAGTACGCCTGTGTGATTGAGGCCTAAAGAGTAAAAATGCAAATGTGTTATCTGTCCAAGGCTGTTTTTTAAAAAAAACATTGTAGCAGTTACAGTGCTAATGACATGAGAAAATACTAAAGTAGGGCTAACCCAAAAACCTCTTGCTCTGGACTTCTTCCATAGCAATCTATTTGGAGTAAACCTGTATTACGGAATCAGGAATGTTGCCATTGCTGATGTCTCTTTCCTGAAATGCTAGTTGTCTAGCTTTCATGATGACCCATTTGCTTCATGCATGGGTTACAATAACAGCCAGGCATTTAGATGAGTATAAAAATGACAGTCTCTGTTGATCTCTTATGGAAAGTTTACTTTAAAGAGCCTCCCCACACTTAAAATTAATGAATTATGCCCTGTACACACGGTCGGACATTGATCGGAAATTCCGACAACAAAATCCATGGATTTTTTCCTACGGATGTTGGCTCAAACTTGTCTTGCATACACACGGTCACACAAAGTTGTCGGAAAATCAGATCGTTCTGAACGCAGTGACGTAAAGCACGTACATCGGGACTATAAACGGGGCAGTAGCCAATAGCTTTCGTCTCTTAATTTATTCTGAGCATGCGTGGCACTTTGTGCGTCGGATTTGTGTACACACGATTGGAATTTCCGACAATTTTGTTGTCGGAAAATTTTATAGCAAGCTCTCAAACTTTGTGTGTCGGAAATTCCTATGGAGCCTATACACGGTCGGAATTTCCGACAACAAGGTCCTATCACACATTTTCCATCAGAAAATCCTATTGTGTGTACAGGGCATAAGTGAGTAAGTGCATATCAGCAGCATATAGTGCTTTTGCGCTACCAAAATTCTTGGCTTTTTTAATTGGCCAAAACATTGATGCCAATTCCCTCACAAACATTTCTATTGGCCAGTGAGCCAGTTCTTCATGGTGATGGACCAATAGCAACAAATGAGGGCGAGAGGGAGCAGGGAAACTTCATTGGTACAAATAAGTATCTGAGCTTTATCAGAACTGCCTAACCCTTGGGCAAAGTTTGAGAAATGAAAGCAGCTGTTTTAATAGCATTGCTAAAACAAACTCCATGGTGAAGTACACTTATATACTTGCGGATGTAGAATATGGATGAATCAAAAGCTAACCTTTGAGCAAAGTTAGAGTGCATGTCTTTGGCCATGATTATCTGTACATATACAATAGGTATTTGTCTTTCCCTATCTATTTAATATGTGGTGTTCTTGATAAGCCCCACATTTGTATATTTATATGATATATTTGATTATTTTAATGCATAGTCTTTCTCCTTTGCATGTCATGGGTTTTCATATACTGTAGCTTACAAATGTCATTGATTCACATACAAAGATTATTGAATAATATAAAAATTGAAGTTATTCAGCAGTGTGTACCTCCATTATTGGTATTATTAACTGTTGAAAAGTGGTCGCCTGTAGGATCCATTAACCACTTGCTGACCACGCCTTTTTCTGACATTTGTTGCTTAACAATCTGTATTTTTTGCTAGACAATTACTTAGAACCCCCCAGCAAATTAGAGTTGGCATGGACAGTTCCACTGTATTGCTTTTGCACACTTGAATAATTATCATCTTTCATTCTGTGTTTAATATGAAATTAGTTCCAACAACTGGAATAGATAGGATATTCAGCAGAAAAATAGAATGTCTTTTAAAAGCAAACATATCATACATTTGCACATTGTAAAGCGTCCTGTTACAGAAGAAGGAATAAAAAGCTGTGACTTGGGATTCCTGTCATTAATTGTGCAGAACAGATATAAAATTATATCTAATTAATTTTAGTGGTGTTAGACCTCCACACACATAATACAGTATTTCTCTAGCTATACAGGAACCTAATACAATAATCTGCAGCATAAAGAATAAGATATCCCAAAACAAAACAAAAAATAAGTATGGTTTCTTTACTGAGACCCTACCTAGAAACATAATTTTTATTATTAAATAAATAAGTGAAACCAAAGTAGATTTTGTGTGTGTCTCACCTTTAAAACTAATTGGTCCATAAATGGATTGACAAGCTGATTGATGGCATACTTTACCTACTCTGCGACAAGAAGCAAATTCAGCAATACAAGATGGAATTAGAGGGAATCATTAATGTTGACTAAAACTAAGAGTGGATGGATGGAAAAATATTGGACCTTTGTAATGTCAGCTTCTTGCTATAAATCATCCACACATGCATTAAGCAAAATAATGCCATAACCTTTGGTACTGGTTTTAGAATCAATCATTTTTAGATGTATAGATGTCATACTCTACTTCAGTATGGCTCTAGTAACACAGAAATATTTAACGAATCACTTAAAAAAAACAGCATGCGACTAATCATTTATTGTTCTGAATTAATCAACAATGATATCCTAATTGCACAAGTAATATACACCATTGTCTCCACAGAATTATTAGTTGAATATATTGTGGAATTTAGTACACTGCTGCCCTTCCTTAATATATTCATATTGATTGATCGATTAGAAAAAATGCAGATCACTTTAACATGCACACAAGCTACAGGAAAGATGTCTCTATTGCTATGAAATATTATCCAAGAGCATAGCTTTAAGATCATGTGATACAAGTCCCATGCACTTACAATGTGCCTCCTTTTATTGGAAAAGACTAAACTGCTATCAAACATGTTCAAAATAAGGCCCACATTTACCATGAAACAGGTGTAAACTACAGCCCCAATCAGTAAAATAGACATCAAAGTACATAAACAATGTGTGTTCTTTGAGATTTTTACTGTCCGGACACTTTTACAGCTCCATGCCCGAGTTGGCTCACACATACTGTAGCTGGCTGCATTAGCAGTGGTAGGTGAGCACACAGGTACTTTAATACATCTTCTCTGGCAGTGTCCTAAACTCCAGATACTGGGAGGAGGTGATTGGTACCTTAAATGAGCTACTGGATAGCAATATCTCGGCTGAACCACTTATGTGCTTATTGGGCTGATGTGATATCTCTAGTGCCACGTACACACGAGCGGACTTTCCGGCGGACCGGACTCCGCCGGACAATTAGATCGTGTGTGGGCTCCAGCTGACTTTTTTTTCCCAAAAGTCAGACGGACCTAGAAATAAAACATGTTTCAAATCTTTCCGACGGACTCGAGTCTGGTCAAAAAATCCACTCATCTGTATGCTAGTCCGGACTAAAACCGACGCTAGGGCAACTATTGGCTACTGGCTGTGAACTTCCTTATTTTAGTCTGGTCGTACGTCATCACATACGAATCCGTCGGCCTTTGGTGTGATCGTGTGTGTCCAAGTCCATCTGTTTGAAAGTCCGGCGGACCTACGCTGAAAAGTCCGTCGGAAAGACTGTCGGACCTAGTCCGTCGAAAAGTCCGCTCATGTGTATGCAGCATTACTATACTTTTTCTATAGACAACACTATTAGGCGAGCACTCTTTGTTGCACGCAGACAGATTGCCCTTAAGTGGACGTCCCCCCATCCGCCGACTGTATCTGACTGGATTTCAGACCTTAATAGGATAATGAGATTTGAAAAACATACATATTTTTTAAGGAACGCCATGAATAAGTTTAATGCTATCTGGTCAAAGTGGCTTGAGTCTATGTCTCTGGCATCTGTATTATGTATACTGTAATATCAGATATTGGGCTATAGGTGACTATCTTAATATAGATATTCATGGGTAAATATATATGTTTTTGGATTTTCTTTTTACCTGTGAAAGCTGTATTTTGTGGCCACCCTCAGTTTTTATCTTTCTTTTTTTATTATACTTCAAGAAACAGGGTGGGGGCGGGGGCTGGGGGGTTTATATATATATTGGTTTATGTAATTTTGTTTGGATAATTAATTTGTATTGTTTTAATGTTATTAATGTTTGCTAAAAAAAAAAAAAAAAAGTAAAATAGGCATCAAAGTACATAAACAATGTGTGTTCTTTGAGATTTTTGCTGTCCGGACACTATTACAGCTCCATGCCCAAGTTGGCTCACACGTACTGTAGCTGGCTGCATTAGCAGTGGTAGGTGAGCAAATACCTACAATTCTTTTAACATGCCTCAGTCAGAGAAATCTTTCTCACTTCGGGTCCTTTCACACTGGGGCAGTTTGCAGGCGCTATTGCGCTAATAATTGCGCCTGCAAACCGACCCGAAAGTGCCGCTGCTTTCATTCCAGTGTGAAAGCCCCGAGGGCTTTCACACTGGAGCGGTGCGCTAGCAGGACGGGAAAAAAAGTCCTGCTAGCAGCATCTTCGGAGCGGTGAAGGAGCGGAGTGTATACCGCTCCTTCACTGCTCCTGCCCATTGAAATCAATGGGATGGCGCGGCTATACCGCCAGCAAAGCGCCTCTGCAGAGGCGCTTTGCGGAGGTTTTAGCCCTTTCTCGGACATGGAGTAAAACCACCCCCGCTAGCGGCCGCATTCCGACGGTAAAGTGCCGCTAACAATAGCGGCGCTTAACGCCGACGCCGCCCCCACCCCAGTGTGAAAGAGCCCTTCTTGTTCCAAGCCGCAGTCCCATAACAGTCTACCAGAGCTACCACTGGTCTAATGTAGGAATTAACAAGGAAGATGTAATGTCTGGACACTCCAGTTAGAGTAAATAGCGCATGAGGGTAGCTTCACCTTTTTCACCTTTATCAGACTTTCTTCTCTTAAAGCAAGAAGGCCTACAGGTACTAGGTTGCCCCCAGGAGTTAACACACAAAACTTTATACTCTGTAAAAATGTCAGTAGTGGACCCAAGATAGATAGAATAATTGTACTGCACAGTATTGAAGTAAACAAGATGAGGGACACTCTGCTGGAGTGAAGGAAAGTGACTAAGAGGCTGAGGTCACGCTCAGGGCAGTGACAGACAGTAGAGGAATCTGTAAATATAGAAAAGGTCAGGGTAGGCAGCAGACAGTAAAGGAATTAGTACACATAGCAAAGGTTAGCAACAGAAACAAACTAATTAGGTGCACTTTGTCAGCAGAAAACCCTGTCACAAGCACTGAGGCATAGGCAGGTGAGGATCAAACAAGATGCCTCTTGCTCCAGGGACTAATCCTAGAGCTTGGGGGCACAATCCCACACTCATTACCCCACATCTGATAAAGAAGTCAGGAAAAATTTAAAGGGGCAGAAAGTAACTGCTCAGAGGAACTGTAAGGCTTCATCCTGCTGCCCAGTAACTGGGATGCTAGCCAAGGAGAAAAGGAGCAGCACTTGCCTGCATGTCACTGTTGGGAGGAGAGGCACTACGTCCCATTTCTGTGCAAGCATGAAGTAAGCCATTACTGGCAGGAAGAAAAGCATAGAGCCAACAGCAAAGGCCACCGGTGGGCAGGTAGGTATGCAAGTCCTTAACATTAGCCCCCTTTTGAGGAGGGACCTCTGGACTCAGGGACTGATTTTTCTGGATGAGACTGTGGAATTTTCTTGTCAAATGTCTTGCATGAACTAAATGGGACTAGGCTGGGACCCAGGAGCATTTATCAGGACCATAGCCTTTCTAATGGATGAGGTACTAAAAGGAGTTTCTGACCCTCCTAGTGTCCCCTATCCTTTATACACCATCCTCCTCCTGACTGTCAACAAGTATTAGAGATCTGGAGGCTACCGTAGTCCAAGGATGCTCCAATTTCAGCAAGGAGACATAAAACACATTGGGGGTTTTCAAAGAAGGTGAGAATGTGGATGATTATTATGAACAAATTTTGCCCAGGGCACATGGGATGCCAATTCTAGTTGGTTATCCAAGACAAAGCACTGAAGAAAAGCTCCTGGGACTAATTAGTTATTTCAGTCTGGCAAATAGAGTAGGAGTGATAGTTGGATGAAAGGGATACAGAAATTCCAAAGGAGAGCAGAAGGCTAGCTCAGAAACAATGTCTAATGGGATATCATGCAATCTGAAAATGTGTTGTATTAACAAAACTGCTAGTTGGCCAACTGACGGTAACTAAGGTAAAGCTACAAAATGCACTGTCTTACTGAAACAGTCTACTGCAACCTATATGACTGTGCAGTCGTACAAACTAGGAAGATCAACAATAAAATCTCTGGAAAGGTGGATCCATGGACAGTTAGAGATGCAATGGAAAGAGGCAGAAGGAGACTGGAAGGCTTGGTTCAAGAAGACTTTGACCTGGCATAGATTTCACAATATTGAATGTACTGAGTATCATCTAATAATTAAATGTAGCAGGCATGTTGTAATGCAATTTCTCCTTTTGGCCACAAGATGAAGACAGAGAGATGCTGACTGGTTCCAGAAAACAGAGAGAGCGAGAACACTGAGAAAAAGGGTAGTTTCAGGAAGTGCTGAGGGGAGAGAAGCGAGGGGAGTACTGAGGTAAAAGGGAGAGAGAGTGCCGACAGGGGACACAGGAGAGGAGATTGCTTAAAAGAGAGGGAGATACCAAGGCTCAAAAAAAGTCCTTTGCTGGGACACAGTGACACTTAACAGTGAGGAGAGAAGTGTGTGAGGGGAAGGAACTGAGGTACCAGAGAAGAGAGAAACACATGGCCCAAAAGAGTTGATTCCTCCCAGGGTGGCCAGCAGCATTGGGAGAATGATAAGTCTGGAGCACAGCAGTACGGAGACTCTCTGGGACAAAGCAGCGGTTACAAGGTTTCTCAGGAGGAGCATGGACCTGAACAGCAAGAATTTTGTCACCCAAAGCAGAAGTGAGACTGGTGCGAACCGTAGCCAGAATAGGATCAGGAGCGTTTGTAATACCATGGCAAACTGATCCATGCAGTGATGTTGCTCATCCAATCTGGAAAAAATATTACCAACAAGTGGATTGACTATCTTCTGAATTCATGGCCTTCGCCTACTGTCAGAAACCGTGAAATCAGACCGAGACAGAAGTACAGTTATATCACACTTGTTTAATAATAAAAGTAAATAGAACAAACTTAGTCAAAACATAGCCAAAGTTCGGTAACAGGAACGGATAGTCAGACAATCCAAATGTCAGGGAGCCGAAGATGAGCGTACTAAAACAGCAAGCAGGATCTGGAGCCAGAAGGGATGTCAGCCAAGCAAGTCTTTAACAGGCATGCAGGAGATAGTCTCTGTGATATTGATCAAGGCGAAGGCAGAGATCCTCTGGGATGGACGGCTTAAGTAGGCAGGACTGATGACCAGAATATCATCAACAGCTGAGTAACTGTGGAGAGATAGGAGCTGGCAATTAGCTGACAGCCTAGCGGCCAGCTCAGAGAAAGAAGGACTGAGCCCAGCCCTGACAGTACCCCCTCCTTAACGACCCCTCCCCCTCGGAGGAGCACCAGGCTTGAGCGGAAAACGTCTATGGAAATAATGGAGGAGGGCAGGGGCATGTACGTCTGATGAAGAGACCCAAAAGCATTCCCTTGGACTGTACCTTTTCCAATGCACCAGGTACTGTATGCGCCCACAGAACCTACGGGAGTCAACAATGGATTGTACTTCATACTACTCATTGTTCTCAACCTGTACAGGGTGAGGACGTGGCACTGAGGTGGTAAAGCAGTTGCAGACCAAAGGTTTTAATAAGGAGACATGAAATACATTCAAAATATGCATATTAGAAGGAAGGTCTAATGCGTAAGCCACTGAGTTAATCCTGTGAAGAATACGGAAAGGTCCAATAAACCCAGGTGCGAACTTCATTGAGGGAACACGAAGTCAGAGGTTGCGAGATGACAGCCAGACCCTGTCCCAAACCTGGTAGGAAGGCACAGGCAGGCGTCTGCAGTCAGCATGGGGTCTGTACCTATCATCATTAGCATGCCGCAAAGCCTCCTGGACTTGTGCCCAAGTGGAACGAAGACCACGGAGATGCTCCTCTAATGCAGGAATACTCTGCGGAACAAACGAGTCAGGCAACATGGAAGGTTGGAAACCATAATTTGCCATAAATGGGCACAATCGGGAAGCAGAATTCAAGGCACTGTTGTGAGCAAACTCTGCCCACGGTAACAGGTCTGACCAGTTGTTATGATGGTCAGAAATATAGCAACATAGGAATTGCTCCAAGGATTGATTGGCTTGTTCTGCGGCCCCATTAGACTGCGGGTGATACGCAGAGGATTAAGCAAGCTGAATTCCTAACCGTGCACAAAAGGCTCGCCAGAACTGGGACACAAACTGACTACCCCTGTCTGAGACAGTCACCTTGGATAGTCCATGTAAGCGAAAGATCTCCCAAGCAAAAATGGAAGCCAGTTCCTTAGAAGTGGGCAACTTCTTTAGTGGAATACAATGACACATCTTTGAGAACTGGTCAACCACCATAAGGATAACTGTGTTGCCCTGGGAGTTGGGTAACTTCACAATGAAATCCATAGACTGGTGGGTCCAGGGCCTCTCTCCATTGGGTATGGGTTGTAGGAGGCCCACTTGAAGGTCTCTTACTCTGAGCACACATGGAACAGGCAGCTAAGAAGGCGGTTACATCAGCACGTAGACTAGGCCACCAGAATTGTTGGAAAATGGCACAAAAGAGTTGATTCCTCCCAGGGTGTCCAGCAGTATTGGGAGAATGGTAAGTCTGGAGAAGTATGGAGACTCTCTGGGACAAAGCAGCAGTCACAAGGTTTCTCAGGAGGAGCATGGACCTGAGCAGAAAGAATTTTGTCACCCAAAGCAGAAGTGAGGACTGGTGCAAACCGTAGCCAGAATATGATCAGGAGCATTTGTAACGTCAAGGCAAACTGATCCACGCAGTGATCTTGCTCATTCAATCTGGAAAAAATATTACCAACAAGTGGATTGACTGTATCTTCTGAATTCATGGCCTTCGCCTACTGTCAGGAACCATGAAATCAGACCGAGACAGAAGTACAGTTAAATCACACTTGTTTAATAATAAAAGTAAAAAGAACAAACGTAGTCAAAACAAAGCAAAAGTTCGGAAACTGGAATGGATAGTCAGACAAGCCAAACGTCAGGGAGCCGGAGATGAGTGTAGTAAAACAGCAAGCAGGATCTGGAGCCAGAAGGGATGTCAGCCAAGCAAGTCTTTAACAGGAATGCAGGAGTCTCTGTGATGCTGACCAAGGCGAAGGCAGAGATCCTCTGGGCTGGACGGCTTAAGTAGGCAGGACTGACGACCAGGATATCATCAACAGCTGAGTAACTGTGGAGAGATAGGAGCTGGCAATTAGACGACAGCTGAGTGTCCAGCTCAGAGAAGGAAGGGCTGAGCCCAGCCCTTACAGGACTGCGTGCCCCAACAGAGGGGGAGGGATATCCTGAAGCTTGTAAAAAAAGAGTCTGTGAGGAGAATAAGGAGAACAGTCTGAGGAGAGAGAGAGGGAGAGAGAGTGCAGTGAGGTGACAGGTGTGAGGAAAACCTGAACTGAGGAGACTAAGAGAGAGAGACTCTGACAGCATCAGAGGTGGAGCAAGCCAAGCTTTTCCAGAAACTGCAAGGAGAGTGTTGCCTGGAGACAGAGGAGTGAGAACACCTGAGGGGAGCCAGGAGCAGAGATAGCCATGTGGTCCACTACTATTTAGTCCAAGGACCCTATTCAGCAGCCCAGCACCACTCAGCTCAGCAGAGACGACCCATGCTTTTCAGGTATCGAAAATATCCATCCAGGTATCGGGTCGGCTGCTGCCTGTTCACCTTGCGAGTCTCGCTACCAGTCATCTTGATCGCCCATCATCAAGAGATCCAGTGCCTTACAACATCGCTAGGAGCATCAGGAGCCTGAACCAGCACTTGTGACTATTGTTGTGTCATCACACAGAGGACTGGTGAATGGGTGTAAACCCAACATCCTTCTTGACACCATATTGACACTGCATGCAGACACCAATTTCCCTTTTTAGTGTCACAGGATACTTGTTTGGAGCTGCCATCTCTAGAAGTTTGCCCTTTTAAATCTCTACCTAACTGAACATTCTAGAGGATTACTGCTCCATGCAAGCTTGTGTAAACCTTCTCTTAAAACAAGGGCCCCACTGTTTGCTAGCAGAAGACACTAGTATTCTTTTCCCTGTGTGTTTGCCTCTCAAAGGTGTTTGCGGCCCAGAAGGAGCTGAGAAGTTGACAAGTCTTCTCTCCTCCCTCTCAGTGCCTGTGTTAAGGGCATATAGATTACTGCCCTTTCTATACCTGCAGTATAGAAAGCTAAATATTGAAGTATGCACTGAAATGTAGTCGCTGCCACCCGTGACATCATCGTGAAGGATGTTGCGTTCCACCGCTGACCTGAGCCCTTACCAAGCCTCGTTCACAGCTCTCTAGTCTTCTGGAAACCCCGCTGGTCAGTATTTCCTGTGTACAGACAAGCTGCAAACAACGCTATAGTGCTGGACGGACGCCACATTATTGGACAAGACAAGTGCCGAAAGTCTATTACTTTTATGTAAGTGGATAAATGCACCCGTATTGTAAAAAATGCTACTGGTCCTAACCTGGAAGCGCCTGTTCTTTTCTTCTTTTACATATCCTGGAGTTTGCTCTCAACTTCCCCTTGAAGGTTTGCCCTGGCTTTTGGACTAGTTGCTATATATACAGGTCTTTTTTCCTCTCCTGTTCTCCCCTATTTCCATTTCATTGAAAGAACTCCATAACAAGGACTGTATTGATGGACTCTTTATCATGCATACCAAGTGAAAGCGCCACTATCCCCGTGTTTTTTCTGTGATTCAGCGGTTGTCAGTGGTGCAGCCTCTTTGAAGCTGAAATTTTAAGGTGTTATTATTTTTTAATAATAATGTTATATTACACTATTGGCAACTACTCTCCTGTATGTTTTTTTTTTATATTTCAGAGTTTGCTGTGGAATACTGAAGTAGTTGATGTTATTTAAGGGAAATACATCTTACCCCAGAGAGTGTAAAAAGTGCATAATAATGTTTTATGATTAGGGTCATTTGATTTTGGTGAGTTCACCTGAATGAGAGTGTTTACCGTGGCAGTGGGTGGCTGTGAGTCAGTTTTCCCTGAAGTTGAAAGCACATTCTGTTGGATCACACAGAAGGATATTGGAATTAAATATCACTACACTCATCACTTATATTTGGAGTTTAATGTGGCTGTGGAGAAAGGTACATGCACAATTATTCACTTATAATAATTGTTCTGATAATTTATTTATATTAGCACATTTTAGGTTTCATTAATATCACGGTTTATTAATATTATTATTGAAAAATGTCTGAATATTTATGTAATAGATCTTTTTGGTTTTACATTAGCTTTTCACAATATTTGCACTTTTTAAATAGCAGTACATTCATTTTAAACAACATTAAACTAAGGAGCATCTCAGTAGCAACTTTAGGAAAGGATTTTTGCATCATAGTCACCCCTATCCTTAATAAAATCCTGGCCAATTCCCCAATGAAAGAACTGAAACTGGACGGGCTGCATGAGATTGGTCACCGCAGACAAACGCCTCGTATTGTCCACAGGACGTACTCTGTAGAGTTAATTTTTTTCACTATAAAGGAGGAAATTATGAGAAGAGCCTGGCGCCTTGGATATGTCTCCTCCCCCAGTCAGTCCTATCCCCATACAGTTAGAAACACTGAATAGGGAACACATGTAACCCCTTGATTGCCCCCTAGTGTTAATCCCTTCCCTACCAGTAACATTTACACAGTAATCAGTGAATTTTCAATGGTCCCAATGGTCAATGGTCCCAAAAATGTGTCAGAAGTGTCCGATCTGTCCGCCGCAATCTCGCAGTACTGCTAAAAATCGCAAATCACCACCATTACTAGCAAAAAAAAAATAAAATAATAAAAATGCCACAAATCTTTCCCATAGTTTGTAGATGCTATAACTTTAGTGCAAACCAATCAATATGCGCTTATTGCGATTTTTTAAAATTTTTTACCAGAAATGTGTAGAAGAATATATATTGACCTAAAATGATGAAGAAATTTGTTTTTATAAAAACATTTTTGGAGATATTTATTATAGCAAAAAGTAAAATTTTTTTTTTTTTTTTAATTGTTGCTCTTTTTGTTTATAGCTCAAACAATAAAAACACAGAGGTGATCAAATACCACCAAAAGAAAGCTCTACTTGTGGGGAAAAAAGGACATCAAATTCGTTTGGGTACAACATTGCAGTGCCAAATTGTAAAAAGTGCTCTGGTCAGGAAGGGGGGAAAATCTTCCGGGGCTGAAGTGGTTAAAAATTTAAAATTCCTTCAAATAATATGCCTGGGGAGTGCTCCTAACCTGCCTGTGAAGTGGCACCTCTGTTTGAGGTATACAATCTACAACAGCAAAAATGGCTGAAGATTCACTATCATCTATACCATACCATACCATCTATATTTATCCTAGTCGAGGGTCTCGTATAGATGATAATTGGAAAACCCACACAAAAAAGTGGTGTGGGGTTCCTTGGTTACCCCCTAAAAATTGCCTGCGAAATCCTTATTCTTGAAGAGGATCTGGTATTGTTGTCAAGGGGAACCTATTAAAAAAAATGGTGTGGGGGTCCCCCCAAATTTGAGCATGCATCCTGGCAAGCCAGGAAAGGGGGTGATTAGTGTGCACTCTCCCCTCCTGAACCATACCAGGCCACTTGCCCCGAACATGGTTAGGGGCCAATGTTGATTTATACAAGGGACCCTCCCCTACAATCCTGACCAGAATCTGGCCACCCCCTCCTATGTGAATGAGTAAGAGCTATATTGTACCCTTATGTATTCGCAAAAAAATGTAAATAGTAACAAAAGACACACTTTTTTGATAAATCCTTTATTAAAAAAAAAAAGAAAAAAATGCCCTACAATGAAAATCCACCATCAATGACTTCATCCAGCATCTTCTTCAATCACAATGAACAATGCTTGCCAACTTGCAAAGAGAAAAACTTCACTGTTCAGTGGACAAGCCCAAGAGTGAGCTATGGGATCAAATATGTAGATGGGGTTTTTCTTTCAGTGAGCCAATGGGTGTCGTTCATCATGATTAATACAAATCTGAGACTTTTTTATTGAATTTGGGGGTGATTCCATGCATTTTTGTGCATCTTTAAAACCATCTGGCAACCACCATCCTCCTAACTAGGGATGAGCCCAATGTTCTAATCGAACATAAGTTTGACTCAAACGTCGGGTGTTCACCGTTCGACAAACACTGAACATTATGGGGCGTTCTCGCAGTGCACTATGGGGGGCTCTGCAGCACTCAAATTTACAGGGGAACTGCGAGATTGCAGTGCATTGGCGTCCTATGATTGGCCAAAGCATGCACCTGACCTGCATGCTTTGGCCAATCACAGCGCGCTCTGTCCACACCCCACACAATGTAAGGCTGTTTACATAGTGGCCGTACATAGTGTAATGAATGAGAGCAGCAAAATTAGATTTCTAAAAGAAAAAATATCACTTAAAACTGCTTGCAGCTGTAATGTATTGCCAGATCCGGCAATATAGATAAAAATCATTGAAAAAAATGGCGTGAGTTTCCCCCAGTCCATTACTAGGCCCTTCAGGTCTGGTATGGATATTAAGGGGAACCCCATGCCAAAATGAAAAAATGATGTGGGGGGTCCCCCCTAAAATCCATACCAGGCCCTTCAGGTGAGGTATGGATCTTAAGGGGAACCCTGCATCTAAATTAAAAAAATGGCGTGGGGGTCCCCCCAAAATCCATACCAGAACCTTATCCGAGCACGCAACCTGGCAGGCCGCAGGAAAAGGGGGGCGGGTGATAGAGCGCCGCCTTCTGAACCATACCAGGCCACATGCCCACAACCCTTGCCCAGTGAATGTGGGGGTCTGCGGGCAGGGAGCTTATCGGAATCTGGAAATTCTCAGATCCAGCCCCCCTATTGTGAATGGGTATCGGGTACATTGTACCCCTATTCAGTCACAAAAAAAAGTGTCAAAAAAGTTAAAAAGCAGAAACACACATGATTCAAGGGACTGAGCACCACACACCCACATGCTGATATACACTCTCTGGACTAACACAAATCTTGGTGATAATTGACCACTCCCCATCTCGTTGGACGTTGCTGCTAGCGCAAATCAAATATACTGGTAGCCCTTTGGACATCTTCCCCTTTTAAACAGTGGTGAGACACTAACCATTCAAATATTAATCAAATTTTTCTTCCCAAAATTGTAGGAATTGCATATTACCGTTTACGTTTTAATCAAGTACAGTGTGCAGGGTAGTTTAGTATTTAAAATTTTCCCACATCATTTGTCTATGCTGTGTGTTGAAGCCGTGTCTGGGTGAAATTAAGTGTTATGCCCAGTACACACGATCGGAATTTCCAACGGGAAATGTTTGATGTGAGCTTGCTGTCGGAAAGTCCGACCGTGTGTATGCTCCATTGGACACTTGCTGTCGGAATTTCCACACACAAATGAGGTTGGTTGGTGTTGGTGTCCCTTGTTAATTTGACATTGTATTTTTGAAATGTACCTGCCTACTCACAAACAAACTGTCCTGTTTGAAGTAAAACACATAGCCAAGTATTTATCAAAACAAAAATTTAAAATTTATTAGGGGTCCTAAAAAAATAAAGAGGAAGGCAACGCTGGAGAAACAGGTGGAATTGTTGAAGCCTTTGTACCCCAGGGCAGACATCAATTATTTGACTGTCAAAATTGGTAAACTGAGGAGTCCATTTAATAGGGAGCACAATACGGTCCAGGACTCCAAGAGATCAGGAGCAGCAGCAGATGACATATGTCCCGAGGCTGTGGTCTTACAATAGCCTGCGTCTTTTGGCAGACCACACCAAACCTAGGCCATCACTCTCAACACTTCCTTCCACGCTTCCTTCCAGGCTGCTGTGGTGGTTTGGATGGCTGTGGTGGTGGTGGTGTTGCTGGAGGTGGTGGTGGTGTTGCTGGAGGTGGTGGAGGAGTAATATGGTCCAACTCACACACGTGGCTTTTAGTTGTGAGTTGGCCCCTCATCCCCTTGTTTAGGGCCTGAAGTATTACCTTCTCACAGATGAAACGTTGGCCCTCCATTTGTTCCAGTTTACTAGCTGTCAGACAGCCATATGACTCAGGCCACCAGGGGTTGTTGTGAGGACCGCAGTAGCCTGCCGAAAAGGGATGAGCTTCGAGTTCGAGTCGAACTCATGTTCGACTCGAACATCGGCTGTTCGCAAGTTCGCCGAACAGCGAACAATTTGGGGTGGATTATAAAGTTGTGAGAAGTCTGCACAGGAATTTAGGGGTATGACGATCCAAGGAGCAATTAAGGAAATGCTGGTCAGACCTGAAATTGAGGGAGTGCGATCAGTACAGAAGGATCAGGAAACAAAAAAAAAAATTAAGTTTTTGTCGTGTGTTCCTATTATTATTATTACTTTAGTGCTGCTCCATGTGCCTAGATGTGTTTGTAACTAGAATGAAATGCAAACTTGATTCAGTGTAAGGAGAGGACACTCAGCAGCTGTTTACACATCTGGATGCAGGAGCACTAGTGTGGGACACCAGAACACCCTTTTTATGGTGTCCCACGCAGGTGCTCCAGTGGATAATAGGGGTCTCTCCATGTGTGAAGCTTGCACAAAACAGGTAAGAATTCCAGCTTTGGAAAGGGAAAAAAATCATGTCTTCAGCTTGGAACTCTGCCAAAACAGACAATTGGACCTTACTTCCAAGCAACGTTTCATATTACTATTTCTTGCCTCAAATATCTGTGTGCTAAGTATACCTTTTTTTGTATTCACATAGGGAAAAAGAATCAGGACATCTGAGGACACCAGGAACCCCACTACTCATGAAGAAGGGGAAATCCCCACACACCATGAAGAAGATGTGGATTCTGAGGTACATGAAGTGGGCGAAATGGTGACCACAACAGGTCAGTGTCTGAGACCACAGCTTCAGGTAATAGGTGTGCAATCGGATTTATAGAAGGTCAAGGAAAGTATCAATGATGTTGAAAAAAGACTCACCAAAATCATTGATGTTTTATCCAAAATCTAACCCAAAAAAAACAATGTTGTTGTTATTTAAATTTTTTTTATATATAAATTTTAAAGTCATTTGAAAGCCAAATTTTGAAGATGCACACAGTGGAGGTTATTTACGAAAGGCAAATACACTTTGCACTGCAAGTGCACTTGGAAGTGCAGTCGCTGTAAATCTGAGGGGGACATGCAAGGAAAGCAAAAAACAGCATTTTAGCTTGCACATGATTGGATGATAAAATCAGCAAAGCTTCCCCTCATTTCAGATCTACACCTCAGATTTACAGCGACTGCACTTCCAAGTGCACTTGTACTTCAAAGTGGGTTTGCCTTTCGTAAATAACCCCCAGTGTTTTTAACATGTGCTATCTGCCATCATGGGATATCAATGTACGCGTTTTATTGGTGCAACCCCTTCCTCTCATCTACTTTACTTGCGAGGAAGGGGTTGTACCCACAAAACATATACATTTATATCCCATGATGGCAGATAGCACATGTTGACACACTGTGTGTTTTTCCCTACTTCTATCAAAATAGATGTAGGGAAAAGACACACATTTTAGGCATGGGATCATGATGGAAATCCACATTTTTGAGTCCCAATTTGTGTGCATCTTCAAAATTTGGCTTTTACAGGGGTGACATCACCCCATCTGATGAAGGCAAAATCAACACAGTTTTGATATACTAATGTCTCCTATTGCCTTCATTTTATCAAAGTTGAACTTTGTACATTCCTGAGTTGTGTATGTTATGGTTTTAAATATGCCTGTTTAGCCACAAAATGGCTATTTACTGTCACACAATAATGTTATACACCAAGGATGTCGGTTTGTTAAAAAGCCCTTTTATAATGCACATGTGAATGTGTTTGGAGTAAAATGTTTTCTACTCAACAATGTGTGGCTTCTTATTTCAATGCTCAATCCCAGTTTTTGGAGTAAGTTGGTGTAGTTACAGTGACAATCTGGGTTATTTACTAAAGGCAAATTCTCTTTGCATTCCAAGTACACTTTCTTTTTTTTGTGAAGTTTCAGTGCACTTGTAGTGCAATGTGTATTTGCCTTTAGTAAATAACCCCCACAGTGCTCTAAAATTTGCCCCAATCAGGCCATTTTAGGGACTGCAAGCAATTCATTCATGGAGTTGAAAAGGATGATTAATTTTATCATTAATGCATTATATACATTAACAACAAAAGCAAGGTGTGTGTGTAGCAGACCCACAACATAATAGTTAGCTGAAGAAGAGATTGTCACCTCATGTATCAAATAAATAATGTTTGCACTATTGAAGAAAATGGCCAAAAAGAAAAGCCCATTGGAGAACCTAGGAGACAGCTAAAAGAAACAAAAGCAGTAAATCAAATGAAATATGAGTTCAGTTTTTAACAAACAATTTTATCATATCATATCAATGGCCCCCCTACCCGTGAAGTACTCTAGATATCTTTGCCGTGCTTCACAGGCGCTTTGGGGGGACAAGCCAGGACAGCCAGCTTCAAGAGCCGTCACATCAGAGTTGTATCCAGTAAGGCGGCCTCAGTCGCAACTGAGGCCACATAGTTGGCTGCATTTTTGCATAAATAGTTGTGTAAAATGCAGCATGAAAGAATTATGTGATTTAGTTTATATTCTGTCATATTAATAGCAGTGAGGAATAGGCGGAAAGGCATTTTCCACCACTCTTCTGGCTCTGGCCAGCCGGTAATTAAAAACCCTCTGGTCCGGAGTGAGGGTCCTCATTGGGAATGGGCGCATAAGATGGCCCCCCAGCGCAAATGCTTCAAATGCAACGAAGACGAATGGGAGTCCCGCCACGTTGTCTTCTGGAGGTGACAAGCCAAAGCTGCCATTCTGGAGCTGTCTGTAAAAATCCGTCTGGGAGATGACTCCGCCATCCGACATCTGGCCATTTTTCCCCGTGTCCACATACAAAAACTCTTAAGTCGCAGACACCACCGCCAACAACACTGTACTACTATACTCCTTATAATTATAATTGTATGACCCCGAGTTGGGGGTTGGGACGATGTGTACGTGTTTCCCATCTATTGCCCCACCGCAGTTGGGGAAGTCCCACTGCTGGGCAACCTGGGAAGCCACAGTCTGCCATTCCTGTGGGTTGGAAGGAAACTGTGGAGTCAAACAAGAAAAAAAATAATACTTTTGCATATAACATTGCAAGCAGATTAGACACAAACATTCTTGGCCAACATAAGTAGAACATTTATTGAAATGAGTATTTAAAGACAAAAGTATAAGGTCCACTTATCAGATTCCTCACCCCCTCTGATGGCCCATTGTAAAAATTTTAGGGTGGGGGGAGATGTTTTGGACAGGTAACCCTCTACACTTCATTGAGAGCTGAATGCATAAATAATGTGTGTTACTTTGGCCAGCCCCTCCTTACTTACACTATTGGCAGCCCATTGGACAGGTAATCTAAAAATATGAATACACACTGTACAAATTGAAGCACATTTTTACATTCTGCAATTACCTATCAAGATAATAGGAGAACAAAACTTTAAACAGTACCATTTGAAAGTATTCAGGCAGGCCCTTGCAATACATGCTTTGGTGAATTCATCCATAAATATGACCACAAAAGAGGTAGGTATAGTGTGTATGGGTTTGGCAAAGTCAGCAGATAGAGGATTGGTATCGGTTGACTTAGTGGTTGGGGGGGGAGGGTGAGTTCCAAATGAGTTTTGGCCCCTCCAAAAGAGTCTCTTGTACTTTGCCTGAATTTAAGGACAACAATAATATTTGTACACATTTTAGGGGGTGTTTAGGGTAAGCACTACAATGAAGCTGACAAAATACATTGTTAAGTGACTAGGCTAGGTGTGAGGGCCCAGGATAGCATGCTGGGGAGGTTAGTGTAGACAAATATGCATGAAGGACAAAAAAGGAGCATTAAAAGCTTCCAGCATGCATGAGGACAAAGAGGACATGCACAGCATATTACAATCATGGTAATTATGGAATGATGAAAGAAATACAATACCATTAGCAAACATTAAATACATAGAATGTGATGTTAAAGGATAAAACTTACCTTAATATAGTCCTTCTGCAGGACCTGTATGATGGCAGAACAGGTCTCTGGAATAATGATTCCCAGAGCCTGGGTGGAGATCCCAGTCGTGAACTTAATATTCTGGATACTTCTCCCCGTCGCCAAGTACCTCAAGGTGGCAACGAGCCTCTGCTTGGGAGTGATGGCTTGCCGCATGCAGGTGTCCTACTTGGTAATATAAGGGGACAGCAAAGCCAAAAGACGGTGAAAAACGGGGTCCGTCATCCGGAGGTAATTCCTGAAATCATCAGGATTATTCTCCTGGATCTCCCGCAACAAAGGCATGCGTGAGAATTGGTCACCCTGGAGCAACCAATTCTTGGCCCATAAACTCCTTCTCGCCCTGTTCATAGACTGGACTTGGGTCAAAGCAAGAACACCAACACCAAGCCCAAGCACAGCATGAACTCTACAATGAGAACGTACCCGCAACATGGCTTGAAAATGGTTGGCTGGTCAGAACGAACTGACAGAACGCACAGAAAATCAGAAAGGACCTGAGAAGAACGATCTGAAAATCAAAAATGAGCGGACAAGAACGCACTGAAAAACAGAAGCAAACTATTAAATAGAACATACTGAAAGACAGGAACGAACTGACAACACGCACTGAAGAACAGATACGAACCCACAAGCACAAACTGACAAGCAGAAACAAACTGACAAGCACGAGGCTGAAAAGCACGTATCGTTTCTCACCAAACTTCTACTAACACGAGATAAACACGAAATTAGCAGAAGGAGCCCAAAGTGTGGCACACTGGCAATTGAACTTCCTTTTTATAGTCCCGTCGTGCGTGTCTCTTGACGTTCGGAATTTTGGCCAACATTTGTGTGACCATGTGTATGCAAGACAAGTTTGCGCCAACATCCTTCGGAAAAAAATCTACGGTTTTCTTGTTGGAAATTCCGATCGTGTGTATGAGGCTTAAGCCTGTATTGCAACAAATCTGGTTATTGTGGTCCCAGGGAAATTGCCTATTGTCCAATCCAATTTGCTAGCCCTTGTTAAGTTGGGACTTCTTTCAAATTTTGAATACCTATCTGTTGACTCCCCAAGATATATTTTTCTCCCTTCTTCCGGCCGCAGAGAAATTGTCTTTCGAGCGACAGGAGATATTATTTTTTTGAATTTAAGGCATGGTTAACCATACCCTTTTAACATAGTCGGTTGGGGCTGCCCCAGGGTTATTTTTCAAATATTAAAAAAAAATGTTTTATTATTGTGTTGATGTCTTTGATTGTGTGCATGAAATATTAATCATCCGAAATTCTGGTTTTGTATGAAGTTGTATAATTATACTTGTATATTAATACATTTTATTTACTTATTAATTTAAATGGGAGATATTTATACTTTGGTAAGAATTTACCATAGATAGAACTCAGGAAATTATTCTGGTATAATACTAATTGTCTGAACAAAATTCATATTTTATTTATAAATTGCCATAACTGGCTGGAGGCACTGTAAATCCACTGTACTTATATTCAGACACTACCCTTTTATTTATAATTTACCCTTCGCCTACACTAAATTTTATTTTATTAAAATTCTCCATATTTATTTTCATTAAAATTCTATACCACACTCACAACAAAATTCCCTTTTCCAAATTCCGAATTCCATGTTCCGAATTCCAAATTCCATGTTCCAAATTCCAAATTCTCACTCACAACATAAAATTGGAGGCACTGCTGCCATATCTTGTAAGAGGGAATCTTACCACATTACAAAACATACTGGTGATTGTATTTTCATATACGTTGTTAAGGATATCTGTTGCATAGTAACATGGCAGAAAGTGATAACGAATCAAGTTCATCTAGAAACAGCTGGGATGGTAAAACCGCCCCAGCTGTAGCTACCTCAACCCCGGAAGAGGCTACTGAACCTCAGGAAAACTTACGTGGAGTTCTTGACTATGGTGTAACCGAATACATTCGTAAGAGATTAGACCTAGGAGGCAATTTAGGTATTATAAAGCGGTAATTTTAGCACGCATGGTTGAGTGGACAAAAAAAAATAAAGAAAAAAAATGGGTTGAGATAGAAAACACTTTTAGTAGAACCACACTTCACAATAATATTTGGATACCAAGTAAGTTTAGAACACTAGATCCAGATTCTCACAAATTGACCAAAAATGTATTTAAAATATGGGACGCACTTCACGGGAAGGAAAAATGGGTATACAACTCACAGTTAATATCCTTCAATGAAACAAATTTTTTTATGCCTGGAAAAGAAATATTTTGTAGACTTGGAATAAAGAATCCACAAATCAAAGATTTCATCACAAAGGGGAAGATAAAATCTGCACAAGAATTAGAAATAACATTTGGTTCGGATGTTGAGTGAATGGGAATTGTTTCAATTGAATCACTTAGTTAACACATTACCACACTTACTTAGAGACGGAGAGGAACTAAACTGGCTGGAAAAGCTCTGTGTATCATTAACACCATTGAAAAAAAGGAATTTCAAAAGTTTACGGAATATTGACAGACCTTGAAGGACAGGGAAGACCCTTCTACATAGAAAAGTGGGAAAAAGAACTGGAAATAAAACTAGAAGATCAGCAAGTTTACAGGATGATAGGAGCGGGATATAACCAAGCTTGGGATATGAACACTATCGAGGTGAACTACAAATTCTTGGCAAGGTGGTACTTGACCCCAGAGAGAATCCATAAAATTAAGCAAGATGGATCGCCATGGTTTTGGAGAAACTCTGGAAAAAGGGTCACAATGGTACATATATGGTGGGATTGCCCGAAAATAAAAGAATTCTGGCAGGAACTAGTCAGTTGTATAAAGGAGATAATGGGTGAGAAGATAGACAACAACATACAGACATGTTTATTCCATGACTCCAAAACTCCAAAGAAGCAATATATGAAAACAGTAATGCCAAAACTTTTGAACGCTGCAAAGGGATTGATCCCAAAAAAATGGCTAATCAGTGAAATACCAGACATAAGAGACTGGTTTAAACAAATAGATTATTACAGCAAAATGAAATTCCTAAGCAGCAAGGATAAAGGGCAATTAGATAAATATAATAGTATTTGGGGTGGGTGGGATAAATATAAAACCTCGGACAAATACTGGCAGAAGATGTTTGAAGAGATAAAAAGTGGGGTATGAAGGAAACAAACTAAAAAAGGGGGGTAGGAGGAGGGATGTGAGGTGGAATAGTGGGAGGGTAGGGTAGAAAGGGGAAAGTGGGGAAATTTAGCAGTTTTTGTATAAAAGTAAATAAAATTTTCTAAATAAATTTTTCTTTTTTATTGACGCCACAATGATGTGAAAACGAAAAGGGAAAAAAATTGAACTGTAACTGAATTAAAATTCCCCATATTTGTTATCATTAAAATTCTATACCACACTCACAACAAAATTCCCTTTTCCAAATTCCAAATTCCATGTTCTGAATTCCATGTTCCGAATTCCAAATTCCATGTTCCAAATTCCAAATTCTCACTCACAACATAAAATTGGAGGCACTGCTGCCATAACTTGTAAGAGGGAATCTTACCACATTACAAAACATACTGGTGATTGTATTTTCATATATGTTGTTAAGGCTATCTGTTGCATAGTAACATGGCAGAAAGTGATAACGAATCAAGTTTATCTAGAAACAGCCAGGATGGTAAAACCGCCACAGCTGTAGCTACCTCAACCCCGGAAGAGGCTACTGAACCTCAGGAAAACTTACGTGGAGTTCTTGACTATGGTGTAACCGAATACATTTGTAAGAGATTAGACCTAGGAGGCAATTTAGGTATTATAAAGCGGTAATTTTAGCACGCATGGTTGAGTGGACAAAAGAAAATAAAGGAAAAAAATGGGTTGAGATAGAAAACACTTTTAGTAGAACCATGCTTCACAATAATATTTGGATACCAAGTAAGTTTAGAACACTAGATCCAGATTCTCACAAATTGACCAAAAATGTATTTAAAATATGGGACGCACTTCACCGGAAGGAAAAATGGGTATACAATTCACCGTTAATATCCCTCACAGAAACAAATTTTTTTATACCTGGAAAAGAAATATTTTGTAGACTTGGAATAAAGAATCCACAAATCAAAGATTTCATCACAAAGGGGAAGATAAAATCTGCACAAGAATTAGAAATAACATTTGGTTCGGATGTTGAGTGAATGGGAATTGTTTCAATTGAATCACTTAGTTAACACATTACCACGCTTACTTAGAGACAGAGAGGAACTAAACCGGCTGAAAAAGCTCTGTGTAACATTAACGCCATTGAAAAAGGGAATTTCAAAAGTAGAGGCTACTGAACCTCAGGAAAACTTACGTGGAGTTCTTGACTATGATGTAACCAAATACATTCGTAAGAGATTAGACCTAGGAGGCAATTTAGAGAAGTTTATCAAAGAGGAGAAGGAGCAGGCCCAGCGTTTGAGTGATGATTTTTTTGTTCAAGGTGGCTGGGTTTACCAACTGAATATGGCCTTTGCTAGCACAAAGGACTCAAAAAGTCGAGACCGTCTCATTCTGGAGTCTTGGCCGACTTTGTGGTTTTTGTGTATTGAAGTTGCCAAACACATGGCAGCCTTAAAGAAAGAATTGCTGGAAACCTACTCCACCTTAAATAACAAAAAAGAGGACATATAGGGGGTGATTTACGAACCGTTTGCGCCATGAGTTGCGGCTCACGCCGAGGCGCAACGTACGTTTTGGTATTTACAAAACATTTGCGCCGGTAACACAGCACTATTCCCCATTTACTAAAGTAATCTCAGCACACTGGAGGAGGTGATCAGTGCGCCACTATGGACCTGGCGCTCAGCATCTTCACCTCAAAATGAAAAGAAGCTGGAAGTGCCAATATTATGGGGGTGATGTGAGGAATAGGGATGAGCTTTGAGTTCGAGTCGAACTCATGTTCGACTCGAACATTAGCTGTTCGCAAGTTCGCCGAACAGCGAACAATTTGGGGTGTTCGTGGCAAATTCGAATGCCGCAGAACACCCTTTAAAAGTCTATGGGAGAAATCAAAAGTGCTAATTTTAAAGGCTTATATGCAAGTTATTGTCATAAAAAGTGTTTGGGGACCCGGGTCCTGCCCCAGGGGACATGGATCAATGCAAAAAAAAGTTTTAAAAACGTCAGTTTTTCAGGAGCAGTGATTTTAATAATGCTTAAAGTCAAACAATAAAAGTGTAATATTCCTTTAAATTTCGTACCTGGGGGGTGTCTATAGTATGCCTGTAAAGGGGCGCATGTTTCCCGTGTTTAGAACAGTCTGACAGCAAAATGACATTTGGAAGGAAAAAACCCATTTAAAACTATCCGCGGTTATTGCATTGCCGACAATACACATAGAAGTTCATTGATAAAAACGGCATGGGAATTCCCCACAGGGAAAGCCCGAACCAAAATTTAAAAAAAAAAAATGACGTGGGAGTCCCCCTAAATTCCATACCAGACCCTTCAGGCCTGGTATGGATTTTAAGGGGAACCCCGGCCAAAATTTAAAAAAAAAAATGACGTGGGGTTCCCCCTAAATTCCATACCAGACCCTTCAGGCCTGGTATGGATTTTAAGGGGAACCCCGCGCCAAAAAAAAAGGGCGTGGGGTCCCCCCAAAAATCCATACCAGACCCTTATCCAAGCACGCAATCTGGCAGGCCGCAGGAAAAGAGGGGGGGACGAGAGTGCGCCCCCCCTCCTGAACCGTACCAGGCCACATGCCCTCAACATTGGGAGGGTGCTTTGGGGTAGCCCCCCAAAACACCTTGTCCCCATGTTGATGAGGACAAGGGCCTCATCCCCACAGCCCTGGCCGGTGGTTGTGGGGGTCTGCAGGCGGGGGGCTTATCGGAATCTGGAAGCCCCCTTTAACAAGGGGACCCCCAGATCCCGGCCCCCCCCTGTGTGAAATGGTAAGGGGGTACTTACCCCTACCATTTCACTAAAAAACTGTCAAAAATGTTAAAAATGACAAGAGACAGTTTTTGACCATTCCTTTATTTAAATGCTTCTTCTTTCTTCTTCCTTCATCTTCTTCTTCTTCTGGTTCTTCTGGCTCTTCTGGTTCTTCCTCCGGCGTTCTCGTCCAGCATCTCCTCCGCGGCGTCTTCTATCTTCTTCTCCTCGGGCCGCTCCACACCCATGGCATGGGGGGAGGCTCCCGCTCTTCTCTTCATCTTCTTCTTCATCCTCTTCTCTTCTTCCTTCTTCTCTTCTTCTCTTCTTCATTTTCTTCTCCGGGCCGCTCCGCATCCATGCTGGCATAGAGGGAGGCTCCCGCTGTGTGACGGCGTCTCCTTGTCTGACGGTTCTTAAATAACGGGGGGCGGGGCCACCCGGTGACCCCGCCCCCTCTGACGCACGGGACATGACGGGACTTCCCTGTGGCATTCCCCGTGACGTCACAGGGAAGTCCCGTCAAGTCACCGTGCGTCAGAGGGGGGCGGGGTCACCGGGTGGCCCCGCCCCCGTTATTTAAGAACCGTCAGACGAGGAGACTCCGTCACACAGCGGGAGCCTCCCTCCATGCCAGCATGGGTGCGGAGCGGCCCGGAGAAGAAAATGAAGAAGAGAAGAAGAGAAGAAGGAAGAAGAGAAGAGGATGAAGAAGAAGATGAAGAGAAGAGCGGGAGCCTCCCCCCATGCCATGGGTGCGGAGCGGCCCGAGGAGAAGAAGATAGAAGACGCCGCGGAGGAGATGCTGGACGAGAACGCCGGAGGAAGAACCAGAAGAGCCAGAAGAACCAGAAGAACCAGAAGATGAAGGAAGATAGAAGAAAGAAGAAGCATTTAAATAAAGGAATTGTCAAAAACTGTCTCTTGTCATTTTTAACATTTTTGACAGTTTTTTAGTGACATGGTAGGGGTAAGTACCCCCTTACCATTTCACACAGGGGGGCCGGGATCTGGGGGTCCCCTTGTTAAAGGGGGCTTCCAGATTCCGATAAGCCCCCCGCCCGCAGACCCCCACAACCACCGGCCAGGGTTGTGGGGATGAGGTCCTTGTCCTTATCAACATGGGGACAAGGTGTTTTGGGGGGCTACCCCAAAGCACCCTCCCAATGTTGAAGGCATGTGGCCTGGTACAGTTCTTTTCCTGCGGCCTGCCAGGTTGCGTGCGCGGATAAGGGTCTGGTATGGATTTTTGGGGGGACCCCACGCCGTTTTTTTTTTTTTGGCCCGGGGTTCCCCTTAATATCCATACCAGACCTGAAGGGCCTGGTATGGAATTTAGGGGGACCCCCACGTCATTTTTTTTTTTTTAATTTTGGTTCGGGGTTTCCCTGTGGGGAATTCCCATGCCGTTTTTATCAATGAACTTCTATGTGTATTGTCGGCAATGCAATAGCCGCGGGTAGTTTTAAATGGGTTTTTTCCTTCCACATGTCATTTTGCTGTCAGACTGTTCTAAACACGGGAAACATGCGCCCCTGGCATACTATAGACACCCCCCCAGGTACGAAATTTAAAGGGATATTACACTTTTATTGTTTGACTTTAAGCATTATTAAAATCACTGCTCCTGAAAAAATGGCCGTTTTTAAAACTTTTTTTTGCATTGATCCATGTCCCCTGGGGCAGGACCCGGGTCCCCAAACACTTTTTATGACAATAACTTGCATATAAGCCTTTAAAATTAGCACTTTTGATTATTCATGTTTTGTGTCCCATAGACTTTAAGTTGTTCGCGTGTTCGAGCCAACTTTTTTCCTGTTCGCATGTTCTGGTGTGAACCGAACAGGGGGGTGTTCGGCTCATCCCTAGTGAGGAAGTATAGTAATACTGCCCAAGTAACAAATATGCCCAAAATAGAATGAGAAAGTAACCTTTTCTGAACAAGCCTGCTGCACCTGCAAGTACATTTAGAACTGCGTGAGGTCAATTTATGCACTGCGCATGCGCGAGCGGCACTTGCACACGTTCAAATGCGTTGGTTCAGTGCACCGGCAAAATTTTAGTAAATGTCAAGTAACATAAATGCATTTGCATGGGTTGAACGGGCGCACCTCTAAACTTTTTTTTTTTTTTTTTACACTGGTTCACTTTTATGTGTTTTTTTAAGGATATTTGCACACAGGTCGTGCTAGCGTGTTACGTTGCCAACATGTGACACGTCCCTTGTTAAAATTATGTAAAAAGACTCCTAAAAGGGCATTTAACCTTCCCCCTCTAATGTATATATGATTTCTTTGGGCTAGCTTTTGCCTTTAAAGGGGAACTCTACACTCCAATACTCTTGTCTCCACTTCTAATGCATATGTTTTCTTTGGGCTAGTTTTTGCTATTAAAGGGGAACTCTACACTCCAATGCTCTTGTCTCCACTTCTAATGCATATGTTTTCTTTGGGCTAGTTTTTGCTTTTAAAGGTGAACTCTACACTCCAATGCTCTTGTGTCCATGTCTAATGCATATGTTTTATTTGGGCTAGTTTTTGCTTTTAAAGGGGAACTCTACACTCCAATGCTCTTGTGTCCACTTCTAATGCCTTTATTTTATTTGGGCTAGATTTTGCTTTTAAAGGGGAACTCTACACTCCAATGCTCTTGTCTCCACATCTAATGCATATGTTTTATTTGGGCTAGCTTTTGCTTTTAAAGGGGAACTCTACACTCCACTCAATACTCCAAAGGCTGTGAGCTGCCTTCACCAATCCAAACCATTTCTGGGGTGCTCGAGCCCCTCCTGCCCCCAAACATCCACCCTGTTTTATTAGCTGGCTTGCTGTGTTTGGCTAGGGGTTTGTTAGTGTGTGGGAGGGGCAAAGCCTTTCCAGACCCAAATGGCCTTGTATGTATTGGGGGGGGGGGGGGGGGCAGGGTATTTTTTTTATGTTAAAATCTTGCAGCTGCAATGTTGATTTGTAATTTTGCTCTAAAACCGTATATCTTTGAAGCAGCATTGCATCATTTTGGATACATGCTCAGATGCACCACTTTACAGGCAGAGTAACCCCCCCCCCCCAAGTTAATAGCTTTAGGGCAAGTTCACTCTATAGAAACGCAGTCCAGATGCTTTTCTGCATGTGCATTTTTTATGTGTTCCTGTGCATTTCTGATGTGTTTTTTTTGCTTTTTACAGCATTCCAGTACAGTCCAGTGCAGGAAAAATGCAGCATGTTCTACTTTATTTTCTGGAACTGGAATGCGCTGGAACTGCAAGCAATGGTGTGAACTATGGCATTGAAAAACATATAACCTACTTTCCATGCATTTTTCATGCAAAAAAAACACACTGGACTGCATGTGGTGTGAACTGGCCCTTAAGCAATTTTGCATATTTAAAGGCATTTCTTCTTGTTACGTTTTTGGGGTTGTCCAAATTGTTGCCAATTGATACATGTCCCCTAGGGTGGGACCTGGGCCTCCATACCCATTTTAAGGCCAATGACTAGAAGATAAGCCAGGCAAGTGGGGACTAGCAAAATTAACAAGTCAGTTCCCATAGACTGCAATGGTATTTGTTGTATAACTTTTGTACATGTTAGGCTCATTGTTTGCCCCCCCCAGACCGGGGGGTGTTTGTCCCATTTCTAATTCTGTAGCATGCTGGATGATGTGATTCATTTTGGACAGGGGATGGCTTATTTTGTGCTAGCTGCATTTGGGTTAGTCTGGACATGCTCATGGACTTTGATTTTTTTTCTTGTGCCTTTTGATGTGTGAAATGCATTTGGGTTAGTCTGGGCATGCTCAGGGACTTTGTTTTTTTTTTGGGTGCTTTTTGTGTGTTTCTTGAATGTTTCTGGGCATGCACAGAGAGTGTGTTTTTTGGGTTAGTAATTTAAGGCATAAAGAGAGCAGTGCAGCGCTGGACAAATATCACAAGTGAAAAAAATTGTGAAAAATTGTGTTTAAAAAATAAAAAATTAAACACAATAATAAATAACAGCTAATAATAGTGACTAATGAAAAAATCAATCAATCCAAAGTCCATGGGTGATAAAGAAAGCAAATATAATGAATGCAAATATCATGAAAAAAATTCATAAGTATGGTGTAAGTGAAGTCCAAAAATTATTTCATGCGGAATTTTGGATCAATAATCCACCGCCAGTGCTGCCCACCACCTGGTGCTAGAGTAATGAAGGCTTACCAGAAAGCCTGCGACCGCCCTAATTCAGGGGGGTCAAAACAGGCTTAGTAGAGAGAGATATGAGGTGAACTTCAAGGGATGTCCCATAAGAGGCTTTGTAGGGAATCTTGCCAACCTCCTTCCTGGGCGACTACTCAGCAACAACCGGGCGCCAGTTCGGAAGATGTAGTCCTAAGGACGCTTCCTTTCTAGTTGTTTCTTTGAAATCGGTTTATACATAGGACTCCATAGGCAGCTTGAAATTGTTCAGAATAGCATCCACGGTACATTTAGGGGGATGGACTTTTGCTTTAATATGACAATTCCATTTGGATCAAAAGAATGTGGGAGTTTATTGACTTCATCCTTAGTTGCTTTGCTCTGCCAGACATGATCATTCAGCCTGTTTACAGGCTATCAAGAAGGGAGACCTTCCATCTCCCTTCTTGATAGCCTGTAAACAGGGTGAATGATCATGTCTGGCAGAGCAAAGCAACTAAGGATGAGTCAATAAACTCCCACATTCTTTTGATCTAAATGGAATTGTCATATTAAAGCAAAAGTCTATCCCCCTAAATGTACCGTGGAAGCTATTCTGAACAATTTCAAGCTGCCTATGGAGTCCTATGTATAAATCGTTTTCAAAGAAACAACTAGAAAGGAAGCATCCTTAGGACTACATCTTCCGAACTGGCGCCCGGTTGTTGCTGAGTAGTCGCCCAGGAAGGAGGTTGGCAAGATTCCCTACAAAGCCTCTTATGGGACATCCCTTGAAGTTCACCTCATATCTCTCTCTACTAAGCCTGAATAAGGGCGTTCGCAGGCTTTCTGGTAAGGCATCATTACTCTATCACCAGGTGGTGGGCAGCACTGGCGGTGGATTATTGATCCAGAATTCCACATGAAATAATTTTTGGACTTCACTTACACTATACTTATGAACTTTTTTCACGATATTTGCATTCATTATATTTGCTTTCTTTATCACCCATGGACTTTGGATTGATTGATTTTTTCATTAGTCACTATTATTAGCTGGTATTTATTATTGTGTTTAATTTTTTTTTTTTTAAACACAATTTTTTACAATTTTTTTCACTTGTGATATTTGTCCAGCGCTGCACTGCTCTCTTTATGTCTATTTCTTGTGCCCTCGTATTAGGGTTATAGTGTTCAGCAGCAGGACCCCCTTCACGGTTACTTTATTATAATTAATTATTTTTTCATAAATATTTTTTTTTGAACACCTAGCGCAATTCTTTTTCTTTATATCTTTAGTAATTTAGGACATCCTTAACAGGTGTACCCACTTTGAAGTTCTGTCTCTACATTGGGTGAACTTGCATTTTGTAGGTTTCATGTACTGTCAATGTGTTTTCAATTGCCTCATTAGCACACAAACCTATGTTATATAAAGCTTGCAGATAGCATTCTTTACCTTGCCCTGCAAAGAGGTAGGTGTAGGTGTAGGTGTGTGTGTGTGTGTGTGTGTGTGTGTGTGTGTGTGTGTGTGTGTCAGTGTCAGTCAAGAGAGTCCTGGGTCAAATGTGGGTGGGGGATATCTTTCCATGAAATAATTTTGATGTTGATGTGTGTCGTTTTTACGTTGTTCACTTTGATTTAATTGTCTGTGCTGACTTATTTTGCGAAATCATTCTCAAGATGATATGACTAATGTTTAAATCATTAATAGATGTCCTTTTATCTCCTGTTAATTTCCAATGCGAAATGAGCAGACCTCAAAAACCATTTTCTGTTAGTGTCCCAAATTAACATAGGTGTGTGTGTGTGTGTGGTGTTTTTTTTTTTTTTTTGCTGTCCTTGCTCTTTTCCCGTTTTGTTGACCAATAACATTTGATGCAAATTTTGATGTTTTTTGTTTTTCATGCAACAGATTTCACAGCTGCAGCTTAACTAGGCTGATTGGCATGTCAAAACAAAACAGGTGTGATTTGTCTAAGTTACTTTCCTGGTGCCTTCATGGTAGCATATGCAAGGATTGTGTGTATGCTGCCATGGATAGGCAAAATTACAGAGCGGTAAGTATTCAATTTTCCTTTTTACTGCAGTGGTTCTCTGCCTCAGTCCTCAATTCCCCCGGACAGGACATGTTTTGTGAATTTATCTTCTGTAGAATAGCTGTCCAAAATACCAAGCCATTGACTGTGATTTAAAGCATCTGTGCAAGATGAAGGAAAACCTGCAAACATGGCCTGTTGGGGGTATTTGAGGACAGGCTTGATGAGCACTGATTTAGAGCACTACGCTAAACTCTAGCTCAAGGCAATCCTATTTTAATTGTGGGCATTTGAGGGAAACCAAGTAAGTGTTAGAACCCCTGCTTTTTTTTAGGTTGGGCTTTGTGTCCCTTTTCTTAAAATTGGCTTCACTTCCTGTCACATAGCCAAACAGGAAGTGAGGGTCCAATGTCTACCAATGTCTTTTCTCGCGTACACACAGATCAAACTAGTGTCCCCATTAAGCAAATTGCACTCTAGCACTTTGTTGTGTACACCCCAAATGATTAGGCAGTTTGGGGTTTAGTAAAGGAAAATCCACTCTGCAGTACAAGTGTAGTCGCTGAATCTGAAAGGAAGCACTGGTGATTTTAACATCCAATCATGTAGAAGCAAAGATGGTGTTTTTTTTTTTTTTTTTCCTTGCATGTCCCCCTCGGATCTCCAGCAAGCGCACTTGTAGTGCAAAGTGGATTTGCCTTTAGTAAATAAACCCCAAAGTCCAAGATACCTAATAATTTGGGGTGTACACAGCAAAATGCTAGAGTGCAATTTACCTAATGGGGAAGCTATTTAGATTGACCTGTGTGTCCCCTAGGAAAGACATTGGTAGGGTTTTACCCTCACTTCCTGTTTGGCTATGTGACGGGAAGTGAATAAATTTGAAGGAGAAAGTGGCAACATTTGGGGGGTGTCTTCACCCTATCAGGGGTGCAGACATCCCCAAAAACTGACCAGACTTCTAATCCCTCTGCACTCTATCCCCAAGCAAAAATAAGAAAGGATTTCGTGTAGTTGAACTTTGCAAAGACACGTTCCTAAGTACAACTGTGATGCATGTCAATGGCCCATTTAGACAGTGTGTAATAGAAAACACCAGTTACCTTTCACTAGAAATATTTGTTAGTCCAGTCCTGGAAATCTGTTTTACTATTCATTTCCATAAAAATTGGGTTTCTGCAACTAGATGCACCAAATGCATCTAGATCCGCAACTACTGTATGCGCATATGTGGTTCTCGGAAAGCGGTGGCCAGCACACAGGAATGACATCACACCCCTACAGGAAGTTGCTTGTACTGCTGCTAAGTTCTATGAGGAAGAGATGATACTTATTTGCAAATTAAGAAAAAAAAATATAGATTTTTAACACACGTTCATACATGTTAGGGCCAATTTACAGCATGTTTTTAGATTGTGGGAGGAAACCCACGCAGGCACAGGGAGAACATGCAAACTCCAGGCAGATGGTGTCACAGGCGGGATTGGAACCAGCGACCCTTTTTGCTGCTAGGTGAAAGTGCTAACCACTACACCACTGTGCTGCACAAATATGTAACTATAGATGTAGGTTCTTGTGTCCACTTGTGAAAATACAAGTGGGTCATGTCTCTACATTCCAAATTTGGCACTTAAGAATGGTCATGCACTATGCAATCTGATTGGCCAATCTCTGTACAACTTGATATTTCGTAAAAATAGGTAATAGGAAGACGCACTTGAACAATTAATTCAAATTATAGGAAGTCAAACAGGCTCTTGCACTAAATCTATTTTTTTTTTTGGATCTAACTGATTGCAGTGTATGGTCACCTTCAAAGATCAAGATCTGAAAATATTAATTTATTGGGTTTAGAAACACTTTTCTGGTTTTTGTAATGTATTGAAATATTTGTGTGAAAATCGAAAAAAAAAAAAATCATAGATATATTAGAAGTAATAGGAATTAGAATAGCATCAAAAGGGTTAATTAAGTGAGAACAACTACTAATTGCCTAACAAGACCCATCCAATGAGATGGGCGTGCGCTATTATCAATGAGAAAACACCAGTTGCATTTGCATATTTATTATCGTGTTGTGCGTCTGCGTGCGCTGTTCCACACACTCAATCAATTATTTATCCGGCGCACCAAATGAGGTAGGAACCAGCACAGCGCATTGTTTTTAGTAAATGACCCCCATAGTCCCTGTCAAACAAGCTCCAACAGGCTGAGAGTAGACTCAGGCAATCTGGAGAAAGTCAGGAAGAATTAGCTTGCCAGATCCAAAATGCTCAGGCCTTATATGAAGAGACCTGTCACCTATTGAAAAAACTGCAAGAGAAATATCAAAAATGTAAATAGAAAATAGAATATTACAGACGAGAGAGAAAAAGCCCCATTGAAGCAAACTCTGCTGCTGGAGATAAAGAGAGTAAAGCATAGGTTGAGATAATCAGATTAGAGCAGAGAGCAATAGAGGAACAGATAAGAAAATTAACATCCCAGTTAAACTATGAATCCATGAGCTGAGGTCGCTCAGGAAGAAGAACGGAAATGTTCTTATCACCAGGGGACAAAGGTAAGGTAAGTCGCGATGAGACAGAGTCAGAATACAGGTCATGCCCTAAGCTTCAAAAATACTCCCCAGAGAGTACAGTGGAGGAAGTAGAAAGAGCTTCATATAGGCAGAAAAGGAAGCCTAGGACCCCAGTTAAAAGGTATGACACCCCCCAAAATGATAACATTCTTAAAATAAACTGTTCCTGTCTTTTCCAAGAAAGGGTCCCCAACCATCACTGACCATCTAGGAACATAGGAACATACATTAAAAATCTTAGACATTCTGGACGATCATACCAAAATTGAGTTACTACCATGGGAATTAGAAGAAAAGTACAGACAATTCTATGATTCATTACAGGCCCTGTGTGGTCAGTCATGGAGGGGGATTAAACATAGATGTCAAATGGAGTTTGGACCCTATAAAACTGTCACCGCTGCCAAGGCCAGAGCCAAAAATTTAAAATGTGGCCCAAATCAGAGTCCCACAGAATTTCTGGCCGTATTGAGAAGCACTTACTTTCTGGCTGAAAAGGACATCAATCCGGACCAGCCAGAATTCAAGACTCTATTTTATGAAGCATTACCTGCTTATATAAAATTGGGGCTGACAAGGGCTTTTAAAAAGGGACATTCCCTGGATTGGTTAGTCAGAGAGAGTGATTACCTATACTCAATCCAGCAATCTAGTGAAGATGGGGTGAAAAGAGAAGCCAAACCCAACCCTAAAACCGTTGCAGCCACTACTCTGACCCCCTCAACCTCTTGGTCTGCAAACAGAGAGAAAATCATATGCTGAGGCAGTCTGAGATGGCAAACCCATGGGACCTCCCGGAGTTACGCCCCAGCCACAGCAGATGATGGGGGACAGACAGAGGTTGCAAGGTTACAGTAGTGATGGTGAAAGGGGCCCCGGGCACAGAAATCGCCAGAGGGGATATCCGCAGGGGTCCTAGAACAACAAACATCCAAATTTTAATCGAATTTCCAATTTTAACAGGTACCTCTTCTTTAACAGGAATCCTAACTTTGACAGAAAACCTAATTTTAACAGAGACACCAACTTTCAAATTGTACCCCCGCTTTAACAGAAACCCCAACATTAACCAACTTCACAAGAGACCCTAATTTTAATGAATTTTAATGACTTACTTGTTCCCAGTCAGGAACACGTAAGTGACCCCAGGGTTAGTGTAGCTCCCCATATTCCCCAAAATCAAGGTGAACCACGGGAACTCCTGAGGGAAAGGCTGCAGCATCAAGACCAGAGGAGTGGTGATGAGTCTGATGCATCTGTTCAGTCCCATCCTGAACATAACCGGGTTAGGCGAAATAGAGCAAATCGCCAAGTGTCATGGGCCGGCGAATTGAACAGGTAGAGACCCAGATTAATAGAATGTGTGAACAGATGACACACCTGCTAACCCGTCTTTTTTAGGGGCCACTCCAGTGACCAACCCAGAGACACAGAATGCGTAAAACTCCAGACAGTCCTTCAGCAGGGGACAACCTTGGGTGCAATGACAGGAAACTCGGGGCTCAATCAAATAGCCAGGGGAAATCAGTCTTGGGTTGTTAATTCTGCTCCTGGTTTTCAGTATCCTTCTAACACCTCTAATGTAGCTGAGCCGCTGGGAGTCTTCGTAAATGACCAATCGGGCGGGATGCCTCCTACTCCTTCCGTCTTGAGTAAGCCCTGCAGGCCATCCCGCAGGAATCATAAGCACAAAGAATCTGTGGCATTCGGTGAGATAAATGTCAACTGTTAATTATTGGAAAGCCCACAGATCCTCATCCATGCTAATTTCATGTGTGAGTTGACTGAATCTGATGTAAAATATTTTACTACAGTAATGGTACAGTAAAGGTACATGAGGCCGGTGATCACCCCATTTCAGGTTTAATTGACAAGGGGTCCCAAGCCACCATCCTGTCGCAGGAACAATTTAATGAAGTAATAAATTCAATGCCCAACAAACCAAAACTTAGGAGCTTTGCTTGCTCACTAACTGCAACTGCAACTGCAACGCAACTGCAAGTCATGGGAACTGCCTGGCTTAAACTTAACCACTTAAGGACCGGGCCTATTTTTCAAACTTGTTGTTTACAACTTAATACACTTTTTTAAATTAAAAAATAAGAAAACAGTAAAGTTAACCCAATTTTGTTTTTATATTGTGAAAGATGATGTTACGCCGACTAAATTGATACCCAACATGTCACACATTAAAATTGCGCCTGCTCGTGGAAAGACGACAAACTTGCATGTTGCATGTTTTGAGTTACAGGTTGCATATTTTGAGTTACAGAGGAGGTCTAAGGCTAGAATTATTATTCTTGCTCTAACGATCGTGGCGATGCCTCACATGTGTGGTTTGAATACCGTTTTCATATGTGGGCGCTACTCACGTATGCTTTCGCTTCTGCACGTGAGCTCGGCGGGATGGGGCACGTTTTTTTTTTTTTTTTTTTCTTATTTATTTTACTTTTTATTTTTACACTGTTCTTTTTTAAAAAAAAGTGTCACTTTTATTCGTATTACAAGGAATGTACACATCCCTTGTAATAGAAAAAAAGCATGACAGGACCTCTTAAATGTGAGATGTGGAGTCAAAAAGACCTCAGATCTCATATTTACACTAAAATGCAATAAGCTGCGGTAAGCAGCAGAGGACACTGGAGCGTGGCGGGAGTGGGGGCCCTCTCCCGCCACCGATAAAAATGATTTTGCGATGAATCCGCCGCTGAGACCACTTTTATCTGAAAGTGGACCTCCCACTGAAGAAGTGGATACCGGGGTTATGGCAGCTAGCTGCTGCCATAACAACATTCCACTTCAAAGAGTTGCCGTATAATGACGGCGGGTGATCTGGAAGTGGTTAAATTAGGTAATAAGGAAATTAGGCACCCTGTTATTATTGCAAATCTCCCCCACCATGATTTGATAATTGGGATGGACCTCCTTAAGAGGCTCAACACAGTTGTTGACTGTGTGCACCAAGTGATGTGGTTGCAAGTTAATTCCCCAATTAAGTATGAGAGACATAAAACTCCCCATTCCTGGCGACACTGCCAACTGGTGGAAGAAAGGCCTGGTTCCCTAGAAATCCGTTTCAGGAATAGTCAGTTCCCTGATGTTACGTTATCCTACCTGACAATTATGGTCTGGAAGTAGGAGATGATGACCATATTTAAAAAATTCCCTGTGATAAAATAAAAGAGATCTCCCTCCAAGATAATGTACTGACCATATCCTTCCATCAGGAGAATAAAACTAGGATAGGGGGAAATCATGACCAGTTCATGACAGAAATGGAAAGGGTTAGCAGCAACCTATTTATCCCCATCCGAATATATGGTCTTAATAGGTAAAAATATGCCAAAATTTATTTAAGCAAGAGCATAGCTTTGTGAGCCATGGGCTTGTTAACCACCTTTCTGAAATGGAAATAATCCATTTCTCCACTCCTCAGCGACATTGGATGTCAGATGCCATTGATGATTCAGAGGACCATATCTCAATTGCTAGATGCCTTTTAAATATATCTCTATAGGTAATAAGACAACCACCCACGTGTTCATAGTGTTGGATAATTCTCAATCCCAAATTTACCTCCGCAATGACTTATTGCATCGTTTTGCCACCCAAATTGACCTGATAAATGAACAATGAAACATAGTGCTGCGCTGTTGGAGTGATAATATACTGTGAATAATATGTGGTAAATTACCTAATATATCCACATGTACAATGAACAATGACTAACAATGAATCAATATGTGCCACACACATACCATAAGGGTGCCCTTGGGTAGGTTAAGGTCCTGATTTGAGAGGTTGTGGCTGTAGATGGATATGGTAGACTGATGTGTGTTGATCAGAGGTGTGTGAATAATTTTCATTCCCCTGTCCTGTATTCTCTGGGATAGGGATACTAACGCATCTGACCCCTTCAGTTTTTGTCCCTTTTTTATGTTTATAGGGAGTAAGAAATTGTTTATGTCCCTGGGGATGATAATTTCTCGAGCTACCTGAACCTTAACAGCAGAAGGCATCTGTTTCTGGAATTTAAGGGCTGAGGTCATATCCTAGTATCCCTCAGGGTCCCCCTTTGGTTGACTCCATAAGCAGTCATTTATCAGGTCAAGTTATCAAGTAAGTATTCCTGCGCTGTATCAAAGAAAAAAACTAAATAACTGCTGCAAAGCACTGAGAGGTCATACCATAACCACAAGGAAAATTAACAATGAAACATAATGCTGCACTGTTGAAGTGATAATATACTGTGAATAATATGTGGTAAATTACCTAATATAGCCACATGAACAATGGACAATGACTAATAATAAATCAATATGTGCCACACATATACCATATATACACCCTGTTCCAAATTATTATGCAAATTCTATTTCAGTGTCACAAAGATTAAATATTTTGTTTTTTAGTTTAACTCATGAATAGCATTGTGTCTCAGGGCTCTTTTGATCACTGAAAACAATCTCTGACACCTGTGATAATTAGATTGCCAGGTGAGCCCAATTAAAGGAAAAACTGCTAAAGGAGGGTGTTCCACATTATTAAGCAGGGCACCATTTTCAAGCAATATGGGGTTAAAAAAGGATCTCTGCTGCCGAAAAGAGTGAAATGGTTCAATGCCTTGGACGAGGTTGGAAAACATTAGATATTTCACGAAAACCTAAGAGTGATCATCGCACTATTAAGAGATTTGTGGCTGATTCAGAGCACAGACTGGTTTCGTGCAGATAAAGGCACATTGAGGAAGATTTCTGTCAGGTCCATGCATCGGAGCAGCTTCTAAAACACCATTACATAGCAGCAAACAGATATTTGAAGCTGCTGGTGCCTCTGGAGTCCCACAGACATCAAGGTGTAGAGTTCTCCAGAGTCTTGCAACTGTGCATAAACCTTCCATTCGGCCACCACTAACCAATGCTCACAAGCAGAAATGGCTGCATTGGGCAGGCAAATACATGAAGACTAATTTTCAAACAGTCCTGTTCACTGATTAGTGCCTGGATGGTCTAGATCAGGGATATGCAATTAGCGGACCTCCAGCTGTTGCAAAACTACAAGTCCCATCATGCCTCTGCTTCTGGGTGTCATGCTTGTGGCTGTCAGTCTTGCTATGCCTCATGGGACTTGTAGTTCTGTAACAGCTGGAGGTCCACTAATTGCATATCCCTGGTCTAGATGGATGGAGTAGTGGATGGTTGGTGGACAGCCACCCTGTTCCAACAAGGCTGTGACGTCAACAAGGCAGTGGTGGAGTCATGTTTTGGGCCGGAATCATGGGAAGAGAGCTGGTCGGCCCCTTTAGGGTCCCCGAAGGTGTAAAGATGACCTCTGCAAAGTATGTGGAGTTCCTGACTGACCACTTCCTTTCCTTGTACAGAGGGGAGCACTTTCTGTAATAAAATCATCTTCATGCATGACAATGCACCATCTCATGCTGCAAAGAATACCTCTGCATTAATAGCTGCTATGGGGATAAAAGGAGAGAAAGTCATGGTGTGGCCTCCATCCTCCCCTGACCTCAATCCTATTGAGAACCTTTGGAGCAGCCTCAAGCAAAAGATCTATGGGGGTGGGAGGCAGTTTACATCCAAACAGCAGCTCTGGGAGGCTATTCTGACATCTTGCACACAAATTCAAGCAGAAATTGTCCAAAAACTCACAAGTTCAATGGATGCAAGACGTGGGAAGCTGCTATCAAATAAGGGGTCATATGTTAAAATGTAACGTGACCTGTTAAAATGTTTAAAAAGTTCAAATGTTGTTCAAAGTTTGATTGAAATAGCTTTTGATTTCAGTAAATATGCTGCAAACACAATAAATGACAATTTTCAGTTCTTTACAACCTATAAAGTGTTTTGAAACTTACTGTGCATAATAATTTGGAACAGTGCATTGTAAGTTTTTTATTTTGAAAAAAAAACCTGTTATCATTAGGAGGTTTGTTCAATAAAATTTGAATTGTGCTCTTAATAGTTGATAACATGAGAATTATGCTGACTGTTTACATCAATTATTTAGGTAAATGAGAAAAATATCATTGGCATAATAATTTGGAACAGGGTGTAGATGAATGAATAATGAGTTAATATTCTGTGCTTGTAAACAATTAGTAAGCAACGAAAAAATTAAAAAAATAAAAATAATGACAAAGTCCTCTGAAAGGCGATTCACAGTCCTCTGAAGAGTGAGTCGCAATCTTCCAAAAAAGTACTAGATAATAAAGTGAAACATAGTGTTGCGCTATTGGAGTGATACTATACTGTGAATAATATGTGGTAAATTACCTAATATATTCACATGTACAGTGAGCAATGACTAATAATAAATCAATATGTGCTGCACATATACCATAAATGTGTTTATCGAAGGTCCGGAGGAGGAGAGGGAGGAATCATGCAGGTACGCGGGGAGGGAACTATCACATTACACTGATAGATCCCTCCTTTCACTCCCCCAGTTGCAGAACTGTTCGGCGGCTCAGGGCTCTGATTGATGCCAAGCAGCTGGTGTGCCTCCTTCATTGTCACTGATCAGGACTCGTGAGGAGGCGTGACCAGCAAAGGGGTTATCCCGTTTGTCACTGGGGGGTGGCATGGCCGACCTCAGGGATGATCGCACTCTAAAGATGCCTATTTTTTTTATGCAGCCATTGGACTGTATAGGACTGCAGCTCCAGGGGTGAGTGCGGTCGGCCAGCATTGTTACTCCGAATCAGCCTTTTGTGTGTGACTCAGCCAGTCTGGGAGGGAGGTTGGAGATGGGAAATCAGTGATAATTCCTTCTGCTCTGCTATATGCACGATCGGGGACCATATCCACCCCACAACATCCTGACCAAAGTTTGCTGGGGCAGAGGTGGCAGGCTGGGCTAAGGGATGGCAGAGTGCTGGGAGGAGGGATTGCTAGGAGCAGGAATGGCAAGGTGCTGGGAGTAGGAATGGCAGGGTGCTGGGAGTGGGGATCGCTGGGAGCAGGAATGGCATGGTGCTGAAAAGTGGGGATTTCTGGAAGTAGGAATGGAAGGGTGCTGGGAGTGGAGGTTGCTGGGAGTAGGAATGGCAAGGTGCTGGGAGTGGGGATTGCTGGGAGCAAGAATGGCAGGGTGCTGGGAGTGGGGATTCCTGGGAGTAGGAATGGCAGGGTGCTTGGAGTGGGGATTGCTTGGAGGAGGAATGGCAGGGTGCTGGTATTGGGGATTTCTGGGAGCAAGAATGACAGGGTACAGGGAGTGGGGATTTCTGGGAGTAGGAATGGCAGGGTGCTGGGAGTGGGGATTGCTAGGAGCAGGAATGACAGGGTGCTGGGAGTGGGGATTGCAGGGAGCAGGAATGACAGGGTGCTGGGAGTGGGGATTGCTGGGAGCATGAATGGCAGGGTGCTGGGAGTGGGGATGTCTGGAAGCAGAAATGAGAGGGTGCTGGGAGTGGGGATTGCTGGGAGCAGGAATGGCAGGGTGCTGGGAGTGGGGATTACTGGGAGCAGGAATGGCAAGGTGCTGGGAGTGGGGATTGCTGGGAGCAGGAATGGCAGGGTGCTGGGAGTGGGGATTGCTGGGAGCATGAATGGCAGGGTGCTGGGAGCAGGGATGTCTGGAAGCAGAAATGAGAGGGTGCTGGGAGTGGGGATTGCTGGGAGCAGGAATGGCAGGGTGCTGGGAGTGGGGATTGCTGGGAGCAGGAATGACAGGGTGCTGGGAGTGGGGATTACTGGGAGCAGGAATGGCAAGGTGCTGGGAGTGGGGATTGCTGGGAGCAGGAATGACAGGGTGCTGGGAGTGGGGATTACTGGGAGCAGGAATGGCAAGGTGCTGGGAGTGGGGATTGCTGGGAGCAGGACTGACAGGGTGCTGGGAGTGGGGATTGCTGAGAGCAGAAATGGCAGGGTGCTTGGAGTGGGGATTACTGGGAGCATGAATGGCAGGGTGCTGGGAACGGGGATTGCTGGGAGCAGGAATGGCAGGGTGCTGGGAGTGGGGATTGCTCAGAGCAAGAACTGCAGGGTGCTGGGAGTGGGGATTGCTGAGAGCAGGAACTGCAGGGTGCTGGGAGTGGGGGTTTGTTTTGTGAAGAAAGCAGCAACTTTGAAGGTATTTTTTTTTTTTTTAGGTTTTTGAGCAGTCATTAACCACCTCAATACTGGGCACTTTCATCCCCTTCCTGCCCAAGCCATTTTTCAGTTTTCTGTGGCTCGGGAGGGCGATCACGTCATATGACGTCCGCCCAGAACAAGAGCTGCCTCGTCCCGCAGTCATATGACAGTGGGCGGGCAGCTAGTGGTTAAAAAAGTCAGGGCAAGAACAAAGGGGGCGGGGTCAGGGGCGGAGCCAAGGGGGAAGCAAAATAAATTTTCACCTAGGGTGTCAAAAATCCTTGCACCAGCCCTATGCATACAATAATGATCTCGAGCGACAATTGCTCCGTGAGCTTCTCTTTGAATTCCAAGAAATTTTGGCTCAGGATTCTTACAATTGTAGGAGTACTGAACTCCACATTGCCAGAATCCAGACCGACCCTCAGGCCCCACCAGTGTTTATAAAGCAATATAGACTTCTCCTAGAGTCTCTAGCTGAGATCATTAGGAAGTTACAGGAACGGGTATAATTAGGCCATCCTGGGTATTTTGAAACTCAACGGACAGTGGCACTTGTGCGCTGATCTCCGACAACTCAACAAGCGTGCCTACATGTCAGGATGGCAGTACTCAACTTTAAGATCCCTACTAATCTTAAAAAATTAAGATAATTTCTAGGAAGGGTTAACGATTCACGTAAGTTCATCGACAATTATGCAGAGATTAGCAAGCCATTGCTTCATCTGCTGAAGAAAGACACCGAATGGTCATGGGGCAAGGAACAAGCAGATGCTGTGAAGGAACTGAAGGTACGACTCACCGAGGTTCCAAGCCTTGTATATCCAGAAGTAGGTACCATATTTTCTTGTGTATAAGATGACCTTTTACACTTAAAAAACACAGCAAAAAAGCGGGGGTCATCTTATACGACGGGTATAAAGCGGAGGTCGTCTTATACACCATCCGCCAGATTGATATCAGCCTGTCGGATGCTCGCTGAATGTGTAGTAATACTGTATACACAGGGCCGTCTTTAGTATTGATTGGACCCTGGGCAGACATTTTCTTTGGGCCCCCCTGCTCCCCCCCAAATCAGTTTACTATAGCAGATCAGGCAGCAATTGCAATTGGTTGCCAGAGGCTACAGCATATCATTACCGCTCACTGACTGGATGCTAGCGGTTACAGTACACATTGCGACTCACCGATTAGTTGCTAGGTTACAGCACATAATTTCTGCTTGCTGATTGGTTGCTAGAAAGTACTGCACATCATTACTGCTAATCGATTGGTTGCTAGAGGTTACATGCTTACTGCTCACTCATCGGTTGCTAGAGGTTACTGTGCATCATTACCACTTATTGGTTGCTAGAAGTTACAGCACATCTCCCCACTGCCTGCACACCATGGACTGGGAAGGTGAGGGAACCCACCAATAGACAGAAAAAGACTAGTCATGCCACCTGCAGTAGAGCAGTCTTGAGGGGTGAACTAAGTACAGAATGTAGGATTGAGGAGTGCGCTTTGTATGGAGTGCAAGGTTGAGTGGTACGCTATGTACAGAATGCAGGGCTGAGAGGTGAGCTACATACGGATTGCAAGGTTGACAGGTGCTTTACATACAGGGTGCAGGATTGAGGGGTGCATTACATACAGAGTGCAGGGTTGAGGGGTGCGCTACATATAGAGTGCATGGTTGAGAGGTGCATTACGTATAGAGAGCATGGTTGAGGGGTGCATTACATATAGAGTGCAGGGTTGACTGGTGCGTTACATACAGAGTGTGGAGTTGAGGGGTACGTTACATACAGAGTGCAGGGTTGAGGGGTGCATTACATACAGAGTGTGGGATTGACTGGTGCGTTACATATAGAGTGCAGGATTGAGGGGTGCATTACATACAGAGTGCAGGGTTGACGGATGCGTTACATACAGAGTGCAGGGTTGACGGATGCATTACATACAGAGTGCAGGGTTGAGGGATGCGTTACATATAGAGTGCAGGGTTGAGGGGTGCGTTACATACAGAGTGAAGGATTGAGGGGTGCATTACATAAAGAGTGCAGGGTTGAGGGGTGCATTACTTATAGAGTGCAGGATTGAGGGGTGCGTTACATACAGAGTGCAGGATTGACTGGTGCATTACATACAGAGCGCAGGGTTGACTGGTGCATTACATACAGAGTGTGGGGTTGAGGGTGCATTACATACAGAGTGAGGGGTTAACTGGTGCGTTACATACAGAGTGCGGGGTTGAGGGGTGTGTTACATACAGAGTGCAGGGTTGAGGGGTGCGTTACATACAGAGTGCAGGGTTGAGGGGTGCGTTGCATACAGAGTGCAGGGTTGAGGGGTGCGTTACATATAGAGTGCAGGATTGAGGGGTGCTTTACATACAAAGTGCAGGATTGAGGGGCACGTTACAAACAGAGTGCAGGGTTGAGGGGTGTGTTGTGTACATCCAAGTCCCCTCCGCCCCAATTACAGAGCTTTCCTCCCCCTGATTCCAGTTTAACCCCCCCCCTCAATACATAGCAGTCCTCCTGCACCATTCCACACCCCCTTCCCCCTCTTTCAATACACAGCATTCCTCGGCACCAATAACACCCGCCCCATCTTCAGTCACCATTATCTAAAAACCCTCAGAGCAGGGCCGGGCTGCACAAGAGAAGCTGCAACATACATGTCCGTATAGGAGCTTCTTATCCCCTGCCCCCTTCCTCTGCTCGCGTATACAGCTCAATGTGTGTAGAGCAGAGAGGGACGTGAACAGCAGCCGGGAGAGGAGCGTTGTCACTTGTAAATAGGGAAGCAGCGTTTCTGTATTAACAAATGACAGTAGCGAACAGCTGAGCTAGCAAAGTGATAAGCGCCGCAACGGAACTCCGGCTGAAAAAAAACCCGGCAGGCAGCACGGACTCCAGGGGCAGCTCAGCTGCTTTGGGGGCCCCTACAATGGCTGGGCCCTGGGAAGATGCCCCATTCACTCTGTGTTAAAAATGGCCCTGTGTATACATGCAGTATACACTGCTGAACCAATCCCGGCGAGCAATGTATTCTATTAATGAATACAGGGCCTGCTCGGATTGGAGTAACAACCTCTGCCAATCTGAGCAGGCTACATACAGGCTACATACAGTGAGTCAGAGAGGCATGGGCTGATGATGTCTCAGCCTCTGCCAATCTGAGCAGGCTTTGTATTCATTAATAGAATAAAAAAATACATCGCTTGCCATGATTGGCTCAGCGGTGTATACTGTATTCTGCAGTGTACCTGGCGCTACTGTACATGCAGTATTACTGCACATCCAGCTCCAGATCTCCCCTTCATATAATGTGATTTCTAGTGCTTTGGAGGAGAGGATTCACTGGTCATTGTTGCTGGCTATTTTTGCTGGCCATTGTTGCTGCCTACCAATTGTGGGATCTCTGGACTTGTAGTTCACCAGTTTCCTTTTTGATTTCATAACAGTGATAATACAGTGGTAAAACCTGACAGATTACAATACCTGACATATTTCAGATTAGTGTGAAATGGTTGATAGACAGGACCCCATCATGGCTCCAGCAAGAAGAAGGAAACGCGAAGCCAGTTTCAAGCTCAAAGTTGTAAACTTTGCCAAGGAACATAATAACTGCACTGCTGCAAGACAATATGGAGTAACAGAAAAGATGGTCTGAGACTGGAAAGCAAAGGAAGATGCATTAAAGAGTATGCCAAGGGGTAAGTGTGCATTAAGAAGAGGCACCCCACATTGGTCCCACATTGGCCAGAATTCAAAAAGCATGTAGCAGACATGGTGCATGAGCATCGTCACAATGGTTCTTGGAAAGGCATGATCTGGTACTGAGGCAAAAGACCAAAGTTGCACAAAAATTACCTGCAGAGGTAAAGTAAGTATTTTCATTCAATATGTAATACAACAGCACAAGAAACACGGCTATGCGTTAAGTCAGATCGGAAATATAGATTAAACTCTTATGAATTTCGATATGGTTGAAAATAAAACAGTCAATTCAAAAGGTGCAAAAACCGAATTAATTAAAACAATAGGACATGAGAAGTCCAGTTTTACAGTGATACTAGCAATGATTATTTTTAAAAGAAAAACAATGCTGAAAATCAAGTTCCCTGTTGGGATTTTTGTACGTGATGTGAATGAAAAAGGCTGGATGGATGAAGAAGGGGTAAAGCTATGGCTTGAAAATGTATGGAGTAGGCGACAAGGTGGATTTCGTCGAGAACGTAGCCCACTGGTGTGGGATATGTTCAGGGCTCATTTTACGCCAAGCACAAAGGAAAGGCTGACAAGAATAAACACAGATGTGGCGGTTATTCCTGCAGGATTGACATCATTGGTACAGCCACTAGCTGTGTGCCTAAACGAGCCATTTAAAGATCTCATTCGAGAACAGTGGAATGAGTGGATGGTTAGCAGCGAAAAGTCATTCACAAAAGGAGGAAACATGCATGCTCCACAGTTGGATGTTTTGTGCAACTTTGTCATAAAAGCCTGCAATGATATTGTTGCAGAAAAAGTAATCAAGTCTTTCAAGAAGTGTGGCATATCAAATTCATTGGATGGTATGGAGAACGACTACTTGTGGAAAGATGAAGGGGAAGCCAAAGCTGAAGCCACACCATCTGATTTGGAATTAGATCCATATGATGACTGGGGATGAGCTTCGTGTTCGAGTCGAACCCATGTTCGTCTCGAACATCGTCTGTTCGCCCGTTTGCCGAATTGCGAGCGATATGGGCCGTTCGCGCCAAATTCGTGTGGCGCGTCACGGCCCATAATTCACTGCGGCATCGCAGTGCATTGCTGGCTGATGATTGGCCAAGCATGCACTATGACCCGCATGCTTGGCCAATCACAGCGCCGTCTGAACAGAGAGCCGTAATTGGCCAAAGCCAAGGAGGCTTTGGCCAATTATGGCTCAGGAGATTCAGTACACGCCCCACACTATATAAGGCCATCTGCACGGCGGCCCTGTGTAGTGTGTGTTCCGGCGTTAAAAGAGATAGACAGAGAGACAGTGTCATTTGAATTAAGTTAGATAGATTAGGCAGGACAGTCAGTAAGTTAGCTGCACTTACAGTGTATTGTGTATATATATGCATCCCAGGTGTTGTGTGTGTGTGTGTATATATATATATATATATATATATATATATATATATATATATAAATATATACACACACTGTATTCAGTTTAGCTAGATCCGTTCCTGTTATCTTCCTACTGACAGGCAGGCTTGTCTTGTTACAGTATTTACAGCTACCTGAAGAAAATTGCTGGTGTTCTTTTGATCCTATTAGTACCACAGTCATGCAGCTAGACTATTTACAGTTAGTGTAGTGCGTCCTCCTCACAGTGTTCAGTTAAAGCTACAAGTTAGCTTAGTGTGACCTCTGAACAGTGTTCAGCTAAAACTACAAGTTAGTGTAGTGCGTCCTCCTCACAGTGTTCAGCTAAAACTACCAGTTAGTGTAGTGCGACCTCTGCACAGAGTTCAGCTAAAGCTACAAATTAGTGTAGTGCGTCCTCCTCACAGTGTTCAGCTAAAACTACAAGTTAGTGTAGTGTGAGCTCTGCACAGTGTTCAGCTAAAGCTACCTGTAGAAGGTTGGTGGTGTTTTCCTGATCCTATCACTACCGCAGGCAGCTAAATAAGCTACTAGTTCGTTTTTTGCGAGCTCTGCACAGTGTTCACCTAAAGCTACCTGTAGAAGGATGGTGGTGTTTTCCTGATCCTATCACTACCGCAGGCAGCTAAATAAGCTACAAGTTAGTGTAGTGCGTCCTCCTTACAGTGTTCAGCTAAAACTACAAGTTAGTGTAGTGCACAGTGTTCAGCTAAAGCTACAAGTTAGGGTAGTGCGTCCTCCTCACAGTGTTCAGCTAAAGCTACAAGTTAGTGTAGTGCGACCTCCTCACAGTGTTCAGCTAAAACTACAAGTTAGTGTAGTGCGACCTCTGCACAGTGTTCAGCTAAAGCTACAAGTTAGTGTAGTGTGTCCTCTGAACAGTGTTCAGCTAAAACTACAAGTTAGTGTAGTGTGACCTCTGCACAGTGTTCAGCTAAAGCTACAAGTTAGTGTAGTGCGTCCTCTGCACAGTGTTCAGCTAAAACTACAAGTGAGTGTAGTGCGACCTCTGCACAGTGTTCAGCTAAAGCTACAAGTTAGTGTAGTGCATCCTCCTCACAGTGTTCAGCTAAAACTACAAGTTAGTGTAGTGCGACCTCTGCACAGTGTTCAGCTAAAGCTACAAGTTAGTGTAGTGCGACCTCTGCACAGTGTTCAGCTAAAACTACCAGTTAGTGTAGTGCGAGCTCTGCACAGTGTTCAGCTAAAGCTAACTGTAGAAGGTTGGTGGTGTTTTCCTGATCCTATCACTACCGCAGGCAGCTAAATAAGCTACAAGTTAGTTTTTTGTGAGCTCTGCACAGTGTTCACCTAAAGCTACCTGTGGAAGGTTGGTGGTGTTTTCCTGATCCTATCACTACCGCAGGCAGCTAAATAAGCTACAAGTTAGTTTTTTGCGAGCTCTGCACAGTGTTCAGCTAAAACTACAAGTTGGAATAGTGTGAGCTCTGCACAGTGTTCAGCTAAAGCTACCTGTAGAAGGTTGGTGATGTTTTCCTGATCCTATCACTACCGCAGGCAGCTAAATAAGCTAGAAGTTAGTTTTTTGCGAGCTCTGCACAGTGTTCACCTAAAGCTATCTGTAGAAGGTTGGTGGTGTTTTCCTGATCCTATCACTACCGCAGGCAGCTAAATAAGCTACAAGTTAGTTTTTTGCGAGCTCTGCACAGTGTTCACCTAAAGCTACCTGTAGAAGGTTGGTGGTGTTCTCATACTACAGGCAGGCAGTTGATTTTGCTAGCTGCAGTATCAGTATATATATATATATATATATATATATATATATATATATATATATATATATATATATATTGTATATATATATATATATATATATATATATATATATATATATATATATATATATATATATATATATATATATATATATATATATATCCCAGCTTAGTGCAGCTACAGGCCATTAGTATGTCTGGAAAGCCAACAAGGAGAGGCAGACAGTCACAAGGCAATAAAAGAGGGCAAGCAGGCTCTGTGTCTAGAGGCAACAGTGCTGGTCGTGGAGACGGTGCATCCTCATCAGCACGTGGCCGTGGGACACCCTTGGCCTTTTTTTTGGCAGCTGACCGTGTTGAGCCGCAACATGCGGAAGACTTGGTCGAGTGGATAACCAAGCCGTCCTCATCCTCCTCATCCTCTCTCACCCAGGCTCAGGGTACTTTGTCTGGCAAAGCAGCTGCCAACGCGGCCTCTTCCCTCGGCTCAATGGCATCAGTGACTCCTTCCCTAGCCCCACCATGTCCTCCTGAGGAGTCCCTCGAACTGTTTGACCACAGTGTTGGGTACATGCTCCAGGAGGATGCCCAGCATTTAGAAGGCTCTGATGATGATACTGAGCTAGATGAAGGCAGTAACGTGAGCATGGACAGAGGGGGTGCCCAAGAAGGACAGCAATCTGGTAGTCATGCTCCCCCTGCTCCAGCATACTGCCAGGTTTGCTCCAGTGATGAGGAGGGAGGGGATGATGAGGTCACTGACTCAACGTGGGTGCCTGATAGGAGAGAGGAGGAGGCGGAGAAGGCACATCACCAACGAGGCAGGATGCCCTCCAGGGGCCAGCCTAAGGGCAGCACACTGACTGCATCACACCCCAAAACTCCGCATGTGCAGGGCGCTGCTGTCTCTGCGCGTTATTCCAAAAGTTCTTTGGTGTGGGCCTTTTTTGAGACGAGTGCATCAGATCGCCCCACTGCTATTTGCAACATATGTCTCAAGCGTATCTCGCATGGGCAAAACATCTCCCGCTTGGGCACCACATGCTTGACCAGACATATGTTGACCTGCCATGCAGTTCGTTGGCAAGCGTATCTTAAAGACCCACACCAAAGAACAAAGAGGACCTCTCCTTGCTCCTCATCAGCTGAGATCTCCAACCCCACTATACCTTCAGTCCTCTCTGAGACCTGCACTGAGAGCAATGAAGGTGTAGAATTAGGTGTGTCACAGCTAAGTACTTGTGGGCAATCTGCTTTCGATACACCAACGTCAGATTGTACCAGGCACCGTGCATTGGGTGACTCTGCTGGCAGCTGGGCAGGATGCAGGACAAGGTGCAGTAGTGTTGGAGGTTGTTCCGCCACCACACCTCCAAAATTCCACTACTAATGATTGTGACACACCTCTCTCCTCCACCCCCTCCTCTTCTTCTTCCTCCATGGCCTCTTCCTGTGCTTTGTCCTCAGAGCCAGTGGTGCTCCGTAGCTATTCAAGGGGCTACGCAAGTATGCAGGCCAAAGATGCCATGCGGTGCTTGAGCTGGTGTGCTTGGGGGACAGGAGCCACACTGGGGCAGAGGTTCTGTCAGCTCTGCAGGGGCAGGTTCAGAGGTGGTTGACGCCACGCCAACTTAAGGCCAGAATGGAGATTTGCGACAATGGCACCAACCTCCTCTCTGCCCTCCGACAGGGACAAATGACCCATGTGCCCTGTTTGGCTCACGTCCTTAACTTGGTGGTGCAGTGGTTCTTGGGCAGGTACCCGGGTGTCACGGAACGTCCCACACTCCGCTTGAGTGCTTCCGTCATATACCACTTCCTCTCAGTCTGTATACAGATATCCCAACCTCTCTGAGCACAAACAAGGCGACACTTGCTTGTTGCTACCAAGAACTGACTTTATTTAAAATCACAATTACAAGACTTTATATGCCGTTGGAACCTCCTCTAACAATACAACTGTAACTTAATTAACATGAGCTAATTATCAAATCCTTTATACAGCCTAGGTGACTGAGACATGACCTTTCGCCCAGACTTGTGGTCACCGAGCTTCACACAGTTATATCAACACAATAGCTGGAGCTAATTACAATTAACAATACAAACAAAACCTAATTAACATGAGCTCCAATAGGAGTTGTCCCGTCTCCTACATTGTATAGAGGACAATGTGATCAGCTCATTCAATTAACATACATCCTGGGAGATATTGTGGACAAATATTACTGTCCCATTTTAAGTAGTCCAAGATATATTTTCTCCCTCACCCTGTGCCAGGATGGCACAGGGTGCCTTAGACATAAGATGTATTCTGAGTTCCACGGGCCCCCCCGTCACATCTCTCCCCTTTCGGCAGAAGACTAACACAGGAGGAGACCTCAGACGGGTTGACTCCAAAGTTAGTAAACAGCTCCAGTCCTCTACTGCCTGTACCCACACAGTACCCCAAACAAATTGTTCCAAACAAAGCATTACTCACCCAGCCAACCACTGCCTCTCTCAGAGAACATATCTGCCGCTGGGGAGAGGCCTGGACTGGCTCTTCTCCCTGGAATGCTTTCTGCCGCTGGAGAGAAGACAGGGTGTCTGGGCTCACTCTGTCATGCTGTTGGGGATCTGGGCCCACTGCCCAGCATCCCTGGGGTATACAGGTGGAGACTGAAGTCCCATCCACCTTCACAGGAAATCCATCCTCTGTTAGTTGAGGGCAGAGTCCAGCAGTCCTCGGCCCTGTTGCCAGCCCTTCTGCTGGAAACCCCACACCATCTGTTCCGGCTAACTGTTGGAGAGGGAGGCCGACTGCCCCGCCTCCCTGGAACTCTGTAGTTGTTGCCGGTGCTGGGCAGAGGTTGGTAGCACTCTGCCCTGTTGCCAGCACTTCTGCTGGGGACTCTGCATCCTCTGTTCCGGCTAACTGTTGGGGCAGGAGGCTGGCTTCCTCCACTCCTAAACTGTGTAGCTGCTATTGGGGAGGTGAGCCGGCTGCTTCCTTTTCCATTCCCTCATCTGGCTGCTGGGACGACATGTCGATGGTACTGTCTCCCAGGTGCACGGATCTTTGCTGGGGAGGAAAGCCCGCTTCCTCCACCCTGGCCAACTGTTGGGGAGGGACAACACACACCTCCTCTCCTTTCTCCCCCTGTATCTGCTGCTGGGAAGTGATTGCCATCTTCTCAGCCTGAGCCTCCACAATTGCTGCAGGTGTGGGGCAGAGGTCTTGGACCCTCTGTCCGGTTGCCAGCACTTCTGCTGGGGGTTTGCCAGGTGGTTCCTCCTCTACAGAAATGTCTATTAAATCCCCAGTCTCTGGAATTGGTAAAAGTGTGGGGCAGAGGTCTTGGACCCTCTGTTCAGTTACCAGATCTTCAGCTGGAGAAGTTTGTTTTAACTCCATAGATGCTGCTGGCAGAAAATCACATGTCCCTGTCAATGTTGTGGGAGAAAGGCCGACTACCTCTTCTCTCAAGAAGGTCGAAGCCACTGTTGGTGCTGGGCAGAACACAGTGAACTTTGGCCCTGATAGCAGCTCTTCTGCTGGAGGCTCATCAGGTTGTTCTTCCTCAGCAGAAAAGTCTATCAAATCCCATGTCTCTGCAACTGATGTCTGGGGATAGAGGTTCACCATCTCCTGTCCATGGAACCCAGAAGATGCTATCATTTCTGGGCAGAGGTTAGCAGAGCTCTGCCTTGTTGTCAGCACTTCAGGTTTGGGGATGTCAATTTCCGGATTTTCCACTGCCGATTCTCTGGCATGCTGCTGAACTTGTTCTAGCAGTTTCCTGTATGCCCTTTCCAGATGCTGTTCCTTCCTTAGCAAATGGTCCAGATCAGGTTTGAGCTCTGAGACCCCTGCAAGACCAAGCATAGACTCTCTATAGTCTCTCAGGTCCTCAAGGTCAGGTTCCCCTTCATCGCCAAACATAAAAAGATCTGTAAGGTTCTCCCACAGCAATCCAGGGCCGCCAAAGTCATATCCCTCCGGAGAGCATTCTGTTGTCTCCCCTAAATATCCCTCCTCTGCGTGCCATTGCAGAGCCCGATAACGATTGTCCAGCTCTATCTCCTGCTGGACCAACCTGTCCAACTCAGTCACCCATTGCTCCTGGGGCTGCTCTCCCAGGAATGCCATCCGCAATGCCCGTTGGTCACTGGCCCGTTGCTCTTGGGTTGGAAAGCACTTGCCCTGTTTTATACCAGCGAGACGGAGGGCTGCAATCCAGAGCTCCACCCGAATTTGCTGCCTAAGCTCCAGGTATTCATCCTCAGACACAGTCCTGGTGTATGTTGAAAGGATGATCCGCAGCAGCCCCGGGAATTCTGATGCCAGGTCCATATCTCCGCTGGGGTGACTGACGTCTGCTATGCTGATCTTGGATTCAGTTGGAGGTTTGGATGTCCCAGACTTCAGGAAGCTTTCCCGCTGCTTGCCACCAATGTCACGGAACGTCCCACACTCCGCTTGAGTGCTTCCGTCATATACCACTTCCTCCCAGTCTGTATACAGATATCCCAACCTCTCTGAGCACAAACAAGGCGACACTTGCTTGTTGCTACCAAGAACTGACTTTATTTAGAATCACAATTACAAGACTTTATATGCCGTTGGAACCTCCTCTAACAATACAACTGTAACTTAATTAACATGAGCTAATTATCTAATCCTTTATACAGCCTAGGTGACTGAGACATGACCTTTCGCCCAGACTTGTGGTCACCGAGCTTCACACAGTTATATCAACACAATAGCTGGAGCTAATTACAATTAACAATACAAACAAAACCTAATTAACATGAGCTCCAATAGGAGTCGTCCCGTCTCCTACATTGTATAGAGGACAATGTGATCAGCTCATTCAATTAACATACATCCTGGGAGATATTGTGGACAAATATTACTGTCCCATTTTAAGTAGTCCAAGATATATTTTCTCCCTCACCCTGTGCCAGGATGGCACAGGGTGCCTTAGACATAAGATGTATTCTGAGTTCCACGGGCCCCCCCCGTCACACCGGGCTTACAGGATGTCCTGAGGCAGGCCAGGAAAGTCTGTGTGCATTTCCGCCGGTCATATAATGCCAGTGCTCGGCTGGCAGACCTCCAAAAGGAGTTTAACCTGCCCAAGAACCGCCTAATCTGTGACATGCCCACCAGGTAGAACTCAACGTTGGCCATGCTGCAGCGGCTGCACATGCAGCAGAGGGCCATCAATGAGTACCTGTGCGACTATGGCACCAGGACAGGGTCAGGGGAGCTTGTTTTTTTTTTCCCCACACCAGTGGGCCATGATCAGAGATGCATGCACTGTCCTGTCACCATTTGAGGAGGCCACGAGGATGGTGAGCAGTGACAGTGCATGCATCAGTGACACTGTCCCCCTCGTCCACCTGTTGGAGCACACGCTGCGTGGAATAATGGACAGGGCACTTGAGGCAGAACAGAGGCAAGAAGAGGAGGACTTCCTTAGCTCTCAAGGCCCCCTTTATCCAGACAGTGTTCCTGCATGCCCGCCGATCACACAGGAAGAGGAGGAGGAGGAGGAGGAGGAGGATTGTGTCAGTATGGAGGTGGAGCCTGGCACTCAGCATCAGTAGCAGTCTTTAAGGGATCAGTCCCAAAAAACACATGGACTTGTACGTGGCTGGGAGGAGGTGGCTGCGGACCATGTCGTCCTTAGTGACCCAGAGGACTCCGGACCGAATGCCTCAGCAAACCTACGCTGCATGGCCTCCCTGATCCTGCAAAGCCTGCGTAAGGATCCTCGTATTTGTGGTATCAAGGAGAAGGACCAATACTGGCTGGCAAACCTCCTTGATCCTTGTTACAAGGGTAAGGTTGCGGACCTTATCTTGCCATCGCAGAGGGAGCAGAGGATGAAACCTCTTCGGGAGGCCTTGCAGAAAGGTCTGTGCAACGCGTTCCCAGAGACTGGGGGGTTACAAACTCCTGTTTCTGGACAACGTGTTGCTGAGGCTTCGGTCAGTCAAAGAAGGAGCGGTGGAGAAGGTGGCCGTCTGACTGATGCATTCAGACAATTTTTTAGTCCGCAGCCCCAAGGTATGATCGGTTTCAGCAACCATCGCCAGTGTCTGTTTTACATGGTGCAGGAATACCTAGGGACAAGATCTGACTTGGACACCTTTCCCACCGAAAATCCTCTGGGTTACCGTGTCTTGAGGATGGATCACTGGCCAGAGCTTGCACTGTATGCAATTGAGCTACTGGCCTGTCCTGCATCCAGCGTTCTTTCAGAATGCACATTCAGTGCTGCTGGAGGCTTTGTAACTGATCACAGGGTGCGTCCGTCCACCGACTCAGTCGATCGACTGACCTTCATAAAAATGAATCAGTCTTGGATCACCACCAGCTACTAAGCACCTGATGCTGATGTAACCGAATAATTTTTTTTGAAATCTCAGATCCCTTCAAAGTCTGCCTATGCTGATGCTGAGTGACTATCCTGAGTAATTATCCTCTTCCTCCTCAATGATCACGCTGATAGCTTGTAAGAACATTTTTGGTTCTGGGCGCCGCCACCAGTGCCTAAGGCCCAATTTTTCAGCCCCTGTTTAACAGGGGCGTGTAATTACAATTTTTGATGCAATACTTTGCAGCAGGGCTCATTTCTGCATTCCAACTAGAGTATCTGTGAGGGATTGCAGAGTTGTGGCACCAGCACCAGTGCCTAAGGCCCAATTTTTCAGCCCCACTGTCAGAGAGCTTACCTGATTGGGCGTCGTCGCGCGCCGGGGCGCGCTTTCCTGCGGGTGCTCGGGCGCCTGCTTCTATGGGCGCTGCTATGCGTTCACCTGGTGGTGCTGGTGTGCATGCCGCTGTCCGGGGGTGCGCTTGGGCGCGTGCGGGTGCGCGGGCGCCTGTGCGTAACGACGCGCACACGAACGCAGCGTTTGCCGCCAATCAGCCTATTTAGGCTTGCTTCTCCCTCTGATCAGTGCTGCCTGATCAACAGCTCCGTGCCTAGTTCCTGTTTCCTGTTTCCTGTTCCTAGTTCCTGTGATTCCTGTGTTCCTGATCTGTTGACGACCCGGCTTGCCTTTTGGATTCTCCTGACCTCCGCCTGCATTTGACCCCGGCCTGTTTTGACTTCGCTTCTGCCTGCTCCTTCTGTACCTCTGCTGCCCGCCTGTTGCCAAACCCAGCTTGTGCACTAACCTCTCTCCAGCTCCTGCTCAGCATCTGTTGTCTGTGCCGCTGACTATCATCTGCTGTTTGAAGACTGCTAACCTCCGGAACACGGACTCCTGCACAGGCTCTCATACCACTCCGCACTCGTGCACCCCCTGTCTGCTCTACCAGGGGCTGCGAGTCGGATACGTAAGGGAGCCTACCCTCTGCCCAAGTGGACTCTCCGGTCTGGTAAGTGAGAGACCTGACACCCTGTTTAACAGGGGCGTGTAATTACAATTTTTGATGCAATACTTTGCAGCAGGGCTTGTTCCTGCATTCCAACTAGAGTATCTGTGAGGGGTTGCAGTGTTGTGGCACCAGTGCCTAAGGCGCAGTTTTTCAGCCCCTGTTCAACAAGGGCATGTAATTACAATTATTGATCTAATATTTCACAGCAGGGCCCGTTTCTGCGCCCACCAAGAGCGAGTGAGGACAAAGAAGATTTGTCTGCAGCAAGCATGGATATAGGCGTGACACCCGGTATTATTGTCCCTCCTGTCCTGACAATCCTGGTCTATGCATTGGTGAATGTTTTGAATGCTACCATACACTAGTTGAGTATTAGCGTAGGGTACAGCACTGCACAGACTAGGACACACTTTCACAGGGTCTCCCAAGATGCCATCGCATTTTGAAAGACCCAAACCTGGTACCAGTTACAAAAGTTAAAGTTACTAAAAAAAGTGTAAGAAAATAAAAATAAAAATAAAAAAAATAAAAACACAAAAAAAATATAAAATAAAAAAAACGAAAATACTTGTCGTTTTATTGTTCTCTCTCTCTCTATTCTCTCTCTATTGTTCTGCTCTTTTTTACTGTATCCTATTCTGCAATGTTTTATTGTTATTATGTTTTACCATGTTTGCTTTTCAGATATGCAATTTTTTTATACTTTACTGTTTGCTGTGTTTTATTGGTAACCATTTTTTTGTTTTCAGGTACGCCATTCAGCTGCAGAGCGGATTTATTTATCTTGACAGCAACAGCGTTTGCTCCCACGATACATAAAACCGTGACTCCAGCGCTGTCGGAGGTGATTTCACCACCACAGTTACATACTTCAGCATATATGCCGAAGCGTGGGGGCAGTAGTGGGTGGAGGAGTGATTTGCTCCTGCCTTTTGCGGGAGGATGCCCCCATGCTTCGGCATATATATATTTTAGGGACAGGTTGCGTTAAATGTTTTATTTTTTACTATGTTTTTTTTGTATTTGCTTTGCAGGTATGGTAAGTCTTACAGTTATACTGTAATGTTACTTTGTTTTATTGTTAACCATCATTTGCTTAGCAGGTACGCCATTCAGTTGCAGCGCAGATTTATCTATCTTGACAGTAACAGCGTTTGCTCCCACGATACATAAAGCCGTGACTCCAGCGCTGTCGGAGGTGATTTCACCACCACAGTTACATACTTCAGCATATATGCCGAAGCGTGGGGGCAGCAGAGGGCAGAGGAGTGATTTGCTCCTAACTTTTGCGGGAGGATGCCCCCATGCTTCGACATATATATGGTGCATGTATGCCCATCATTAGAAGTGGGTGGATGAAGGGAGGTATTCTAATGGTGGGCATACCCACAGATCAATCTCTTTTTTTCGTTCAGCCCAGGGGCTGCATGAAAAAAAAAGTTTACAATATATGCCCAACAAGGACCAGCAACGTACTGGTATGTTGCTGGACTTTGAGTGGTTATACCAGAATGATGCCTACAGGTTTAGGTGGTATCTTGGTATCATTCTTTTCAGCCAGCAGTCGGCTTTCATGTAAAAGCAATCCTAGTGGCTAATTAGCCTCCAGACTGCTTTTACAAGCAGTAGGATGGAATGCCCCCCCACCGTCTTCCATGTTTTTCTCTGGCTCTCCTGTCCCAACAGGGAACCTGAGAATGCAGCCGGTGATTCAGCCAGCTGACCATAGAGCTGATCAGAGACCAGAGTGGCTCCAAACATCTCTATGGCTTAAGAAACCGGAAGCTACGAGCATTTCATGACTTAGATTTTGCCGGATGTAAACAGCGCCATTGGGAAATTGGGAAAGCATTTTATCATACCGATCTTGGTGTGGTCAGATGCTTTCAGGGCAGAGAAGAGGTCTAGGGTCTAATAGACCCCAGTTTTTTCAAAAAAGATACCTGTCACTACTTATTGCTATCATAGGGGATATTTACATTCCCTGAAAACAATAAAAATGATTTAAAAAAAAAATGAAAGGAACAATTTAAAAATAAGATAAAAAAGCAAAAACCCCTGTCCCCCCCTGCTCTCGCGCAAAGGCGAACGTAAGCGTCGGTCTGGCGTCAAATGTAAATAGCAATTGCACCATGCATGTGAGGTATCACCGCGACGGTCAGATTGAGGGCAGTAATTTTAGCAGTAGACGTCCCCTGTAAATCTAAAGTGGTAACCTGTAAAGGCTTTTAAAAATGTTTTTAGTTTGTCACCACTGCACAATTTTAAAGCATGTCATGTTTGGTATCCATGTACTCAGCCTAAGATCATCTTTTTTATTTCATCAAACATTTGGGCAATATAGTGTGTTTTAGAGCATTAAAATTTTAAAAAGTGGGGGGGCGTGGTCTGGACATGACCGAGTAGAGACGTGTTCTACCCGAGCTCCCGGTCTCTCCTTCCCAATCTCAGCTTTCCACGCTCTAATTTTTCGTTATGCTCTCCTCCAAGAAGCAGACATACCGGAGGAATAAAAAGAAGACCAGCCCGGTCACCAATACACCCACTCTGGGTGACTTACAGAGACTGTTTGGGAGATCTCGCTCCGGCTCCCCGGACCTTAAGATGGCGGACCCACATGCCTCTGGCTCATCTACTCCAGACCACACAGCAGTCTCTGCCCCTTCAGAGGGCTCCCGAAGCCTGGTTCTGTATCCCAGTTCCCCCTTGGTTCCAGCTACGGACCGGAGACCCTCCCTTCACCCACCGATCACTTATGAAGCAGATGCGGAGTTAAAGGCGATCCTTCAGGCCCTCCCGACGAGGGCAGATATTGAGGCCTTGGTGGGAAGAGTTGAGGCTGCCCACAGGAAGGAGCTCCGTGCAGTCAGACAAGACGTGCAGACCCTCTCCACTCGCCTAACATCAGGTGAATCTTCCCTGGCTTCATTAGAGCAGAGAGTCTCGTCCTTAGAGACCCAACAAAAAGATCAATCTGTCTCCACGGTGGAGCTCCAGCTACGTATGGAGGAAATAGAGGACCGGAGCCGAAGAAATAACATACGACTCCGCGGCCTTCCAGAGGCCACAGGCCCGACGGATCTATTGGCCACGGCTACGGACATCTTCAGAAGGGTAGCAGGCGCACACCTACCTGAACAGATCGAAGTCGATCGGATACACAGAGCTCTAGGTCCCCGCTCGGCGGATCCAGCAAGACCACGAGACGTAATTTGTAGACTTCATCACTACATTCATAAGGAAGCTATAACTCGCGGAGCTTGGGAATTGGGAGAAATAGAATTTGACGGAGCCAATGTGAAAATCCTACCTGACATCTCCAAATCGACCTTGCTCCGCCGTGCCATGCTAAAACCCTTGCTAGACTTAGCTAGACGCTGCAATGCTACATACCGATGGGGCTTCCCTCTCTCGGTCACTTTTCACAAGGACCAGCGCTCTTTCCTCCTACGCTCACCGGAGAATTTGCCTGCATTATTCGAGTTCCTCGGCACGGATCCGATCCCTACTCCCAACTGGCTGGACTACTTGCCTAGGGCTCCAGGTTGCATGTACGGGGGGAGAGGCCAGGCTCCTAGACCGCAACGGCCGCAGAGGAGCGGATGCCGTCCCCGATCTGTGTCACAGGATGAACCTAGGGAACTGTGAGTACCTCAGATATCTCCCTCATTCTGTTGCCTTATTATGCATAGCCCCACTGATCCCCATCCATGCATAGTACCATGAATACCCACTTTTGCTGCCGAGTTCTTCCCCTTCCAGGCTCCCATCCTTGTTATCATCGGGGACTAGTGTGCCGTGCTCCGTCCTCCTCCCCCTCCATACTTCACCATAATCCTGTAAGTCCGGTTCCCTCTCCGATGCTGCGGCAAAGACGACCTCTTCCTGGGAATTATCGAACTCAAGCTCGCCCCCTCATTTGCTGGATAGTTTTTTCTCGGCTCTCACCTAATTTCCAATATGCCAGTGAAAGCTAGTAGGATGCGGTGTGCGGCTGTCCTCTGGAGGACTGTAACCGGCACCTCCTTCTGGAAATCAGTGACCCTACTAAAATGCTAAGGGACCGCATCTTCGTTGTCAGTCATCATCCAGAGTCACTACGTGGATTACTTACAGCTTCACACGCTTAGACTGAGAGATCCCTCTACCTTGTGGCGTTTTTGGGAGTTTATCTGCACTAGAAGGGGTAGTGGAAGGTGAGAAGTCGACCCCCCTAAATGACTTTTGGGTCGAGTTTATATGGGACCCCTTTTATATTAGGCCTTACCGGCATGGTTGGGGAATGTTGGAGTTGTTGAGGGGAGGGGGGGTTAGGTTACTGAGTGTGTACGCATCTGGGACTTTGTTGATATTATGTAACAGGAGTCACCCAGCGTTCATGCCATATCCTCTCAGACATACCTGAGACCTTGTGTCACAGTGCCACAATTTATGGTATTCTGGACTTGGCTTTCTGATTACAGTGGAGGTGAAGCCCAGTTAATATTGTGTTAAATGGTTTTGGGACAACCCTTTCCTGTACTTTGTCACAGATCTACCATAGTGGATCGGACGTGGGGGAATGGATCGCCTCATTGATTGTTCCACGATGTGCATAATGCTTTACTCACACTCAATATGTTCCATTTCTGTTCACTTAAATATGGTGTATCACTATTTAGTTCCTTCCTTTTTTGTATTATTTTGTTTTTGTTTTTTCCTTAACGCTTCTAATGTTAACCTGAGATGGGTGAGAGTCCCGGGACCTCACCAACGTTTGTTGTCTGCCTACACCCCACTTAGGCCATAGTATACCCCCGGTATACCGGTTTGGTGTACATTGTAGTTTATAAAACTTACTTTTCTAGTTTAAATTACTAGTAGAGATGGTCAACGCGGTCTCTCTTGACCCCCGTCTACGTATCTCTCACTTTTTCCCTATTCCTTTCCCTTCCACTTTTCTAACTTGTATCTAACCTCCTTTGATTGTATATTTTTGGTGGGGTTTTCTTCAATCCCCCCCCTTTTTTTTTTTTTGTGGGAGACATGGTGGTGGACTTCATTAGGGTGACCTCCCTGAATGTGAGAGGTCTAAACACCCCGGAGAAAAGACGTATTCTGCTCCATGATCTGAAAAAATCACATACTGATGTTGCCTTTATACAGGAGACACACTTTAAAACTGATAAATCCCCTGTACTCAGGAATAGACTCTTTTCCCGAGTATATCACTTGACCAACTGCAATTCAAAATCCAAGGGGGTTTCTATACTAATTTCTAGCAGACTGCCTTGGAAGTTCCAGGATATGTTAGCAGATCCCGAAGGGCGATATTTGTTCCTCAAGGGTCAGATGGGAGATGTCCAATTCACATTTGCGACTCTCTATGCCCCTAATATACACCAGGATATGTAATAAGAATATTCCTGCGCTACCCAATTGGAAAAAGAAAAGAAAACAAGAACTCAGAAAAATAGTAAAAACGCACGTATGCGACTGGACAGCTCCATGCACCGAAGCAAGGGTCAGACATAAGCCCAAAATCAAACTGAGGTATAGGGGGGGAGGTGCTGCGCTAACCAGAAGAAAGCTGTAAATCTCTGTCTGTGGTCAATTAATAAAATGACATAAAATCGCATAATAAATCGCATAAATAAGTGTTGACACTAAAAACATTCAAGTCTTAATAATCAGCATCATGTGTATGTGAAAAAAAGTGCATAAAAAATCCTTTTCAGTTGGTATATACTAAATGACAAAAAAAAAAAAATCGCATGTAAAATCACATAAATAAGTGTTGACACTAAAAACATATAAATCTAGATAATCATGTGTAGGTGCACAAAGGGACATAAACACTACTTCATGTGAATAATTCTAAATAAAAATACATAGAATAAATCAGAAATAACCATCAAAAACATATCCTTATAAATGGTGCAAAACGTACAAAGTGCCAGTGCTTGAAGGTGATCTAGATATCGCAAATAAAACACATCAATCCAACGCAATATGGATAATAAATAATATAAATAAATGTCCCAATAATAGTGATATAAAATATATTGTGCTGGCCTGCGAAACAAATGACCAATGACATGCCAGTAAGTGCAGCAAACTTAAAGTGCCAGTGTAAAAGTCATTGAAGGTGCAAAAGCAAGTTCTGGTGTATTCAACAAAACAACAGTGGGGTGTCTGGGATGCAATTCACTCAGTGTCCTCTTCGTGCATAAAACACTAATGTAAGCAGTGACCCCTTACCTAGCGGTGCTAGGTCAACCGCATGAATTGTAGCTAAAACGCCAGGTCCTGAGCATCCATCGCGTCCCTATATCCACGCTTGCCGGTGTTGGGTTATCCTAATGGCAGCTGATTACATGTGGCTATGGTCCTATCAGGGGTCCTGGACCAGCGCGGATCCTAGCTCAGCCTCCACATCTCAGGTATGTATGTACAGGAATATGCAGGACAAAGGTACTTGATAGTGAAGTATGTCTTAACCAGGTAATGCTTTATTAAAAAACTTTAAGTAGATGTACTCACATAAAAACAATGCAGAGCAAACCTCTCTCCTACGAGCAGCGAACTCGTTGTGTGTCTAGCAATGTGAAACAGCCTATTCCGTCTCTACGCGTGTCATCACCGATCACGTGACTTCTTCAGGGGATCGGTGATGTTGTTGTTTTGTTGAATACACCAGAACTTGCTTTTGCACCTTCAATGACTTTTACACTGGCACTTTAAGTTTGCTGCACTTACTGGCATGTCATTGGTCATTTGTTTCGCAGGCCAGCACAATATATTTTATATCACTATTATTGGGACATTTATTTATATTATTTATTATCCATATTGCGTTGGATTGATGTGTTTTATTTGCGATATCTAGATCACCTTTAAGCACTGGCACTTTGTACGTTTTGCACCATTTATAAGGATATGTTTTTGATGGTTATTTCTGATTTATTCTATGTATTTTTATTTAGAATTATTCACATGAAGTAGTGTTTATGTCCCTTTGTGCACCTACACATGATTATCTAGATTTATATGTTTTTAGTGTCAACACTTATTTATGCGATTTTACATGCAATTTTTTTTTTTGTCATTTAGTATACACCAGCATAGATTCCTTAGAAAAATATTAGACAAATTGATGGACTACAAAGAGGGTCAGCTCATTTTGGGAGGTGACTTTAACGTACCGTTGTCACTTGCAGTAGACACTTATTCTGGCAATTCCTCCTATCCCCCAACACACAGGAAACACATTGCTTAGTCTCTACATAAGACCCAATTGATTGATGTGTGGTGCCCTCAACACTTCGGGGAGAGGGATTATTCTTATTACTCTTCTCCACATAAGGTCTACTGTAGAATTGACCTCTTTTTGATACCTCATGATCAGTTACATCTGGTGAGATCTACCTCAATAGGTCAGATTACTTGGTCTGACCACGCTCCGGTTTCCCTGACATATACTCTGAATGAGAGGTCATCCCCTAGAGCTACTTTTTGGCCTCTCAATGAGAGCCTACTACAAACTCCGGAAGTACTAGAAGATGTGACCAGAGAGCTAGACCTATACTTTAGAGAAAATGACACACAGAACTGTGACCCAGGTATACTGTGGGAGGCTCAAAGAGGGAAAGGATCCGGGCTCCTGCGGGAGCTATAGACCCATCTCCCTCTTAAATTTAGATCTTAAATTTTTTTCGAAAATAATAGCGTCCAGACTAGCTCAGCATCTTCAATCCCTTATCCACCTTGACCAAGTGGGATTTATACCCTCCAGGGAGGCGAGGGATAATACCATAAAGGTCCTCAATCTCCTCCACATAGCAACAACAGATAAAATCCCCTGTGTACTAGTGAGTACAGATGCCGAAAAGGCTTTTGACAGGGTGAATTGGAATTATATGCTATCAGTGCTTCGGCATATTGGCCTGGGCAACAGGATGCTACGTTGGATTAGCAATATATACACTAATCCTTCTGCTCAAGTAAAAGTTAATGGAGTTCTATACAGCCCCTTCCCCATAAGAAATGGAACAATGCAAGGATGCCCCTTATCCCCCCTACTCTTTGCCCCCTCCCTCGAGCCCTTCTTATGCACGATTAGATTGAACCCGGATATCTCTGGCCTTCAGATTGGTAGTTCGCACTGCAAAATATCAGCGTATGCAGATTTACTATTCTCCCTGACGAACCCCAGAATCTCCCTTCCAAACCTCATGCGAGAATTCAAGGTTTACGGTGCAATATCGCATCTAAAAATAAACTTCTCAACATCTGAAGCTATGGGCATAGCGGTTCCCCCTCAAGTTTTACAACAATTGAAATCCAATTTTCGATTTAAATGGACTGAGTCTGACCTAGAATACCTGGGAACTAGGATTCCCTCTGACATAACACGAACATTTTACTTGAACTCCCCCCCCCTATTGTCGAGGACCAGGGTTCTATTAGAGCAGTGGCATTCAGGATACCATTCCTGGTTCGGGAGATGTAACCTCCTCAAGATGAGCATACTTCCAAAATTCATCTATCTCATCCAAGCCCTTCCCATACACATCCCACCCTCTTTTTTCCAGCAGATCCATTCACTTTTTACCAAATTTGTATGGGCGCACAAAAAACCCCGCTTACGTCGTTCACAGATGATACTCCTAAACACCTTGGAGGACTAGCCTTACCCGACATAAAACTATATTACTTAGCCGCACATTTAGGACGCATTCTAGACTGGAGGAGGAATAAACTATCTAAGATGTGGGTCCAGATCGAACAATCTCAAACTCTTATACCTCTGAGGGGTGCGCTGTGGTGCTACAGCGATCTACCCAATAGACTAAAATCTCACCCTTTAATCGGTACCACCTTGCGACATAGCCACCAAATAGCTTTCCGTTCTCTACTTACGACGAAAAAGTCACCGCTATACCCTGTATTGGGAAACCCAAACTTTGACCCGGGGCTGCACTCGGCGGAATTCGCTTCTCTAAGAGACTTAGATTGTGATCACCTATCTAGCTTTATTTCAGAGGGGAAATGGCCTTCCATCTCGGATCTCTCCAACCCAGCAGGATCATTCCGCCTCCCTTTCTGGAAAGCGGTACAACTGCACCACTACTTGCAATCCCTTTCTAGACCACTAGATTTCGTACGGGAACTTACTTCGTTTGAGGAATTATGCTCTGGCGAAGAACCATTGGCACATATCCTCTCACAAACATATCTAATGTTAACTTCGCCAAGTGTACCACCTCAGCTGCCCTGCTTGATCAGTTGGGAGAGAGATCTACATCACACCTTTTCAACGTCTCAAAGGCAGCGTATCATTTCCCTTTCCCTTAAGTCCTCGTTATGCACTAAAGTACAGGAGACTAATTTCAAATTGCTCACACGCTGGTACCTGACTTCATCTAGACTACGGAGGTGTTTTCCTTCCTCCTCTGGACGGTGCTGGCGCTGCTCGGAGGAGGAGGGAACCCTGATCCATATCTTTTGGTCATGCCCTTGGTTGAGGATCTTTTGGGAGGAAGTCAGGCACATTACTCAGAGGTTCACAGACTATGCCATCCCTGACGATGCCGCATTTTTTCTCCTACACCTGTCCACGATCCCCATTAAAGCATATAAGAAATCTTTAATACGTCACTTATTAAACGCAGCTAAGGGATGTATCCCCCTCCTCTGGAAACAAAGTCCCCCCCCTTCCATATCATTGTGGCTACACAAAGTGGAGGAGATCAGGAAAATGGAAGATCTGATCTTCACCGCGCAAAACAAACAAGAAGCCCATAAACGGACATGGGATGTCTGGAACCTTTTCATCTTCTCAGATGAAGGCCAACATTTGCTAGGTAGTTAACCCCCCCTTTTTTGAGTTCTTAAAGGTCCAGTCCTGTGAAAATCGCTGAGGAGTCCGCCGCTGTGTCTCTCCATCCCTCTCCCTTCCCCCTCTCCCCCCCTTCTCTTCTCTGCTCTCTCTAATTCTCCCTTGAATCTTTCATCTTTTTCTTATTTGTCTTTATCCTTCAGAAAAATGGAAAAAGTAGGTGAGGATTTCCCTGATTTTGTCTTCTAAAATAAAAGCCGCGCTTAAAGCGGAGTTTCACACAAAAATGGAACTTCCGCTTTTCGGAACCCCCCCCCCTCCGGTGTCACATTTGGCACCTTTCAGGGGGGAGGGGGGTGCAGATACCTGTCTAAGACAGGTATTTGCACCCACTTCCGGCATAGACTCCCATGGGAGTCTACGCCTCTTCCCGTCCCCACCGCGCTGTCTCCTGGGAACACACAGCTCCCAGGAGAGAGCGGGGACCATTTGGGACGCGCATGCGCAGTAGGGAACCGGGAAGTGAAGCCGCAACGCTTCACTTCCTGATTCCCTTACCTAGGATGGTGGCGGCAGCTGCCGAGAACCGAGCGGGTTCTCGGCGTCCCCTGCCGACATCGCTGGACCCTGGGACAAGTAAGTGGCCATGTATTAAAAGTCAGCAGCTGCAGTATTTGTAGCTGCTGGCTTTTAATATTTTTTTTTTTTTTTGGCGGTGTGGGTGAACCCCTGCTTTAACAGGGACAAGCTCAATTAAATGATTTATACAGGTCTCAATAATCACACTCACGAATGTAATACTGTCTACCGTTTGAATGTATAATTGGTATTGATTTTGCTGTACCATAACCTGTATGTGCACTTTTGTCTATGCCTTGGGGTCCTCGCCCCAGTTTGGAGTTGAATAAACTTTATATTTGAAAAAAAAAAAATTTTAAAAAGTGTGTTTTTTTCCAAAAAAAGCATTTGAAAAATCATTGCGCAAATACTGTGTGAAAAAAAAAATGAAACACCCACCATTTTAATCTGTAGGGCATTTAATTTTAAAAAAAATATATAATGTTTGGGTGTTCAAAGTAATTTTCTTGCAAAAAAAAAATATTTTTTCATGTAAACAAAAAGTGTCAGAAAGGGCTTTGTCTTCAAGTGGTTAGAAGAGTGGGTGATGTGTGACATAAGCTTCTAAATGTTGTGCATAAAATGCCAGGACAGTTCAAACCCCCCCCAAATAACCCCACTTTGGAAAGTAGACACCCCAAGCTATTTGCTGAGAGGCATGTCGAGTCCATGGAATATGGACAAAGTTGTCACTAAATGATATATTGCTCAAACCTGCCATGGGAATATGTGAAATTACACCCCAAAATACATTCTGTTGCTTCTCCTGAGTACGGGGATACCACATGTGTGGGACTTTTAGCCTAGACGCGTACGGGACCCCGAAAACCAAGCAGGCTTTCTAAGGGCGTAAATTTTTGATTTCACTCTTCACTGCCTATCACAGTTTTGGAGGCCATGGAATGCCCAGGTGGCACAAACCCCCCCCCCCCAAATTACCCTATTTTGGAAAGTAGACACCCCAAGCTATTTGGTGAGAGGTATAGTGAGTATTTTGCAGACCTCACTTTTTGTCACAAAGTTTTGAAAATTGAAAAAAGAAAAAAATATTTTTTTTTTCTTGTCTTTCTTCATTTTCAAAAACAAATGAGAGCTGAAAAATACTCACCATGCCTCTCAGCAAAAAGCCCCGTATGCAGCTAGGCTCCCAAAAAGTCCCACACATGTGGTATCCCCATACTCAGGAGAAGCAGCAGAATGTATTTTGGAGTGTAATTCTACATATGCCCACGGCATGTTTGAGCAATATATAATTTAGTGACAACTTTGTGCAAAAAAAAAAAATGTAATTTTCCTGCAAATATAAAATATTCCATGGACACAACATGCCTCTCAGCAAATATCTTGGGGTGTCTACTTTCCAAAATGGGGTCATTTGGGAGGGTTTGTGCCATCTTGGCATTTTATGGCCTTCAAAACTGTGATAGGTAGTGGGGAGTGGGTGATGTGTGACATAAGCTTCTAAATGTTGTGCATAAAATGCCAGGACAGTTCAAACCCCCCCCAAATAACCCCACTTTGGAAAGTAGACACCCCAAGCTATTTGCTGAGAGGCATGTCGAGTCCATGGAATATGGACAAAGTTGTCACTAAATGATATATTGCTCAAACCTGCCATGGGAATATGTGAAATTACACCCCAAAATACATTCTGTTGCTTCTCCTGAGTACGGGGATACCACATGTGTGGGACTTTTAGCCTAGACGCGTACGGGACCCCGAAAACCAAGCAGGCTTTCTAAGGGCGTAAATTTTTGATTTCACTCTTCACTGCCTATCACAGTTTTGGAGGCCATGGAATGCCCAGGTGGCACAAACCCCCCCCCCCCAAATTACCCTATTTTGGAAAGTAGACACCCCAAGCTATTTGGTGAGAGGTATAGTGAGTATTTTGCAGACCTCACTTTTTGTCACAAAGTTTTGAAAATTGAAAAAAGAAAAAAATATTTTTTTTTTCTTGTCTTTCTTCATTTTCAAAAACAAATGAGAGCTGAAAAATACTCACCATGCCTCTCAGCAAAAAGCCCCGTATGCAGCTAGGCTCCCAAAAAGTCCCACACATGTGGTATCCCCATACTCAGGAGAAGCAGCAGAATGTATTTTGGAGTGTAATTCTACATATGCCCACGGCATGTTTGAGCAATATATAATTTAGTGACAACTTTGTGCAAAAAAAAAAAATGTAATTTTCCTGCAAATATAAAATATTCCATGGACACAACATGCCTCTCAGCAAATATCTTGGGGTGTCTACTTTCCAAAATGGGGTCATTTGGGAGGGTTTGTGCCATCTTGGCATTTTATGGCCTTCAAAACTGTGATAGGTAGTGGGGAGTGGAATCAAAAATTTACGCCCTTAGAAATCCTGAAGGCGGTGCTTGGTTTTCGGGGCCCCGTGCGCGGCTAGGCTCCCAAAAAGTCCCACACATGTGGTATCCCCATACTCAGGAGAAGCAGCTAAATGTATTTTGGGGTGCAATTCCACATATGCCCATGGCCTGTGTGAGCAATATATCATTTAGTAACAACTTTTTGTAAATTGTTTTTTTTTTTGTCATTATTCAGTCACTTGTGACAAAAAAAAATAATATTCAATGGGCTCAACAAGCTTCTGCCCTGCCATTTTAGCACCTCAAGAAATGACATAGGCAGTCATAAACTAAAAGCTGTGTAAATTCCAGAAAATTTACCCTAGTTTGTAAACACTATAACTTTTGCGCAAACCAATGAATATACGCTTATTGACATTTTTTTTTACCAAAGACATGTGGCCGAATACATTTTGGCCTAAATGTATGACTATTGTATGACCTAAATGTTTATTGGATTTTTTTTATAACAAAAAGTAGAAAATATCATTTTTTTTCAAAATTTTCGGTCTTTTTCCGTTTATAGTGCAAAAAATAAAAACCCCAGAGGTGATCAAATACCATAAAAAGAAAGCTCTATTTGTGGGAAGAAAAGGACGCAAATTTCGTTTGGGTACAGCATTGCATGACCGCGCAATTAGCCGTTAAAGCAACGCAGTGCCAAATTGTAAAAAGTGCTCTGGTCAGGAAGGGGGTAAATCCTTCCGGGGCTGAAGTGGTTAAAATCACTGCTCCCGAAAAAACGGCCGTTTTTAAAAGTTTTTTTTGCATTGATACATGTCCCCTGGGGCAGGACCAGGGTCCTCAAACCCTTTTTAGGACAATACCATGCAAATTAGCCTTTAAAATTAGCACTTTTGATTTTGAACGTTCGAGTCCCATAGACGTCAATGGGGTTCTAACGTTCGTGTGAATTTTCGGTCCGTTCGCAGGTTCTGGTGCGATCCGAACCGGGGGAGTCTTCGGCTCATCCATAATGATGACTGTCTTACAAATGTAACACAAGATGTCATTGATGAACTTATGATGTCAGAGGATGAACATAAGGATTTTGAAGGATTTTAAAGGACCAGTAAGTCATAACCACTTTAACACTGCGGCAACATGGCTCGGCTGCGCATATCGCCGTCATGGTACGTCGGTACCATAGACACCCCCTGCTCATCACAATCACCATCGGGCTCCCGCGTTTGCTCGGAGCACACCGAGAACCAGGATCTGTGTGTGTAAACACACAGTTTCTGGTTCTCTGAGAGGAGAACAGACAGATAGTCTGTTCATACAGAGTATGAATAGATAATCTGTCATGTCCCCTGCACTGTCCCCTCCCCCTTCAGTTATGATATTTGAAAAGGTCAAAGTGTTTTCGAAAATCTTAATGTGGCAAAGAGCAATCAAGCAGTCCTTGATATCAAAAGGGGGCGATACCAACCATCGCCATGCGGAGCAGTGACTGTCCGCATGGCAATGGTTGGTATCTCCCCCTTTTGATATCAAGGACTGCTTGATTGCCCTTTGCCACATTAAGATTTTCGAAAACACTTTGACCTTTTCAAACATCATTCAGCTATAGTTTTCTTTGCAATCTTTAAGCCAGCCTTCATTATGTATTGTTTTCATTGGAGATTATGGTTGGCAATGGTTGGTATCGCCCCCTTTTGATATAAAGGACTGCTTGATTGCCCTTTGCCACATTAAGATTTAACTTTGACCTTTTCAAAACATCATTCAGCTATATAGTTTTCTTTGCAATCTTTAAGCCAGCCTTCATTATGTATTGTTTTCATTGGAGATTATGGCTATGTTCTGCAATTAATTGCAACCGGACTTCTTTCTGGGGGCCCTTTCAATTGGTGCAGATGGGGTGGATCAGTGTGGATGAAGCTGGACCCACTTCCCACCTTCCGGTTCTTTTGATACCGGGGTGGTGGATCCGCGTCTTATGTGCCGCTGTTGCTTCAGCAGTGAGATCCATTTGGTGACTTTTTTCTGGTGTGATCCTGTTCCATGACTACCCCTGATGAAGGGATGTTTTCATAGTCTCGAAACACGTTGGGCCGTCTGGACAACTGTCATGTATTATTACCATTCACACCACTGTTTTTAGTGATTCTGTATATTTCTGTATATTTTGTGTAATATGTATAACTCTTTTTAATGATATTGTGAATTTCAATAAATCTTTTTTATATTTATGTTTTTTCTGTGGTTGCCGTTAAAGTCTCATACACTTGGGGGTACCCTCTTTATAAGTTCTTGACAGGCATCTCCCCCCAGGCTCTGGGAATCATTATTCCAGAGACCTGTTCTGCCATCATTCAGATCCTGTAGAAGGACTATATTAAGGTAAGATTTCTCCTTTAACATCACATTCTATGTATTTAATGTTTGCTAATGTATTGTATTTCTTTCATCATTCCCTAATTACTATGATTGTAATATGCTGTGAATGTCCCCTTTGTGCTCATGCATGCTGGAATTTTTTAAACTTCCTTTTTTGTCCTTCATGCATATTTGCCTTCACTAACCTCCCCAGCATGCAATCCTGGGCCCATACACACCTAGCCTAGTCACTTAACAATGTATTTTGTTATCTCCATTGTAGTGCTTTACCCTAAACACCCCCTAAAATGTGTCCAAATGTTATTTGTGTCCTTAAATTCATGCAGAGTGCCTGAGGCTTTTTTTGGGGGTCCCAAAGACAATGTGGTGGGACTCCCGTTTGTCTTCGTCGCGGATGAAGGCAGCTAGCAGGAGGCTGTGGAATGTGGCAGCCAGGAGGTGACAAAACAAAAAACAATATTGGAGAGCACTAGAAAAAAAACAAGGAGATCCTGATAAAATAAAAAAAAACACTGTAAACCAAAATGAAATACATTATTATGGAGATCTGATGAAAACCAAAAAATAAAATATTCAGGAGATCACGAGAAATAATAAATCATTTTTTCAGAACTCTGTGTGAATATCAGCAGCAAAACAACTTAATTATTCTAGCATTCTAAAGAAGAAGAGAATGTGCTGCATTAAAAGATTAAAAAAATTGCAGCGTGACGAATGTGCTATCTCCATTTTACCAGACCGAGCGCTTCCATCTCGTATTTGATTCTGAGCATGCGTGGAACTTTGTGCATCGGAATTGTCTACACAAGATCGGAAATTACAAGAACGGATTTTGTTGTTGGAAAATTTGAGATCCAGATCTCAAATTTTGTGTGTCGGAAATTCCGATGGAAAATGTCCAACGGAGCCAACACACGGTCCGAATCTCCGACAACAACATTTTCCCATCGAACATTTTCCATTTGAAAATATGACCGTGTGTACAGGGCATTATACTGAGAGTATAGCCCAAAACCCATGTTTTCACTGGAAAAATAGGAGGTCGTCTTATTCGCCCAGTCACCTTATACGCCGGCAAATATGGTAAAACCTTTTATCTTGAGACAGGGTACACGCAAGTGAGTATGAGTTCCCTTCTTTACCAAAAACAAGAGAATATCAGTAAGATTATCGCCTATGTCAGTAAAACATTGTCCTCTGTAGGGATTAAGTTTTCTGACTGCGAAAAAGCTTTATTGTCCACTGTCTGGGCATTACAGATTTTCTGCAGTTATATTCAAGGTGAAAGAATTATTGTTGAGACAGCACACCAGCCTTTACAGTATTTACAGAGTAAATGTATCAGGGATGGAAATGTGTCTAATAGCCGCATCACTGCTTGGACTTTGTCCTTGTAAGGGTGGCTCCTGGAAATTCGAAACAAACAGAACAAGAAAAGTCCAATAGCCCAGGGCCTTGCTGAGGTGCATGATTGTTCCGTCCCCGTTCCCTGCGCAGGAACCCTGGATGCTGACTTTTTAGAAGAACATCTGTTGTCTCCCTACAAGGTTTATGATGATGAATACTGTAAACAGTTGCCGTGTGTATATGTAGATGGTTGTGCCTATCATCATAAGGACAAAGAACAGCTCCAACTAGTGGCTGGTATTGGGATTATATGGACCCAAAGTGTAGCCCCAATCTCTGTGGGGTACAAGCTTGGGCCAAAGAGTAGCCAAGTTGCTGAACTCGCTGCAATTCTGAAAGCTGTTGAGATAGCCGTAGATTACCACCTTAAAGAATTTGCCATCATCACCGATTCTAATTATGTCAGTAATAGTTTTGTTGGGTACCTTCCCCGGTGAAAAAGATATGACATGGTAAAAAGTAACCATAAACCTGTAAAACATGGTAAGTTATTTTGTCAAATAGACCAAATAGTAAGGGGACACAAGATCACTCTTAAAGTATCTTAAAAAAAACAAGGGCCACTCCAAAGTCCTAGGTGAAGAAAAGGAAGGGAATGATCAGGCTGATTCCATAGCCAAAGAAGGGGCCCTAACAGGTGAGTGGCTAGACATAGATCATCTCTTAGGTACTGAACAGTTAGAAGCTGTCACTAGACAACATGCTAGGATAACTAATGATTCAAATGTATAGCAATGGTGTCATGAAGCCCCCAGTGAAGTTTTAATTACAGCCCAAAAAGAAGACCCAATAATTGGCTTATTTTATAACCATTTAGAACAAAATCCCCTTAGTCAAGAAAATTACACTGGCAAAGAAGATGTACGTATATTAATGAAATCCAAATCCCAGTTCATGCTGCATCAGGGATTGTTGATCCGCACCTCAAAAGGGGTATCCAACAATGGGTAGCCCCACTTAAGTTCAGAGGTTTAATGCTGCAGCATGCCCATGAAGCCCCTACTTCTGGGTACCGCAGAGAAAAGATCACCTATGAGATCCTCCAGGATTACGCCTACTGGTCTCACATGTTGCGAGATGTGAAGGCGTAATGTGAAGGCGTACTGCCAAGGCTGTTTAATATGTCCTCAATTTCAACCAGCTTTACCAACCTATAGGGCACCTCTTCAGAAAAGGGGGATCTGCATGCCTTAGTCAGACCTTCAAATGGATTTCATTGGACCTGCAACGGAATCTTCACAAGGGAATCAATATATTTTAACCGTGACATGTTTATTTAACAAGTATGTTGATTGTATTCCATCACCAAATAACAGAATATGTACCGCTCTATTAATCAATCATATCGTTTCACACTTCGGTCTTCCCCAGAGAATATAATCTGATAGGGGTTCACATTTCATTAGTGAAGTGATGACCAAACTGCAAAATATTGGGTGTACAAAGGAAATTGCATATCGGTCCGCCTCTAGTGGTGAAGTAGAACAGTACAATCAAATAATTTTGAATATACTCAAGACGTTTGTCAAGGAAACATGCAAGGACTGGGATGTAAAGCTCCCCTTGGTCCTGATGGCCTTAAGGGCAACCCCAACTATGGTCACAAATATGACACCTTTTGAACTTATGACCGGAAGGTGGATGGTCCTGTCCCAACACCTCTTTGCTGCACTACTGACCATCACCTGGTCAATGCCACCACAACCCACCAGTACATAGAGGATTTACGAAAACACTTACAAAATTCTTTCTCCTTCGCCCAGTGAAAAATTGAAAGAGCCGCAACTAGCGTTAAAACGTACTATGATCTTAAACCACCAAGAAGGAGTATGACATTGGGGACAAGGTATATCTCTACAATTTCATGAAGAACCAGGTCAAGGAACAAATTCCTGCTATCCTAGAGAGTAGGAATGAGCTTCGTGTTTGAGTTGAACCCATGTTCGACTCGAACATCGTCTGTTCTATCGTTCGCCAAATTGCGAACGATATGGGCCGTTCGCGCCAAATTCGAGTGGCGCGTCACGGCCCATAATTCACTGCGGCATCGCAGTGCATTGCTGGCTGATGATTGGCCAAGCATGCACTATGACCCGCATGCTTGGCCAATCACAGCGCCGTCTTTACAGAGAGCTGTAATTGGCCAAAGCCAGGGTAGCTTTGGGCAATTATGGCTCAGGGGGTTTAGTACATGCCCCACACTATATAAGGCCGCCTGCACGTTGGTCCTGTGTAATGTGTTCCGGTGTTGAGAGACAGAGACGGAGAGACAGTGTCATTTGATTTAAGTTAGATAGATTAGGCAGGACAGTCAGTCAGTTAGCTGCACTTACAGTGTATTGTGTATATATATATGCATCCCAGGTGTTGTGTGTGTGTGTGTATATATATATATATATATATATATATATATATATATATATATTAATTAGGGATGAGCCGAACACCCCCCTGTTCGGTTCACACCAGAACATGCGAACAGGAAAAAAGTTTGTTCAAACCCGCGAACACCGTTAAAGTCTATGGGACACGAACATGAATAATCAAAAGTGCTAATTTAAAGGCTTATATGCAAGTTATTGTCATAAAAAGTGTTTGGGGACCTGGGTCCTGCCCCAGGGGACATGGATCAATGCAAAAAAAAGTTTTAAAAATGGCCGTTTTTTCGGGAGCAGTGATTTTAATAATGCTTAAAGTGAAACAATAAAAGTGTAATATCCCTTTAAATTTCATAGCTGGGGGGTGTCTATAGTATGCCTGTAAAGGGGCGCATGTTTCCCATGTTTAGAACAGTCTGACAGCAAAATGACATTTCAAAGGAAAAAAGTCATTTAAAACTACTCGCGGCTATTGCATTGCCTGTCCGACAATATACATAGAAGTTCATTGATAAAAACGGCATGGGAATTCCCCCCAGGGGAACCCCGAACCAAAATTAAAAAAAAAAAAAATGATGTGGGGGTCCCCCTAAATTCCATACCAGACCCTTCAGGTCTGGTATGGATTTTAAGGGGTACCCCACACCAAAATTAAAAAAAAAAAAAACGGCGTGGGGTCCCCCCAAAAATCCATACCAGACCCTTATCCGAGCAAGCAACCTGGCAGGCCGCAGGAAAAGAAGGGGGACGAGAGAGAGCCCCCCCCTCCTGAACCGTACCAGGCCACATGCCCTCAACATTGGGAGGGTGCTTTGGGGTAGCCCCCCAAAACACCTTGTCCCCATGTTGATGAGGACAAGGGCCTCATCCCCACAACCCTGGCCGGTGGTTGTGGGGGTCTGCGGGCAGGGGGCCCCCAGATCCCAGCACCCCCTGTGTGAAATGGTAAGGGGGTACCCTACCATTTCACTAAAAAACTGTCAAAAATGTTAAAAATGACAAGAGACAGTTTTTGACAATTCCTTTATTTAAATGCTTTTTCTTTCTTCTATCTTCCTTCATCTTCTTCTTCTGGTTCTTCTGGCTTTTCTGGTTCTTCCTCTGGCGTTCTCGTCCAGAAGAAGAGCGGGAGCCTCCCCCCATGCCATGGGTGTGGAGCGGCCGGAGGAGAAGAAGATAGAAGACGTCGTGGAGGAGATGCTGGATGAGAACGCCGGAGGAAGAACCAGAAGAGCCAGAAGAACCAGAAGAAGAAGATGAAAGAAGATAGAAGAAAGAAGAAGCATTTAAATAAAGGAATTGTCAGAAACTGTCTCTTGTCATTTTTAACATTTTTGACAGTTTTTTAGTGAAATGGTAGGGGTACTTTTGTACCCTCTTACCATTTCACACAGGGGGGGGTGGGATCTGGGGGTCCCCTTGTTAAAGGGGGCTTCCAGATTCCGATAAGCCCCCCCACCCGCAGACCCCCACAACCACCGGCCAGGGTTGTGGGGATGAGGCCCTTGTCCTCATCAACATGGGGACAAGGTGTCTTGGGGGGCTACCCCAAGCACCGTCCCAATGTTGAGGGCATGTGGCCTGGTACGGTTCAGGAGGGGGGCCCCTCTCTCGTCCCCCCTCTTTTCCTGCGTCCTGCCAGGTTGCGTGCTCAGATAAGGGTCTGGTATGGATTTTTGGGGGGACCCCACGCCGTTTTTTTTAAAAATTTTGTCACGGGGTTCCCCTTAAAATCCATACCAGACCTGAAGGGTCTGGTATGGAATTTAGGGAGACCCCCACGTCATTTTTTTTTTAAATTTTGGCTAGGGTTCCCCTCAATATCCATACCAGACCTGACGGGCCTGGTATGGAATGTAGGGGGACCCCCACGTCAATTTTTTTTTTAAATTTTGGTTCGGGGTTCCCCTGTGGGGAATTCCCATGTCATTTTTTATCAATGAACTTCTATGTGTATTGTCGGACCGCGAGTAGTTTTAAATGACTTTTTTCCTTTGAAATGTCATTTTGCTGTCAGACTGTTCTAAACACGGGAAACATGCGCCCCTTTACAGGCATACTATAGAAACCCCCCAGCTACGAAATTTAAAGTGTTTAAAGATATTACACTTTTATTGTTTCACTTTAAGCATTATTAAAATTACTGCTCCTGAAAAAACGGCCGTTTTTAAAACTTTTTTTTGCATTGATCCATGTCCCCTGGGGCAGGACCCAGGTCCCCAAACACTTTTTATGACAATAACTTGCATATAAGCCTTTAAAATTACCACTTTTGATTTCTCCCATAGACTTTTAAAGGGTGTTCCGCGGCATTCGAATTTGCCCAAATTGTTCGCTGTTCGGCGAACTTGCGAACAGCCAATGTGTTCGACTCGAAGCTCATCCCCTTAAAGAAAATTGCTGGTGTTCTTCTGATCTTATTAGTCCTATTAGCTACAGTATTTACAGTTAGTGTAGTGCGTCCTCTGCACAGTGTGCACCTAAAGCTACCTGTAGAAGATTGGTGTTGTTTTTCTGATCCTATCACTACCGCAGGCAGCTACATTATTTTTTAGTGTAATGCGACCTCTGCACAGTGTTCAGCTAAAGCTACAAGTTAGTGTAATGCGACCTCTGCACTGTGTTCAGCTAAAGCTCCAAGTTAGTGTAGTGCAACCTCTGCACAGTGTTCAGCTAAAGCTACAAGTTAGTGTAGTGCGACCTCTGCACAGTGTTCAGCTAAAGCTACCTGTAGAAGGTTGGTGTTGTTTTCCTGATCCTATCACTCTCGCAGGCATCTACATTATTTACACGTTAGTGTAGTGCGACCTCTGCACAGTGTTCAGCTAAAGCTACCTGTAGGAGGTTGGTGGTGTTTTCCTGATCCTATCACTACCGCAGGCAGCTACATTATTTACATGTTAGTGTAGTGCGACCTCTGCACAGTGTTCAGCTAAAGCTCCAAGTTAGTGTAGTGCGACCTCTGCACAGTGTTCAACTAAAGCTACCTGTAGAAGGTTGGTGGTGTTTTCCTGATCCTATCACTACCGCAGGCAGCTACATTATTTACACGTTAGTGTATTGCGACCTCTGTACAGTTTTCAACTAAAGCTACCTGTAGAAGGTTGGTGGTGTTTTCCTGATCCTATCACTACCGCAGGCAGCTACATTATTTACATGTTAGTGTAGTGTAACCTCTGCACAGTGTTCAGCTAAAGCTACCTGTAGAAGGTTGGTGGTGTTTTCTTGATCCTATCACTACCGCAGGCAGCTACAATATTTCCACGTTAGTGTAGTGCGACCTCTGCACACTGTTCAGCTAAAGCGACCTGTAGAAGGTTGGTGGTGTTTTCCTGATCCTATCACTACCACAGGCAGCTACATTATTTAAACTTTAGTGTAGTGCATCCTCAGCACAGTGTTCAGCTAAAGCTACAAGTTAGTGTAGAGCGACCTCTGCACAGTGTTCAGCTAAAGCTACAAGTTAGTGTAGTGCGACCTCTGCACAGTGTTCAGCTAAAGCTAAAAGTTAGTGCAGTGAGACCTCTGCACATTGTTCAGCTAAAGCTACCTGTAGAAGATTGGTGGTGTTCTCATACTAATAATACTACAGGCAGGCAGTTGATTTTGCTAGCTGCAGTATCAATATATATATATATCCCAGCTTAGTGCAGCTACATCTCACTGCAGGCCATTAGTATGTCTGGAAGGCCAACAAGGAGAGGCAGACAGTCACAAGCCAATAAAAGAGGGCAAGCAGGCTCTGTGTCTAGAGGCAACAGTGCTGGTCATGGACACGGTGCATCCTCATCAGCACGTGGCTGTGGGACATGCTTGGCCTTTTTTCAGCAGCTGGCCGTGTTGAGCCACAACATGCGGAAGACTTGGTCGAGTGGATGACCAAGCCGTCATTATCCTCCTCATCCTCTCTCACCCATGCTCAGGCTACTTTGTCTGGCAAAGCAGCTGCCATCGCTGCCTCTTCCCTCAGCTCAATGGCATCAGTGACTCCTTCCCTAGCCCCACCATGTCCTCCTGAGGAGTCCCTCTGTTTGACCACAGTGTTGGGTACATGCTCCAGGACAATGCCCAGCGTTTAGAAGGCTCTGATGATGATACTGAGCTAGATGAAGGCAGTAACGTGATCACGGACAGAGGGTGCCCAAGAAGGACAGCAATCTGGCAGTCATGTTCCCCCTGCTGCAGCATACTGCCAGGTTTGCTCCAGTGATGAGGAGGGAGGGGATGATGAGGTCACTGACTTAACATGGGTGCCTGATAGGAGAGAGGAGGAGGAGGCACATCACTGACGAGGCAGGATGTCCTCCAGGGGCCAGCCTAAGGGCAGCACACTGACTGCATCACACCTCAGAGCTCCGCATGTGCAGGGCGCTGCTGTCTCTGCACGTTATTCCAAAAGTTCTTTGGTGTGGGCCTTTTTTGAGACGAGTGCATCAGATGGCACCGCTGCTATTTGCAACATATGTCTCAAGCGTATCTCGCATGGCCAAAACATCTCCCGCTTGGGCACCACATGCTTGATCAGACATATGTTGACCTGCCAAGCAGTTCGTTGGCAAGTGTACCTAAAAGACCCACACCAAAAAACAAAGAGGACCTCTCCTTACTCCTAATCAGCTGGGATCTCCAACCCCACTATACCTTCAGTCCTCTCTGAGACCTGCACTGAGAGGAATGAAGGTGTAGAATTAGGTGTGTCACAGCCAAGTACTTGCGGGCAATCTGCTATCGGTACACCGACGTCAGATTGTACCAGGCAAATTTCCCTGCCCCAGCTGCTGCACCGCAAAAAGAAATTCACTCCCAGCCATCCACATGCCCAGCGGTTGAATGCTAGCTTGGCTAAATTGCTAGCATTTCAACTGCTACCTTTTCAGTTGGTAGACTCTGCCCCGGAAGGCGATTCCGGCTCTCTACCGGCATGTGGAAGGCAATGTCTTGGCCTCGCTGGACAGGGCGTCAGCGGTAAGGTGCATATTACCGCTGACTCATGGTCCAGCAGGCATGGACAGGGATGTTACCTAAGTTTCACGGCGCATTGGGTGACTCTTCTGGCAGCTGGGAAGGATGCAGGACAAGGAGCAGTAGTGTTGGAGGTTGTTCCGCCACCACGCCTCCAAAATGCCACTACTAATGTTTCTGCCACACCTCTCTCCTCCACCCCCTCCTCTTCTTCTTCCTCCATGGCCTCTTCCCGTGCTTTGTCCTCGGAAACAGCAGTGCTCCGTAGGCATTCAAGGGGCTACGCAAGTACGCAGGCCAAAAGATGCCATGCGGTGCTTGAGCTGGTGTGCTTGGGGGGACAGGAGCCACACTGGGGCAGAGGTTCTGTCAGCTCTGCAGGGGCAGGTTCAGAGGTGGTTGACGCCACGCCAACTTAAGGCAGGAATGGTGGTTTGCGACAATGGCACCAACCTGCTCTCTGCCCTCCGACAGGGACAAATGACCCATGTGCCCTGTTTGGCTCACGTCCTTAACTTGGTGGTGCGGTTCTTGGGCAGGTACCCGGGCTTACAGGATGTCCTGAGGCAGGCCAGGAAAGTCTGTGTGCATTTCTGCCGGTCATATAATGCCAGTGCTCGGCTGGCAGACCTCCAAAAGGAATTTAATCTGCCCAAGAACCGCCTAATCTGTGACATGCCCACCAGGTGGACCTCAACGTCGGCCATGCTGCAGCAGCTGCACATGCAGCAGAGGGCCATCAATGAGTACCTGTGCGATTATGGCACCAGGACAGGGTCAGGGGAGCTTGTTTTTTTTTCCCCACGCCAGTGGGCCATGATCAGGGATGCATGCACTGTCCTGTTACCATTTTAGGAGGCCACGAGGATGGTGAGCAGTGACAGTGCATGCATCAGTGACACTGTCCCCCTTGTTCACCTGTTGGAGCACACGCTGCGTGGAATAATGGACAGGGCACTTGAGGCAGAACAGAGGCCGGAAGAGGAGGACTTCCTTAGATCTCAAGGCCACCTTTATCCAGTGTTCCTGCATGCCCACCGATCACACAGGAAGAGGAGGAGGATTGTGTCAGTATGGGGGTGGAGCCTGGCACTCAGCATCAGCAGCAGTCTTTAAGGGATCATTTACAGTCCCAAGAAACACATGGACTTGTACGTGGCTGGGAGGAGGTGGCTGCGGATCATGTCGTCCTTAGTGACCCAGAGGACTCCGGACCGAATGCCTCAGCAAACCTATGCTGCATGGCCTCCCTGATCCTGCTAAAACTGCGGAAGGATCCTCGTATTCATGGTATCAAGGAGAAGGAACAATACTGGCTGGCAACCCTCCTTGATCCACGTTACAAGGGTAAGGTTGCAGACCTTATCTTGCCATCGCAGAGGGAGCAGAGGATGAAACCTCTTTGGGAGGCCTTGCAGAAAGGTCTGTGCAACACGTTCCCAGAGACTGGGAGGTTACAAACTCCTGTTCCTGGACAACGTGTTGCTGAGGCTTCGGTCAGTCAAAGAAGGAGCGGTGGAGAAGGTGGCCGTCTAACTGATGTGTTCAGACAATTTTTTAGTCCGCAGCCCCAAGGTATGATCGGTTCCAGCAACCATCGCCAGCATCTGTTTTACATGGTGCAAGAATACCTAGGGGCAAGATCTGACTTGGACACCTTTCCCACCGAAAATCTTCTGGGTTACTGGGTCTTGAGGATGGATCACTAGCCAGAGCTTGCACAGTATGCAATTGAGCTACTGGCCTGTCCTGCATCCAGCGTTCTTTCGGAACACACATTCAGTGCTGCTGGAGGCTTTGTAACCAATCACAGGGTGCGTCTGTCCACCGACTTGGTCGATAAACTGACCTTCATAAAAATGAATCAGTCTTGGATCACCACCAGCTACCAAGCACCTGATGCTGATGTAACCGAATCATTTTTTTGGAAATGTCAGATCCCTTCAAAGACTGCCTATGCTAATGCTGAGTGACTATCCTGTTATGCTGTGTAATTATCTTCTTCCTCCTCAATGATCATGCTGATAGCTTGTAAGAACATTTTTGGTTCTGGGCGCCGCCACCAGTGCCTAAGGCCCAATTTTTCAGCCCCTAACAGGGGCGTGTAATTACAATTTTTGATGCAATTCTTTGCAGCAGGGCTAGTTCCCGCGCTCCAACTAGAGTATCTGTGAGGAGTAGCAGTGTTGTGGCACCAGCACCAGTGCCTAAGGCCCAATTTTTCAGCCCCTGTTTAACAGGGGCATGTAATTACAATTTTTGATGCAATTCTTTGCAGCAGGGCTAGTTCCTCCGCTCCAACTAGTGTATCTGTGAGGGGTTGCAGTGTTGTGGCACCAGCACCAGTGCCTAAGGCCCAATTTTTCAGCCCCTGTTTAACAGGGGCATGTAATTACAATTTTTGATGCAATTCTTTGCAGCAGGGCTAGTTCCTCCGCTCCAACTAGTGTATCTGTGAGGGGTTGCAGTGTTGTGGCACCAGCACCAGTGCCTAAGGCCCAATTTTTCAGCCCCTGTTCAACAGGGACATGTAATTAGAATTCTTGATGTAATATTTCACAGCAGGGTCCGTTTCTGCGCCCACCAAGAGTAACTGTGAGGACTTACAGTGTTGTGGCACCAGCACCACCACCAACACCAAAGGCCCAATTTTTCTGCCCCTGTTCAACTGGGGCATGTAATTACAATTCTTGATCTAATATTTCCCAGCAGGGCCCTGTGAGGGCTTACAGTGTTGTGGCCACAACAACACCTAAGGCCCAAATTTATGCTGAGTATATAGGGCAGGCCCCTACTTTCAAACATCCAATTTACAAACGACTCCTACTTGCAAACGGAAGGAGACAACAGGAAGTGAGATGAAATCTACCCCAGGAAGGGAAATTCTCTCCTGTAAGAGTTAATATGGGAAAAAACGTTTCTCCTTTATACGATGCTTTATCACCAACCCTTGTTTCACTAAAAACCTCAAATTTTCAAAAAACATTTGTCATTGTGACAAAAAGTGAGGTGACATCTTCTGAATAGGAACACAGACAGCAAAACAAATGTTACAGGGTTGATAACCCTTCCCTATGTTTTCCAAAAAGCTTAAAATAGATTTTTTGGCTGGAGCTAAACACGTTAAAAATGTACCAGTTCAAAATTACTGCTGTTCAGATATAGGGCCTGGGGGCCCCACACCTTTCTTTTTTTAATTTGGGTGCGGGGTTCCCCTTAATATCCATACAAGACCCAAAAGGCCTGGTAATGGACTGGGGGGTACCCATGCCATTTGTCTCACTGATTTTCATCCATATTGCCAGGACCCGACATTACATTAAAGCCGCAAGCAGTTTTAAATGACTTTTATTCCTTTAAAAATGTCATTTTGTGCAGGGACTGTTCTAAGCACGGGAAACACGCGCCACTTTACAGGCATACTATAGACAACCCCCAGGTACGATATTTAAAGGAATATTTCACTTTTTTTTTTTTTTTTTACTTTAAGCATCATTAAAATCACTGCTCCCGAAAAAACTGACTTTTTTAAAACTTTTTTTTGCATTGTTACGTGTCCCCAAGGGCAGGACCCGGGTCCCCAAACCCTTTTTAGGAAAATACCATGCAAATTAGCCTTTAAAATTAGCACTTTTGATTTTGAACGTTCAAGTCCAATAGACGTAAATGGGGTTCTAACGTTCGTGCGAATTTCCGGTCCGTTCCCAGGTTCTGGTGCGAACCGAACCGGGGGGGGGGTGTTCGGCTCATCCCTACAAGAGACGTCCATTTAACATTGTTGACAGGATCTCCCCCGTGGCATATAAGTTACATATCCTGTGGAATGGTGAAATCAGTGAGAGATGGGTGCACATCAATCAATTACGCGCTTGCCATCCCAAGTCCCAATTACAGTTGTTGGAGGACTAACCCACATACCCCTCCTTGGTGATTGAAAGACCATGATTGGCAACCTCTAAATTAAAGATGAATATATATATTTCTCTATATGTATATGATACTCAAACTGTCTATTTCCTTGCAGCATACGTGAGCACAATGAGATCCCTGTCGCTGTCCAAACCAGTGATCGAAAGTGGTAATGACCGGGCACTAGAAGGGAGGTCCATTCCAAGTCAGAGTGGTCTTACCGCCTGACCGGGACCTTCCTTGGGAATCCTCATCCCCAAAAATTCACCTGGAGTCATCTGAAACGACTCACAGAAAAGGCCCCCAGATACCTACAAAGTTGCCACCTATCAGTGGAGGCTACAAACAAACATCTGATCAACGCAATGTGATGAAGTGAATTCCATGCACGTCTTCCTTACATACCTGGAATGCAAAGGGGGATTTGTCATGGCGTGGATACATACTTTTTTTATAATTTATAAAATACTCAGTCAAGGAGATTCCAGACCAGAGGAGCGTTTCCCCCCCCCCCCCAGAGGAAATGTTGATTAAATTACACTCACAGGTGGGAGGTGGGGGATTAGTATACAAACTCTCATACACCAAGCAGGGACCTAAACAATGGTGTCTGCATAACTCAACCCCAGCCGACAATGGTGAATTGATGGTTTGAGGTCTGATCTAAAAAGTCTCTGATCAAAGAAAGTCCATGTCTAACAAGCCCCATTGTTTCAAGAACAAGGTTGCCTCCTCGATAGTGTTGATTTAACTGGCCCCAGACAATGGCAAAGATATGTAAACTGTATGTATATTGAATGTATACTGGAGTCATCCACATATTGGACAAGGACTTGACACAGTCTTTTATGGTTAAAAGGTTGTGTTGTTTGATTCCGTAAATCTCTGTCAATCTCAGGTACGCAAGATGGGGACAGCGATTGACAGGGCATAAGGCAAGCAATCACCATGAAACATATTAAAATACATTTCATAATAATACTATACACCTTTATTCTGATTACACATTTACCTTGATCACAGGTGGGCAGGTGAGAATTAAGACAGTTACCTCCCATATTTCGAACCAACCAATCACAACATGGTAAATGTGAGGAGGGGGAGGTAACAATTCAACAATGGCATTACACCCTACAGAAACACACATGATCCAAGGGACCGAGGAACACACACCCACATGCTGATATACACTCTCTTGACGAACACAAAGCTTGGTGATAATTGATCACTCCCCCTCTCCTTGAACGTTGCTGCTAGGGCGAATCAAATATACTGGTAGCCCTTTGGACATTTTCTCCTTTTAAACAGTGGTGAGATACTGACCATTCAAATATTAATTAACTTTTTCTTCCCAAAATTGTAGGAATTGCATAGTACCATTTATGTTTTAATCTTATCAAGTACAGTGTGCAGGGTAGTTTAGTATTTAAAATTTTCCCGCATCATTTGTCTATGCCGTGTGTTGAATCTGTGTCTGGGTAAAATTAAGTGTAAACCTGTATTGTAACAAATCTGGCTATTGTGGTCCCAGGGCAATTGTCTATTGTCCAATCCAATTTGGTAGCCCCTGTTAAGTTAGGATGTCTTTCAAATTAAGATAGTTAAGATAGTTTCAAATTAAGATAGTATCTATCTGTTGACTCCCCAAGATATATTTTTCGCCTTTCTTCTGGCCAAAGAGAGTCTGAAAATTGTCTTACGAGAGTGAAGAGATGTTATTCTTTTGAATTTAAGGTACGGTTAACCACACTCTTTTAACATAGTCGGTTGGGGCTGCCCCAGGGTTATTTTTCAAATATTAAGAAAAATAGTTTTATTATTGTGTTGATGTCTTTGATTGTGTGCATGAAATATTAATCACCAAAAATTCTGGTTTTGTATGAAGTTTTATAATTATACTTGTATGTTAATACATTTTATTTACTTATTAATTTAATTGGGAGATATTTACACTTTGGTAATAATTTCCCATAGAATAACGAACTCAGGAAATTATTGTGGTATAATACTGATTGAACAAAATTCATATTTTTTTAAGTTATTTATAAATTGCCGTAACTGGCTGGAGGCACTGTAAATCCAGTATACTTACAGTATCTCACAAAAGTGAGTACACCCCTTACATTTTTGTAAATATTTTATTATATCTTTTCATATGAGAACACTGAAAAAATTACACTTTGCTACAATGTAAAGTAGTGAGTGTACAGTTTGTATAACAGTGTAAATTTGCTGTCTCTTCAAAATAGCTCAACGCACAGCCATTAATATCTAAACCACTGGCAACAAAAGTGAGTACACAATTTGGACATTTTAACGTAGGTGTGTACTCACTTTTGTTGCCAGTGGTTTAAACATGGCTGTGTGTTGAGTTATTTTGAGGGGACAGCAAATTTACACTGTTATACAAGCTGTACACTCACTACTTTACATTGTATCAAAGTGTCATATGAAAAGATATAATAAAATATTTACAAAAATGTAAGGGGTGTACTCACTTTTGTGAGATACTGTATATTCAGACGCTACCCTTTTATTTATAATTTATCTTTCGCCAACACTAAATTTTATTTAATTAAAATTCCCCATATTTATTATCATTAAAATTCTATACCACACTCACAACAAAATTCCCTTTTCCAAACTCCAAATTCCATGTTCCAAATTCCGTGTTCCGAATTCCAAATTCTGTGTTCTGAATTCCAAATTCTGCATTCCAAATTCTGTGTTCCGAATTCCAAATTCCGTATCCAGAATTCCAAATTCCGTGTCCCGAATTCCAAATTCCGTGTCCCGAATTCCAAATTCTGTGTACCATGTTCCAAATTCTGTGTACCATGTTCCAAATTCCGTGTTCCAAGTTCCGAATTCCATGTTCCAAGTTCCGAATTCCGGGTTCCAAATTCCTAATTTCAAATTCTGGGTTCCAAATTCCGTGTTCTGGTTCCGAATTCTGTGTTCCAAATTCCAAATTCCGTGTACTGTGTTTCAAATTCCAAGTTCTGTGTTCCGAATTCTGTGTTTCGAATTTCAATTTCCGTATTATAGATTCCAAATTCCTTGTTCCAAGTTATGAATTCCGTGTACCATGTTCCAACTTCTGAATTCCAAAATTCTGTGTTCCAAATTCCAAATTTCGTGTTACGAATTCCAAATTCTGTGTACCATGTTCCAAATTCTGTGTACCATGTTCCAAATTCCGTGTTCCAAGTTCCGAATTCCATGTTCCAAATTCCTAATTTCAAATTCTGGGTTCATAATTCCGTGTTCTGGTTCCAAATTCTGTGTTCCAAATTCCAAATTCCGTGTACTGTGTTTCAAATTCCGAATTCCAAGTTCCGTGTTCCGAATTCCGCGTTCCGAATTTCAAATTCCGTATTATAGATTCCAAATTCCTTGTTCCAAGTTATGAATTCCGTGTACCATGTTCCAACTTCTGAATTCCAAATTCCATGTTCCAAATTCTGTGTTCCGAATTCCAAATTTCGTGTTACGAATTCCAAATTCTGGGTTCTAACCCTCTTCAGTGCAGTCATGTGACGTTTAAACTCTTCTGTGTTACAGAGTGGCTGCTGCAGGGGAGAGGAGGAAGCACTAACAACAAAGGAGCAATAGAAGTTTGCAGGTGATGTCACGGATCTGGGAATTCAAAGCAATTGTTAAAATCTCCCTTGCAGAGGGGAGTCAGAGCTGCCTGATCTTTTTCATACAGGCTAGTTAACCTTCCAAATTCCATCTTCCGTGTTCCAAATTCCATGTTCCTAATTACAATATCCGTGTTCCAAATTCCAAATTCTGTGTTCCAAAATTCCAGATTCCATGTTCAGAATTCCATGTTCTGAATTGAAAATTCTGTGTTCTGAATTCCGAGTTCCAATATCCGTGTTTCGAATTCCAAATTCTCTGTTCCAAATTCCAAATTCTCTGTTCCAAATTCCAAATTCTCTGTTCCAAATTCCAAATTCTCTGTTCCAAATTCTCTGTTCCAAATTCCAAATTCTCTGTTCCAAATTCCATGTTCCGAATTCCAAATTCTGTGTTCCAAATTCCGTGTTCCAATTTCCATGTCCCGAATTCCAAATTCCAAAATCTGTGTACCGTGTTCCAAATTCAGTGCTCCAAATTCTAAATTCCAAATTCAGTGTTCTGAGTTTCGAATTCCAAATTCTGTGCTCCATATTCTGTGTTTCAAATTCCATGTCCCGAATTCCAAATTCCAAATTCTGTGTTCTGAATTCCACATTCCATGTTCCAAACTCCAAATTCTGTGTTTCAAATTCCAAATTCCGTGTTTCGAATTCCAAATTCCGCGTTTCGAATTCCAAATTCCGTGTTCCGAATTCCAAATTCCGTGTTCCGAATTCCAAATTCCGTGTTCCGAATTCCGTGTTACAGATTCCAAATTCCTTGTTTCGAGTTACGAATTCCGTGTTCCAACATCTGATTTGCAAATTCCAAATTCTGTTTTCCGTGCTCCAAATTGCGTGTTCCGAGTTCCTAATTCCGTATTCCAAATTCTGAGTTACAGATTCCAAATTCTGTGTTCCGAATTCCAAATTTTGTGTTTCGAATTCTGTGTTACAAATTCCGAAATCCGTGTTACAAATTCCGAATTCCAGGTTACAAATTCTGAATTCCATGTTACAAATTCTAAATTCCATGTTCCAAGTTCCAAATTCCGAGTTCCGATTTCCAAATTTCGTATTCCGTATTCCAAATTCTGTGTCCCAAATTCCATGTTACAGATTCCAAATTCCTTGTTCCGAGTTACGAATTCTGTGTTCAAAATTCCATGTTCCTGAGGAAGGAGGGGGAGGCGGACCTCCAATCACAATTTGGATTAGCAGCAAGGATGGGAAGTGTTATTATAATGATGGAACAATACAGACCTGATCACGGATGTGGAAATACGGGGCAATTTAGGAAACAGCCATCACAGGTCAATTGGCTTCAGTATAAATCACACAAATAGGAAACATAAGGGAAATACAAAGACACTGAATTTCTAAATAGCCAACTTCCCTAAACTGCAAACCTTGCTAGAAGATATAAATTGGGATAAAATCTTAGGAATAGGGATGAGCCAAACACCCTCCCCCCATTTGGTTTGCACCAGAGCATGCGAACAGGCAAAAAATTTGTTCGAACACGTGAACACCGTTAAAGTCTATGGGACACGAACATAAAAAATCAAAAGTGCTAATTTTAAAGGCTTATATGCATGGTATTGTCTTAAAAAGTATTTGGGGACCTGGGTCCTGCCCAGGGGACATGTATCAATGCAAAAAAAGTTTTAAAAACAGCCATTTTTTCAGGAGCAGTGATTTTAATAATGCTTAAAATTAAATAATAAAAGTGTAATATTCCTTTAAATTTTGTACCTGGGGGGTGTCTATAGTATGCCTGTAAAGGGGCGCATGTTTCCCGTGTTTAGAACAGTCTGCTAGCAAAATGACATTTCTAAAGGGAAAAAAGTCATTTAAAAGTGCTAGAGCTAGTGCCGTCTATAATGAATTGTCAGGAAAAAGAAGTCATTTAAAAGTGCTAGAGCTAGTGCCGGCTATAATGAATTGTCGGTCCGGCAATACACATAAAAAAAGTTCATTGATAAACACGGCATGAAATTTCCCCACAGAGGAACCCCGAACCAAAATTAAAAAAGAAATGCGTGGGGCCCCCCCAAAAATCCATACCAGACCCTTATCTGAGCACGCAACCTGGCAGGCCACAGGAAAAGAGGGGGAGACGAGAGAGCGGCCCCCCTCCTGAACCGTACCAGGCCACATGCCCTCAACATTGGGAGGGTGCTTTGGGGTAGCGGCCCCCCAAAGCACCTTGTCCCCATGTTGATGGGGAGAAGGGACTCATCCTCACAATCCTTGCCCAGTGGTTGTGGGGGTCTGCGGGCGGGGGGCTTATCAGAATCTGGAGGCTCCCTTTAACAAGGGGACCCCCAGATCCCGGCCCCCCTGTGTGAAATCCCAAATTCTATGTTACAGATTCCAAATTCCTTGTTTCGAGTTATGAATTCGGTGTTCCAAATTCCGTGTTCCTGAGGAAGGAGGGGGAGGCAGACCTCCTATCACAATTTGGATTAGCAGCAAGGATGGGAAGTGTTATCATAATGGGGGATTTTAAATATCCAGATAGGAGATGGTGGACGGAATCACACATTCTTCTAAGGCTCGCCAGTTCCTCACTGTCTTGCAGGACAATTTCATGGGTCAGATGGTAGATGCACCAACTAGAAATAAAGCATTACTAGATCTACTGATTACCAACAATACAGACTTAATCACGGATGTGTAAATACGGGGCAATTTAGGAAACAGTGATCACAGGTCAATTGGCTTCAGTATAAATCACACAAATAGGAAACATAAGGGAAATACAAAGACACTGAATTTCTAAAGAGCCAACTTCCCTAAACTATGAACCTTGCTAGAAGATATAAATTGGAATAAAATCTTAGGAACAAAGAACACGGAGGAGAGATGGATTTGCTTTAAGAGAATATTAAATAAGAGTATTAGCCAGTGCATCTCATTGGGTAATAAATTTAAAAGAGCGAACAAAAGTTCTGGATGGCTTAATGCCAATGTAAAAATGCATATAAAAGCAAAAGAGAAGGCCTTCAAAAAATACAAGGTTGAGGGATCATCATGAGCATTTAAACATTATAAAGAATGTAATAAGAAATGTAAGGTTGCAATTAGGGCAGCTAAGATAGAACACGAAAGACACATAGCGGAGGAGAGCAAAAAAAATCCCCAAAAATTCTTTAAGTATGTAAACTTAATAAACTCAATAAAGCCATAATGGCCCCATAAAGAATGAGGAAGGACATCTGGTTACAAAGGATGGGGAGATGGGGAGATGGCGAAGATATTGAATTTACAATAACAATTGTCTTCACAAGGGGAGCTTCAGTAACCAAAACTGCAGTTTTATCCTCGTGACACATCACAGGAAGCACCCTCATGGCTAACAGAGGACAAAATTAGAATTAGACTTGGGTAACTTAACATTAATATATCACAATGGCTTTCACCCGAGGGTACTTAGGAAACTTAGTCAAGTAATTGCCAGACCATTGTTCCTAATTTTTACTGACAGTCTACTGACTGGAATGATACCAGCAGATTGGAGAAAAGCCAATGTAGCACCAATGTTTAAAAAGGGCCCAAAATAAATCCCTGGGAATTACAGACCAGTTAGCCTAACATCAATAGTATGCAAGCTCTTGGAAGTTGGAGGAAATAGAAAAATTGTGGGCGCAAGACTTTAAAGGCACAGTAATTACTAATTATATTATTAAAATTCCAGTTTATTTAGAAAATATTAAAAAGCAATATAAAACAGAGAAGCAAAATAAAGTTCAGCGTTAAACAGTTTTACAAATTATGCACTCCATACATAGCTATATGGTTAAATTAGTGGTTAAAGCAGTGTTCGAAATCAAAAGGTCTTGATCAATATAGTTACATTGCGTTGAACCAGAAGCTATGCAGTGGTGATAATCAGATTCTGTATGGGCTCGACATGTTACGCGCCACATGCGCTTCTTCAGGAGCACAGAATTGAGTACTGTAATGAACAATACATTTACGGTAAATAATTCATCATAATATAGTAAATTTAAGTAATGGTATAGTATTTTTGAATAGGGGTAAGTGGAGAAACCGCGAGAAACCGTGTAATGGTGTAATAGGAGAGGCTAACTCCTGGACCCAAGGACATGCATCCATCCTACAGAGTCATGGCGAAAGACAGACAATGTGGGGACGTATGTAACATAATAGAAAAAGAAGGTTAAATAATACATAGAATATAAGCTGAATATGCAGGTAAGGGTAGAGGGAAGGGAGGACACAATAGGGGGAGGGGGGGGGAAGGGGGGGGGAGGAAAAGGGGGGGAGGGGGATAAAGGAAGGGGATGGGGGAGGAGGGAAAAGGTGGGAGGGGAGGAGGGAAAAGGTGGGAGGGGGGGAGGGAAGGGGAAGGGAGAAAGGATGGGGGGGAAGGAACACACAGGGAAAAGAAAGAAAGGATAGAGGATATTTTTTATGCAAATGTCAGTAATAAAATTTAGAGGAAGTAATCAAATTAAATTGATTGATAATTGTATGGGGAATGATCTATAGCATTTTTATAAAGTTTTTCCACATTCAGAATGGTAATCAGATTTGCAGTGTATATTGGACTTACCCTGGTAGGTTATAGCTATGTAAGTGGGAGTAACCTTATTAGCAAGTATCAATAGCTTACAATAGACATCAATTTTAACTTGATGGACGAGAGTCTGGTGTCAGAGGTACGTGATGGCTTGCATCAAGATTCATATAAGGTTAAATGTATAAGAGGTTAGTAGTCCCAATCTCTAGGTGTACTGAGGCTGTTGAGGAAATAAACCCATAGAGGAAGATAATTTGCCATAAGTATAAATAAAAATATAATGGGAGGTAGGGTATAAGTCATCTATCACTATTTAGCAATGTCTAATGAGCAGTTGTGCATCAAGGCTTACCTGGGTGATCAGCTGAAAAAGATAGATGGAGGGGGGGAGGTTGTTACCCTCATCGAGCCACACAGCCGTCTCGTGAAGAGCGACTGGTAGTGTGGATTGTACAAAGAGAGACGCAGGAAGCGTCATTCTCTGCAGGAAATGTCATTCTTGTATGTGTGCGCTGTAAAATATTTTGTACTGTTTATAGGTCTTACAGCAGCACCATCTTGAATTTAAATGCATTGTATGGTGTGCCCCCCAAATATGTACTTGTATGTTGTAATAGGCCCTGACCAGGTTTTTGGGCTGGAGCACCCCTCCCCCTCCTCATTACCTCCTATTTAGTGGCCACCAGTGATTAGGATGTATCCCTTTCAGTTCTCCCACATAGAGGAGTTCAGCTCCCATGGTTGAGACAGAGGATCTTCCATTCTATTACTAGTGTAGGACCCACTAATTCGGGGTACTTTGTCGCAGTAAGTGGGCTTAGCACTATATGACCATATAGTGTGACCAAACCCCCGTATTTTTTGAATATGTTCAGGTGTTCAGGTGTTTTTAACTAGCCCTGCAGGAAATGTCATTCTTGTATGTGTGCGCTGTAAAATATTTTGTACTGTTTATAGGTCTTACAGCAGCACCATCTTGAATTTAAATGCATTGTATGGTGTGCCCCCCAAATATGTACTTGTATGTTGTAATAGGCCCTGACCAGGTTTTTGGGCTGGAGCACCCCTCCCCCTCCTCATTACCTCCTATTTAGTGGCCACCAGTGATTAGGATGTATCCCTTTCAGTTCTCCCACATAGAGGAGTTCAGCTCCCATGGTTGAGACAGAGGATCTTCCATTCTATTACTAGTGTAGGACCCACTAATTCGGGGTACTTTGTCGCAGTAAGTGGGCTTAGCACTATATGACCATATAGTGTGACCAAACCCCCGTATTTTTTGAATATGTTCAGGTGTTCAGGTGTTTTTAACTAGCCCTGCAGGAAATGTCATTCTTGTATGTGTGCGCTGTAAAATATTTTGTACTGTTTATAGGTCTTACAGCAGCACCATCTTGAATTTAAATGCATTGTATGGTGTGCCCCCCAAATATGTACTTGTATGTTGTAATAGGCCCTGACCAGGTTTTTGGGCTGGAGCACCCCTCCCCCTCCTCATTACCTCCTATTTAGTGGCCACCAGTGATTAGGATGTATCCCTTTCAGTTCTCCCACATAGAGGAGTTCAGCTCCCATGGTTGAGACAGAGGATCTTCCATTCTATTACTAGTGTAGGACCCACTAATTCGGGGTACTTTGTCGCAGTAAGTGGGCTTAGCACTATATGACCATATAGTGTGACCAAACCCCCGTATTTTTTGAATATGTTCAGGTGTTCAGGTGTTTTTAACTAGCCCTGCAGGAAATGTCATTCTTGTATGTGTGCGCTGTAAAATATTTTGTACTGTTTATAGGTCTTACAGCAGCACCATCTTGAATTTAAATGCATTGTATGGTGTGCCCCCCAAATATGTACTTGTATCTTGTACATCCGCCCCGCCTGTAGTCACCAATCGGCGTAGCCGACGTGACACCATTCAGGCCGGCTGCTGACGCATACTGCGCATGCCTCAATCTCCGGTGCCATCAACAGCTGATGGCGCGGCGGGGAGAGAGGAGGCAGCTGCATCATGGTATCCTGGCAACGATACCCGCACGGACGCGGCCGAGCAGACTCCCCATCTCCGAAGCGGGCCGCACAGCTGACGACGCGCAGGGGAGAGAGGGGGGCAGCCGCGTCCCAGTAACCCGGCAACCCGGGTCACGTGGGGGCCTACCGCACATGACTCATCCCTACGTGTGAGTCCGTCAGCAGCTGGCTCGCACGGAGGGGATAGAGGAAATCCGCCAGCCGCGACCATGCCGACACATCACCAGGGGACACCCATTGCGCCAATCATCCATATAAGAGGAGTGGCACTGGGCGGCCGCACATTGCTGGAGATATCACCAGGCGGTGCAGGGGAATAAACATGTCCTGTGAAGGAGGAGCAGCCTCTACAAATAAAACCGGATGTAGTTATAGTAAAGTAAAACATGTATTATTCAGACAAAGTATTAGTAAATAAAGTGCGGCTAAGATTGTTGAAATGACAACCGAGGTGGAAAGAAGGAGAAAAGGGGATGGGAAATTCAACCAGACATGTGTATTGATATTAATAGATAACAGTAAGGTATTACATAATTAATATATTGAAGTACATTAAACCTACATATATATTAGAAAAGCAATTAATAAACAATAGACAGTTGGTAGAAATATAGGCGAGGCAAAACATATATATTAATATCAATGGATGACAGTAAGTTGTTGCATAGTTATGCCTACATTAGACACATATATATGTTAGAAGGACAATTATCCATAGTAATATAATTATTTTATATTTTATAGTTTTTATAGTTCCATGTCTATTATTCGGGGGAAGCACAACGGAGGAAAAAGGGGGGGGGGAAAGGGGGGGAAAAGGGGGGGGGGAGGGAAGGGGTTATTGATAAATCAAGTTGTGTATTTAGAGAAAAGGTTTATAGGTTTGGGCCTCATTAATTCCAGGGGGAAATGTGGCACATAGGCGTTCTATCCATGTGGTTTCTTTTTGGCAAATGGCTTTATCCCAGTCCCCACCCCTGGGGTCCATTGGGATCACTGCTAGTACAATAAATGAAATAAGGGAAACATTGAACCTGTGGTAAAGATCGAGGTGCCTACTGACTGCTGTCACCATTTTGCCTTCCCCCAAATAATAGACATTGTCCCTAATTCTACAACGTTGTGTGTGATCTTTTTCCCTACGTAGAATGCGCCACATTGACATAGCATAAGGTATACCACTCCTTTTGTATCACAGTCTGCATAGAATTTGGGTCGAAATTCTTCCCCGTTGGGTAATCGGAAAGATTTCGCCTCTCTTACCCAAGGGCAAAAGGAACATTTGCCACATTGGAAAATTCCTGATTTCGATTGTTGGTATTTAGGGGTGGTAACAAAGTGGCTTGAGGTTAGTTGGTCACCCAGGGACCTTGTTCGTCTAAACGTGATTTGGGGGGGAAGAGCTGATGTATTTGTTGATAATGGGGTCTTCCTGGAGGGTCGACCAATGTTTGTTCAGTATGTCCCGAAGTTTTTGATGCTCTTGCGAATATTTGGTAATAAATCTTACTGGTGCATTGGTGGAAATGTGCGGCCGCCCAGCGTCACTCCTCCTATATGGATGATCGGCGCAATGGGTGTCCCCTGGTGATGTGTCGGCATGGTCGCGGCTGGCGGATTTCCTCTATCCCCTCCGTGCGAGCCAGCTGCTGACGGACTCACACGTAGGGATGAGTCATGTGCGGTAGGCCCCCATGTGACCCGGGTTGCCGGGTTACTGGGACGTGGCTGCCCCCCTCTCTCCCCTGCGCGTCGTCAGCTGTGCGGCCCGCTTCGGAGATGGGGAGTCTGCTCGGCCGCGTCCGTGCGGGTATCGTTGCCAGGATACCATGACGCAGCTGCCTCCTCTCTCCCCGCCGCGCCATCAGCTGTTGATGGCGCCGGAGATTGAGGCATGCGCAGTATGCGTCAGCGGCCGGCCTGAATGATGTCACGTCGGCTACCCCGATTGGTGACTACAGGCGGGGCGGATGTACAAGAGACGCTTCCTGCGTCTCTCTTTGTACAATCCACACTACCAGCCGCTCTTCATGAGACGGCTGTGTGGCTCGATGAGGGTAACAACCTCCCCCCCTCCATCTTTCTTTTTCAGCTTATCACCCAGGTAAGCCTTGATGCACAACTGCTCATTAGACATTGCTAAATAGTGATAGATGACTTATACCCTACCTCCCATTATATTTTTATTTATACTTACGGCAAATTATCTTCCTCTATGGGTTTATTTCCTCAACAGCCTCAGTACACCTAGAGATTGGGACTACTAACCTCTTATACATTTAACCTTATATGAATCTTGATGCAAGCCATCATGTACCTCTGACACCAGACTCTCGTCCATCAAGTTAAAATTGATGTCTATTGTAAGCTATTGATACTTGCTAATAAGGTTACTCCCACTTACATAGCTATAACCTACCAGGGTAAGTCCAATATACACTGCAAATCTGATTACCATTCTGAATGTGGAAAAACTTTATAAAAATGCTATAGATCATTCCCCATACAATTATCAATCAATTTAATTTGATTACTTCCTCTAAATTTTATTACTGACATTTGCATAAAACATATCCTCTATCCTTTCTTTCTTTTCCCTGTGTGTTCCTTCCCCCCCCCATCCTTTCTCCCTTCCCCTTCCCTCCCCCCCTCCCACCTTCCCCCCCCTCCCACCTTTTCCCTCCTCCCCCATCCCCTTCCTTTATCCCCCCCCCTTTTCCTTCCCCCCCCTCCCCCTATTGTGTCCTCCCTTCCCTCTACCCTTACCTGCATATTCAGCTTATATTCTATGTATTATTTAACCTTCTTTTTCTATTATGTTACATACGTCCCCACATTGTCTGTCTTTCGCCATGACTCTGTAGGATGGATGCATGTCCTTGGGTCCAGGAGTTAGCCTCTCCTATTACACCATTACACGGTTTCTCGCGGTTTCTCCACTTACCCCTATTCAAAAATACTATACCATTACTTAAATTTACTATATTATGATGAATTATTTACCGTAAATGTATTGTTCATTACAGTACTCAATTCTGTGCTCCTGAAGAAGCACATGTGGCGCGTAACATGTCGAGCCCATACAAAATCTGATTATCACCACTGCATAGCTTCTGGTTCAACGCAATGTAACTATATTGATCAAGACCTTTTGATTTCGAACACTGCTTTAACCACTAATTTAACCATATAGCTATGTATGGAGTGCATAATTTGTAAAACTGTTTAACGCTGAATTGAACTTTATTTTGCTTCTCTGTTTTATATTGCTTTTTAATATTTTCTAAATAAACTGGAATTTTAATAATATAATTAGTAATTACTGTGCCTTTAAAGTCTTGCGCCCACAATTTTTCTATTTCCTCCAATCTACTTAGATAAGACGTGGCACTTGTAACTAAATTCGTATCCACATGACCACTATGCGCTGATACGTTCCTTTCAATATTCAATAAGCTCTTGGAGGTGATGATAAGGGACTATATACAAGATTTTAGTAATAAAAATTGTATCATTAGCAGTAATCAGCATGGATTCATGTAGAATCTATCTTGCCAAACCAATCTATTAACCATCTATGAGGAGGTGAGTTGCCATCTAGATAAAGGAAGGCCTGTAGACATAGTGTATCTGGATTTTGCAAAAGCATTTGACACAGTTCCCCATAAACGTTTACTGTACAAAGTAAAGTCCGTTGGCATGGACCATAGGGTGAATATATGGATTGAAAACTGGTTACAAGGGCGAGTTTAGAGGGTGGTGATAAATGGGGAATACTCGGAATGGTCAGGGGTGGGTAGTGGGGTCCCACAGGGTTCTGTGCTGGGACCAATCCTATTTAATTTGTTCATAAACGTCCTGGAGGATGGGATAAACAGTTCAATCTCTGTATTTGCAGACGATACTAAGCTAAGCAGGGCAATAACTTATCTGCCGGATGTGGAAACCTTGCAAGAAGATCTGAACAAATTAATGGAGTGGACAACTACATGGCAAATGAGGTTTAATGTAGAAAAATGTAAAAAAAAATGTATTTGGGTGGCAAAAATATGAATGAAATCTATACACTAGGGGGAAAACCTCTGGAGGAATCTAGGATGGAAAAGAACCTGGGGGCCCTAGTAGATGATAGGCTCAGCAATGGCATGCAAGGCCAAGCTGCTGCTAACAAAGCAAACAGAATATTGGCATGCATTAAAAAAGAGATTAACTCCAGGGATAAAGCAATCATTTTCCCACTCTACAAGACTCTGGTCCGGCCGCACCTGGAGTATGCTGACCAGTTCTGGGCACCAGTCCTCAGGAAGGATGTACTGGAAATGGAGCGAGTACAAAGAAGGGCAACAAAGCTAATAAAGGGTCTGGAGGACATTAGTCATGAAGAAAGGTTGCGAGCACTGAACTTATTCTCTCTGGAGAAGAGAAGCTTGAGAGGGGATATGATTTAAATTTTCAAATACCATACTGGTGACCCCACAATAGGGATAAAACTCAAGGAAGGGAGTTTAACAAGACATATGGCCACTCATTAAAATTAGAAGAAAAGAGTTTTAACTTTAACCTTCGTAGAGGGATCTTTACTGTAAAAGCAGCAAGGATGTGGAATTCCCTTCCACAGGCAGTGGTCTTAGCGGAGGTCATCGATTGTTTCTAATCTAATAGTTTTTTGAAGCTATGTAATACTGACATATAATCACACACATAGGTTGGACTTGATGGACTTGTGTCTTTTTTCAACCTCACCTATTATGTAACCATGTGTTCGAAATTCCGTGTTCCAAATTGCGTGTTTGGAATTCCAAATTGCGTGTTCCAAACTGCATGTTCGTAATTCCAAATTTCATATTCTGAATTCCACATTCAGTGTTCAGAGTTCCGAATTCCAATATCCATTGTCCGAATTCTAAATTCTGTGTTCCGAATTCCAAATTCAATGTTCCAACTTCCAAATTCCGTGTTCCAAATTGCATGTACTGAATTCTAAATTATGTGTTCCAAATTCCATGTTCCAAATTCCAAGTTCTAAATTCTATGTGTTGTGTTCCAAATTCCATGTTCCGAATTCCTAATTCCATGTTTTGAATTCCAAATTCCGTGTTCTGAGTTCCAAATACCGTGTTACGAATTCCAAATTCTGTGTTCCAATTTCTGAATTCCAAATTCCGTGTTCTGAATTCCGTGTTCCAAGTTCCAAATTTTGTGTTCCATATTCCAAATTCCGTGTTCCAAATTCCTTGTTCCGAGTTACGAAATCCGTATTTCAACATCTGAATTGCAAATTCCAAATTCCGTGTTCCAAATTCCGTGTTCCAAATCTACATCTGAATTGCAAGTTCCGAATTCAAAATTCCGTGTTACAGATTCCAAATTCCTTGCTCCAAATTCCGAATTCCGTGTTACAACATCTGAATTGCAAATTCCAAATTCCGTGTTCCAAATTCCATATTCCGAATTCCAAATTCTGTGTTACAGATTCCAAATTCCGTGTTCTGAATTCCAAATTCCGTGTTACAGATTGCAAATTCCGTGTTACAGATTGCAAATTCCGTGTTCCAAATTCCTTGTTCTGAATTCCAAATTCCGTGGTCTAAATTCAGTGTACCGTGTTCCAAACTCTGTGCTCCAATTTCTGAATTCCAAATCCCATGTTCCGAATTCCATGTTCCAAATTCCAAATTCTGTGTTTCAAATTCCGTGTTCTGAGTTCCAAATTCTGTGTTCCATATTCCAAAATTCAAATTCCGTGTTCCAAATTCCTTGTTCTGAATTCCCTGTTTCAACATCTTAATTGCAAATTCTGTGTTCCAAATTGCAAGTTCCAAATTCCATGTTCCGAATTCCAAATTCCGTGTTCCAAATTCCAAATTCCATGTTCCGAATTCCATGTTTCAAAATCCAAATTCTGTGTTTCAAATTCCGTGTTTTGAGTTCCAAATTCTGTGTTCCATATTCCAAATTACAAATTCCGTGTTCCAAATTCCTTGTTCCGAATTCCAAATTCCATGTTCCAAATTCCAAATTCCGTGTTCCAAATTCCATGTTCCAAATTCCGTGTTCCAAATTCCAAATTCCGTGTTCCAAATTCCATGTTCCAAATTCCATGTTCCGAGTTCCAAATTCCATGTTCCGAGTTCCAAATTCCATATTCCAAGTTCCATATTCCATGTTCCAAATTCCATGTTCCGAGTTCCAAATTCCATGTTCCAAATTCCATGTTCCGAGTTCCAAATTCCGTATTCCAAATTCCGTGTTCTGAATTCCAAATTCCATGTTCCAAATTCCATGTTCCGAATTCCATGTTCCAAAATCCAAATTCTGTGTTTCAAATTCCGTGTTCCAAATTCCGAATTCCATGTTCCGAGTTCCAAATTCCATGTTCCGAGTTTCAAATTCCTTGTTCCGAATTCCAAATTTCTTGTTCCGAATTCCAAATTCCTTGTTCCGAATTCCAAATTCTGTGTTCCAAATTCTGTGTTCCAAATTCCAAATTCCGTGTTCCGAAATCCAAATTCCGTGTTCCGAAATCCAAATTCCGTGTTCCAGATTCCTTGCTGCATGGTCCAAATTCCAAATTCTGCGTTTTAAATTCTGTGTACTGTGTTCCAAATTCCGTGTTCCAAATTCCGCACTCCAAATTCTAAATTCCAAATTCAGTGTTCCGAATACCAAATTCCATGTTCCAAATTCCAAATTCCATGTTCCGAATTCCATGTTCCAAATTCCAAATTCTGTGTTTCAAATTCCGTGTTTGGAATTCCAAATTCCAAATTCCTTGTTCCGAATTCCAAATTCCATGTTCCGAATTCCAAATTCCATGTTCCAAATTCAATGTCCCGAAATCCAAATTCTGTGTTTCAAATTCCGTGATCCAAAATCCAAATTCCGTGTTCCGAGTTCCAAATTCCGAATTCGTGTTCCGAATTCCAAATTCCGAATTCGTGTTCCGAATTCCAAATTCCATGTTTTGAGTTCCAAATTCCAAATTCCGCGTTCTAAGTTACGAATTCCGTGTTCCAACATCTGAATTCCATGTTCCGAATTCCAAATTCAGTGTTCCAATTTCTGAATTCCAAATTCCTTTTTCCAAATTTCGTGTTCCGAATTCCATGTTCCAAATTTCGACTTCCAAATTCAGTGTTCTGAATTCCTTATTCCAAATTCCAAATTCCGTGTTCCGTGTTCCGAATTCTGTGTTCCGTGTTCCGAATTCTGTGTTCCAAATTCTGTGTTCCGTGTTCCAAATTCCTTGTTCTGAGTTATGAATTCCGTGTTCCAACATCTGAATTGCAAATTCCAAATTCTGTCTTCCGTGTTCCAAATTCCATGTTTCGAATTCCATATTCCATGTTCCGAATTCCATGTTCCAGATTCCAAATTCTGTGTTTCAAATTCCGTGTTCCGAATTCCAAATTCCATGTTCCGAGTTCCAAATTCCGTGTTTCAAGTTCCAAGTTCCAAATTCTGCATTCCATATTCCTTGTTCCGAGTTACAAATTCCATGTTCCGTTTTCCAAATTCCGTGTTCCGAATTCCAAATTCCGTGTTCCGAATTCCAAATTCCGTGTTCCAAATTCCAAATTCCAAATTCCGTGTTCCAAATTCCAAATTCCGCGTTCCAAATTCCAAATTCCGTGTTCCAAATTCCAAATTCCATGTTCCAATTTCTGAATTCCAAATTCCTTTTTCCAAATTCCGTTTTCCAAATTCCTTGTTCCGAGTTACGAATTCCATGTTCAAACATCTGAATTCCATGTTCCGAATTCCAAATTCCTTGTTCCAAATTCCAAATTCCAAATTCCGTGTTCCAAATTCCAAATTCCGTGTTCCAAATTCCAAGTTCCAAATTCCAAATTCCAAATTCCGTGTTCCAAATTCCAAATTCCAAATTCCGTGTTCCAAATTCCAAATTCCGTGTTCCAAATTCCAAATTCCGTGTTCCAATTTCTGAATTCCAAATTCCTTTTTCCAAATTCCGTGTTCCAAATTCCTTGTTCCGAGTTACGAATTCCGTGTTCAAACATCTCAATTCCATGTTCCGAAATCCAAATTACTTGTTCCGAATTCCAAATTCCGTGTTCCGAATCCCAAATTCCGTGTTCCAAATCCCAAATTCCATGCTCTGTGTTCCAATTTCCAAATTCCGTGTACCGAATTCCAAATTCCGTGTTCCGAGTTCTGAGTTCCAAATTCTGTGTTCCATGTTCCAAATTCCAAATTCCTTGTTCCGAGTTACGAATTCCATGTTCCGACTTCCAAATTCCGTGTTCCAAATTCCAAATTCTGTGTTCCAAATTCCAAATTCCGTGTTCCAATTTCTGAATTCCAAATTCCTTTTTCCAAATTCCGCATTCCAAATTCCTTGTTCCGAGTTATGAATTCCATGTTCCGACTTCCAAATTCCGTGTTCCAAATTCCAAATTCCGTGTTCCAAATTCCAAATTCCGTGTTCCAATTTCTGAATTCCAAATTCCTTTTTCCAAATTCCGTGTTCCAAATTCCTTGTTCCGAGTTATGAATTCCGTGTACAAACATCTGAATTCCATGTCCCGAATTCCAAATTCCGTGTTCCGAATTCCAAATTCCGTGTTCCGAATTCCAAATTCCGTGTTCCGAATCCATGTTCCAAATTCCTTGTTCCGAATTCCAAATTTCATGTTCCAAATTCCAAATTCCGTGTTCCAAATTCCAAATTCCATGTTCCAAATTCCATGTTCCATGTTCCAAATCCCAAATTCCACGTTCCGTGTTCCAAATTCCATGTTCCGTGTTCCAAATTCCAAATTCCGAACTCCAAATTCCAAATTCCGTGTTTCGAGTTCTGAGTTCCAAATTCTATGTTCCGTGTTCCAAATTCCAAATTCTGTGTTCCAAATTCCTTGTTCTGAGTTATGAATTCCGTGTTCCAACATCTGAATTGCAAATTCCAAATTCTGTCTTCCGTGTTCCGAATTCCAAATTCCGTGTTCTAAATTCTGTGTTCCAAATTGCATGTTCTGAGTTCCTAATTCCGTATTCCAAATTTCAAATTCTGTTACAGATTCCAAATCCCATGTTCCAAATTCCAACTTCCAAATTCCATGTTCCGCATTCCGTTTTCCGAGTTCCAAATTCCATGTTACAGATTCCAAATTCCTTGTCCCGAGTTACGAATTCTGTGTTCCAACATCTGAATTGCAAATTCCAAATTCTGTCTTCCGTGTTCCAAATTGTGTGTTCCAAATTCTGCTCCAAATTCTGCGTTCCAAATTGCATTTTCCAAATGGCGTGTTCCAAATTGCGTGTTCCAAATTGCGTGTTCCAAATTGCGTGTTCCAAATTCTGTGTTCCAAATTCTGTGTTCCAAATTGCATGTTCAGAATTCCAAATTCCGTATTCCAAATTCCAAGTTCCGAGTTTGGAATTCCGTGTTCCAAGATCTGAATTGCAAGTTTCGAATTCAAAATTCCGTGTTACAGATTCCGAATTCCGTGTTACAACATCTGAATTGAAAATTCCAAATTCCGCCTTCCGTGTTCCAAGTTCCGTGTTCTGAATGCCAAATTCCATGTTCCAAATTCCAGGTTCCGATTTCTATGTTCCGAGATCTGAATTCCGTGTTCCAACATCTGAATTGAAACTCCGAATTCCGTCTTCTGTGTTTGAAATTCCGTGTTCCGAATTCGAAATTCCGTGTTCCAAATTCGAAATTCCGCATTCCAAATTCCATGTTAATTGATTCTTTTCACCAAGGAAATGTAGCAGAATACATTTTAACCTAAATTTAAGAAGATAGATTTTTTCATTTGCAATATTTTATAACAGAAACTAAGAAAATGCATTTTTTTCAAACTTTTCCATTATTTTTTGTTTATTTAGAAAAAATAAGAAACCCAGTGGTTATTAAATACCACCAAAAGAAAGTTCTATTTGTATGAAAAAATGATGCAAATTTCTTATGAGTACAGTGTTGCATGACTGTGCATTTGTCAAAGCGTGACAGCGCTGAAAGCTGAAAATTGGCCTGGGCAGGAAGGGGGTAAAAGTGCTCCGAATTGAAGTGGTTAAGTTTGACAGCACTGCTGCTAATTGAGAGACTGCAGATATGAGACGCCAGCCTGCAACATCCATTGGATACTGACTGACTTACTGACAGGATCTTCAAATAAGAAACTTTGCAACAGATTAAGAAATTGCGATTTGCTTAAGAAAACTGACTATAATTAGACATGATACAAAACATATGGCAAAATAGATTTTTGGTTTGCATACACTTTAAGCGGTAAAACTAGAATCTAGCCCTAAACTAAGTACTAAAACGAATTAACCCCTTCTTTTACATTATATCCTTGGCTTGTGCTGGAAGCCTCTGTGCTAAATTACATGCCCACACAAATCTTTACAGCACTGATTTTCTAGTGCTGAAAGTAAATTGTTCAATAACAAATACAATAAAATTTACATAAAGCACATACGATAGAAAGAAGTGCACAGACATTTTTTTGAGTTGTTTTCTCAGGTTGTCATTATTTCGTCTTAATAACAGCAGGAAAATCAAAGAAAAAACATTTTCTTTTTTTTAAAGGCTTTTAACTGTATTTTGTAACTAAAAGAAAAACAATATTGACTGCACAGTTCTGACAAAAGAAAGCCACTTCTACATTATATTTTAAAAAAGCAAAGAGATTTTGAAAAACATTTTAAGTTAAACTGCTTCAGGGCATAACTGTACAATTTGTTCTGGCTGTGAAGGAATAAATTACTTTCAAACTTAAAGGCATAGTTCACCTCTTCAAAAAACTGTTCATGTTGGTATGGGGTGTCGAGACAAAAAACAAACTGTGCAGCTTTGGCAAAAGCTGAATAATGCCCTTGCTAATATATATGCATAGGCCATTTACATATCCCATGAAGCCTGACATGTCCCAGAGATTGTATCATCCCATCATGCCTTGTTGCTAGGATGTTTCTAAGAGGATGGGATGATGCCAGCTCTACAAATTTTTTTGTCAGACTTTGGGGGAATATGTAAATAGCCTACACATATAGCAAGGGCACTACCCAACTTTGAACAAAAGCTGCACAATTGTTTTTTATCTACAAATGCACTTTTTTTTGGTAAAGGTAAAAAATGTCTAACTACTTGTACATATTCTGTGGTGGGTGGCACGTGAAGGCACAATGATCTACATGTATGTCATTGCACCTGCTCGGACTAAAAGGGGCCCCCCCCTGTGGTTGCAGCTCATGGTGTCGGACTGTTTTGAGCATCTCGGGGATCATGTGATCACTATGCAATCATATGATCACAATGTCAACAAAGCTGTTATGTATAAATCTCATTGATGCTTACATCAATGTTGCAACGAGGGATGAGCTTTATGTTCGGAACGAACATGAGTTCTACTCGAACATTTAGCTGTTTGCCGTTCGTCAAAAATCGAACATTATGGGGCGTTCGCGCCAAATTCGAGCGTCGTGTAATGCCCCATAATGCACTGTGGGAGTGCAGTGCATTGCTGTATGATGATTGGCCAAAGCATGCACCATGACCTGCATGCTTTGGCCAATCCAAGCGCTCTCAGCTAAGAGAGCCATAATTAGCCAAAGGCAGGGCGCCTTTGGCCAATCATGCCTCAGGGGGACTAAGTCCATGCCCCACACTATATAAGGCTACCTGCATGTCGACCCCGTGTAGTGTGTTGTTGGCATGGACGGAGAGAGGGTGTCATTTAGATTGAGCAGGCAGGTTATTCAGTTAGCTGCAGTGTATATTTAATACAGTTTCGTATATATGCTGCATTCAGTGTAGCCAAGCCTATATCTGACTGCAGGCCATTCCTGGTGTACTTTTTCTAATATACTTCAGGCGGTGTACACAGTACACAGTACCATGCACCCATAGTGCAGTTGCTACTACTTTTCTGGTGGTGTACACAATGCAGTGCACCCATAGTTGTTATTACACTTCTGTTGCTGTACACAGTACCGTGCACCCATAGTACAAATGCTACTACTTTTCTGGTGGTGTACACAGTACACAATATCTACAGTGCACCCATAGTTGCCATTAGACTTCTGGTGGTGTACACAATACCGTGCACCCCTAGTGCAGTTGGTGCTACTTTTCTGGTGGTGTACACAATCCATACAGTGCACCCATAGTTGTTATTACACTTCTGTTGGTGTACACAGTACCATAGTTCAGTTGCTACTACTTTTCTGGGGGTGTACACAGTACACAATACATACAGTGCACCCATAGTTGCTATTAGACTTCTGGTGGTGTACACAATACCGTGCACCTGTACTGCAGTTGCTACTACTTTTCTGGTGGTGTACACAGTACACAATACAGTGTAGTGTGGTTTTGATAAACAAAATTTACAGCATGTCCGGAAGGCCACTAAGGAGAGGCATATGCTCACAGGCCACTAAAAGAGGGCAAACAGGCTCTGTGTCTACAGTTGACAGTGCTGGTCATGGACACGGTGCATCCTCAGCACATGGCCTTGGGGCACGCTTGTCCTTTTTTTCTGCAGCTGGCCGTGTGATTGAGCCACAACATGCAGAAGAGTTGGTAGAATGGATAACAAAGCCATCCTCGTCCTCTGTCACCCAGGCTCAGAGTAGTTTGCCTGCTAATGCAGCTGCCAAACTGCCTATTCCATCGGCTCCATGTTAACAGTCACTCCTTAACTAGCCCCACCATTATGCACGGAGGAGTTCCCCAAACTATTCGACCACAGTGTCAGGTACATGCTGCAAGAGGATGCGCAGCGATTTGAAGGCTCTGATGATGGTACCTAGGTTGAGGAAAGGAGTAACATGAGCCTAGAGAGAGGGAGTGCCCAAGAAGGTCAAGAAATTGGCAGTCATGTTCCCCCAGCTGCAGCATACTGCCAAGTTTGCTCCAGTGATGAGGAGGGAGGGGATGATGAGGTCACTGACTCTACTTGGGTGCCTGATATAAAAGAGGAGGAGGAGGAATATCTCCAAGGAGGCAGGATGCCCTCCAGGGGGCAGCTTAAGGGCAGCCACCCTATTGCATCACACCGCAGAGCTAAGCAGGTGCAGGGACCTGCTGACTCCCCGCATATTTTGAAAAGTTCTTTGGTGTGGGCTTTTTTGACACATGTGCAGCAGATCACACCATTGCGGTTTGTAACATATGTCTGAAGCGTATCAAACATGGCCAAAACAGCAGCCGCTTGGGCACCACATGCTTGACCAGACATATGACAACCTCCCATGCAGTGCATTGGCAACAGCACTTAAAAGACCCACATCAAAGAACAAGGCGGACCTCTCCTTGCTCCCCATCAGCTGGGATCTTCAACCCCACTATACCTCCAGTCCTCTCAGAAACCTGCACTGAGAGGAATGAAGGTAGAGAAATAGGTGTCTCAAGTACTTGTGGCCAATCTGCTAGTGGTACACCAACATCGGATTTTAGCAGGCAAATTTCCCTACCCCAGTTGCTAAATCGTCAAAAGAAATTCGGTCCCAGCCATCCACATGCTCAGCATCTGAATGCTAGCTTGGCCAAATTGCTAGCACTGCAACTGCTGCCTTTTCAGCTGGTAGACTCTGCCCCCTTTCGTGAATTTGTGGAATGTGTGGTACCTCAGTGGCAGGTTCCCAAACGCCATTTCTTTTCATGGAAGGCCATTCTAGCTCTCTACCAGCATGTGGAAGGCAATGTCTTGGCCTCGTTGGACAGGGCAGTCAGTAGTAAGGTGCATATTACCGCTGACTCATGGTCCAGCAGGCATGGACAGGGATGTTACCTTTCTTTCACGACGCACTGGGTAACTCAGCTGGCTGCTGGGAAGGATGCAGGACAGGGTTTAGTATTGTTGGAGCTTGCTCCGCCACCAAACCTCCAAAATGCTAGTAGAGGTGATTCTGCCACTGCTCTCTCCTCCACCCCCTTCTCTTCTTCTTCCTCTATGGCCTCTTCCTCTGCAGATTTGTCCTCTGAACCAGCGGTGCTCCGTAGGTGTTCAAGGGGCTACGCAAGCACTCAGGCAAAAAGATGCCATGCGGGGCTTGAGTTGGTCTGCTTAGGGGACAGGAGCCACACAGACAGAGCTTCTGGCAGGCTCAAAGGTGGTTGACGCCACCCCAGCTTCAGCCAGGAATGGTTGTATGCGACAATGGCACCAACCTCCTCTCCACCCTCCAACAGGGACACTTGATCCATGTTCCCTGTTTGGCTCACGTCCTGAATTTCGTGGTGCAGCGGTTCTTGACCCGGGCTTACAGGATCTCCTGAGGCAGGCCAGGAAAGTCTGTGGTCATTTCCGCCGGTCATATAATGCCAGTGCTTGGATGGCTGACATTCAAAGAGAATACAACCTGCCCAAGAACTGCCTCATTTGCGACATGCCCACCAGGTGGAACTCAACGTTGGCAATGCTGCAGTGGCTGCACACACAGCAGAGGGCCATCAATGAGTACCTGTGTGAGTATGGCACCAGGACAGGTTCAGGGGAGCTTGGCTTTTTTTTCGCCACGCCAGTGGGTACTGATCAAGGATGCATGCACTGTCCTGTCACCATTTGAGGTGGCCACGAGGATGGTGAGCAGTGACAATGCATGCATCAGTGATACTGTCCCTCTTGTTTTCCCGTTGGAGCACACGCTTTGTGGAATAATGGACAGGGCACTTGAGGCAGAACAGTGGGAGGAAGTGGAGGACTTCCTTACCTCTCAAGGCCCCCTTTATCCATATGGTATTCCTGCGGGCCCACCGATCACACAGGAAGAAGAAGAGGAGGAGGATTGTGTCAGCATGGAGTTGGAGGATCAGCAGCAGTCTTTTTTCAGTCCCAAGAAACCCAAGGAGTAGTACGTGGCTGGGAGGAGGTGGTTGAGGATCATGTGATCCTTAGTGACCCAGAGGACTCATGATCGAATGCCTCTGCAAACTTACGCTGCATGGCCTCCCTGGTCCTGCAAAGCCTGCAAAAGGACCCTAGGATTTGTGGTATCAAGGAGAGGGATCATTACTGGCTGGCAACCCTTCTTGATCAACTTTACAAGGATAAGGTTACAGAATTTATTCAGCCTTCGCAGAGGGAGCAGGGGATGAAACCTCTTTGGGAGGCCTTGCAGAAAGGTTTGTGCAATGCGTTTCCAGAGCCTGGGAGGTTACAATTTCCTGGTGATGACAACAGAAAGAGCGGTGGAGAAGGTGGCTGGCTGACTGATGCCTTCAGACAATTCTTCAGTCCTCAGCGCCAAGGTCTGATCAGTTCCAGCAACCAGTGTAAGTGTCTGAATTACATGGTGCAGGAATATCTATGGGCAAGATCAGATGTGGAGACCTTTCCAACAGAATATCCACTGGGTTACTGGGTCTTGAGGATGGACCATTGGCCAGAACTTGCTCAATATGCAATTGAGCTACTGGCCTGTCCTGCATCCAGTGTTCTTTCTGAATGCACATTCAGTGCTGCTGGAGGCTTTGTAACTGATCACAGAGTGCGCCTGTCCACAGACTCTGTTGATTGGCCCACATTCATAAAAATGAATCAGTTTTAGATCACCAGCTATTAAGCACCTGATGCTGATGTAACCAGTTGATTTTTCTATGGATGTGGGATCCCTTGAAGACTGCATATGCTGAGTGACTATTCTATTCCTCCTCAATCTTCATGATGATAGCTTCTAAGAATATTTTTGGTTCAGGGCACCACCACCACTGCCTAAGGCCCAATTTTTCTGCCCCTGTATAACAGGGGCATGTAATTAAAATTTTTGATCAAATATTTAACAGCAGGGCTCGTTCCTGCGCTCAACAAGAGTATCTGTGAGGCTTTACAGTGTTGTGCCACCACCACCACCGCCTAAGGCCCAATTTTTCTGCCCCTCTTTAACAGGGGCATGTAATTACAATTTTTGCTTTAATATTTCACAGCAGGGCCTGTTCCTGCGCTCAACAAGAGTATCTGTAAGGGGCCACAGTGTTGCGGCACCACCACCACTGCCTAAGGCCCAATTTTTCTGCCCGTGTTTAACAGGGGCGCGTAATTAGAATTTTTGATCTAATATTTCACAGCAGGGCCTGTTCCTGCGCTCAACAAAAGTATCTGTGAGGCTTTACAGTGTTGTGCCACCACCACCACCACCGCCTAATGCCGCGTACACACGGTCGGAATTTCGGCCTGCAAAATACCGATGAGATTTTTTCGCCGGAAAATGCGACAGTGTGCATACTCCTTCAGTCTTTTGCTGGCGGAATTTTAGCCAGCAAAAGATTGAGAGCATGCTCTCAATTTTTCGGTTGGGAAAAGTTCCTATCTGAAAATGCGATCGTCTGTGGCAATTCCGATGCGCAAAATCCTTACGCATGCTCGGAAACAATTTGATGCATGCTCAGAAGCATTGAACGTCATTTTCTTGGCTTTTCGTAGTGTTGTATGTCACCGCGTTCTTGGCGGTCGTAATTTCAGCGAACTTTTGCATGACCGCGTGTATGCAAGGTAAACTTGAGCGGAATCCCATCAGAAAAGCCATCATATCTTTTTCCATCGAGAAAACCGATCGTGTGTACGCGGCATAAGGCCCAATTTTTCTGCCCCTGTTTAACAGGGGCATGTAATTACAATTTTTGCTCTAATATTTTACAGCAGGGACAGTTCCTGCACTCAACAAGAGTATCTGTGAGGCTTTACAGTGTTGTGCCACCACCACTGCCCAAGGCCCAATTTTTCTGCCCCTGCTTAACAGGGGCATGTAATTACAATTTTGGATCTAATATTTCACAGCAGGGCCCATTCCTGTGCTCAACAAGAGAATCTGTGAGGCTTTACAGTGGTGTGCCACCACCACCACCACCACCTAAGGCCCACTTTTTCTGCCCCTGTTTAACAGGGGCATGTAATTACAATTTTTGCTCTAATATTTCACATCAGGGGCCATTCCTGCACTCAACAAAAGAATCTGAGAGGGGTTACAGTGTTGTGGCACCACGACCACTGCCTAAGGCCCAATTTTTCTGCCCCTGTTCAACAGGGGCACGTTATTACAATTTTTGATCTAATATTTCACAGCAGGGCCCGTTCCTGCGCTCAACAAGAGTATCTGAGGCTTTACAGTGTTGTTCCACCACCACCTAAGGCCCAATTTTTCTGCCCCTGTTTAAAAGGGACATGTAATTACAATTTTTGATCTAATATTTCACAGCAGGGCCCGTTCCTGCGGTCAACAAGAGTATCTGTGATGCTTTACAGTGTTGTGCCACCACTGCCTAAGGCCCAAAATTTTCTCAATCCAATTGTCATTGGGACAGAAAGTGAGGTGAAATCTTTTGAACGGGGCACAAACAGCAAAACAAATGTTACAGGGGTGATAAACCTTCCCTATGTTATCCAAAAAGCTTAAAAATAGATTTTTTGGCTGGAGCTACACTTTAAAAATATACCTGTTCCAAATTACAAACAGATTCAATTTAAGAACAAACCTACAGTCCCTATCTTGTTTGTAACCCGGGGACCGCCTGTATACTGCTGTTCAGAGTATATAGGGCCTGGGGCCCCCACGCCTTTTTTTTTTTTTTTGGGTGCAGGGTTCCCCTTTATATCCATACCAGACCCAAAGGGCCTGGTAATGGGCTGGGGGTGAACCTATGCCGTTTTTCTCAATGATTTTCATCTACATTACATTACGACATTACATTACAGCAGCAAGCAGTTTTAAATGACTTTTATTCCTTTAGAAATGTAATTTTGTGCAGGAACTGTTCTAAACACGGGAAAATGCACCACTTTACAGGCATACTATAGTCACCCCCCAGGCATGATATTTAAAGGAATATTTCACTTTTATTGTTTCACTTTAAGCATTATTAAAATGACTGCTCCCTAAAAAATGGCTGTTTTTAAAACTTTTTTTGCATTGATACATGTCCCCTGGGGCAGGACCCAGGTCCCCAAACACTTTTTATGACAATAACTTGCATATTAGACTTTAAAATTAGCACTTTTGATTTTTCACATTTGAGTCCCATAGACTTTAACTGTGTTCGCACAAATTTTTTGCCTGTTCGCATGTTCTGCCACGAACCGTACCAGGGGGGGTTTCGGCCTATCCCTAGTTGCAACCACTCTGACTCCCAGTTACTATTAGGCAGTTTTACAAATTCACACACTAACCATAAGTCACTATATTTACAGCCATCATCATAAAACTCTATAAAATCTGTTTAAAAAGCAGATACTATTATTTACAGGAATAAAACAGATTCTAGGGAAGGTAATAGATTTTTTATTTGGAGATCAGAAAATGTTTTTATAATCTGTAAACTGCACATTTAAACCAAGAGATTTTTTTTGTTTTACAACTACTTAGTAAAAGCCCATTCAAACAGTGTTCATTGGCCTCCATTGCTCAACCCAGGCCCCAAGCACTAACAAGTTAAAATCCTTGGTTTCCAGAAGGATCAGTTTAAAGCAAGCATTGTGTTATTGTACACTTTTGAAAATGGAAGATGATGTATTTAAACAAAGTGCAACATGATGCTATGCTATATATATATATATATATATATATATATAGCCAGGTGTCTGGTTAATAATGGAGAATGAGAGAAACACTGGCTGCAGCTGCTCTCTCTAGCATATCAAGGAGGGAGCTGCTGAGCAGGAAGATTTCAATAGACTGAGGCAGGCAGCAATGCACTGCTAGCACTGTAGTTCTGTAAACCAAGAGTTTTTGAACTCAAATTCCCAGAGAGAGATTGTCAGGAGGAGGGGAAAGAGCTGCATCTCCCAGAGTCACCTGCGTGCACAGCAGAGAGTGGACTAATTGATGTGTGTGACCAGATGATGAGCTGCAATGTCGTTGGGATTGGTGAGCTGCTGCTGTGGGGATTTACTAACTGCTGCTAGACAGATTGAGCCCTTTAGGAACTGACCACACAGCCATCTAGTAGCCTTATTGCTGTCTGCAGGCTTGACTGGGACTATTCTCATGTGCAGCAATGGTACAGCTAGGCCCCAACACAATCCGGCTTCAGCGTTAGGACTAAAGACTGTCTCCTTACATTTGTTACACAGATATCTTCATTTATTGCTTATGCTAAGAGATACCTCTCAGGGGACATTGCACCATATCCTAGCTATTCTCCTAGGGTGCACTCTAGACTAGTTATGGTATTATTATACACATTGCAGTTAATGCTTACATGCACTGTTTATTGCTGACTTTGTCGATTTATGTGTTGATTCCAGTCCAGTGGTACAGATTTTTTTTTAAGTTACTTTGGCATAGTAATTGTGTTTGAACCTAGCTTCTCTATACTCATTTATGCTCAAACCAGCATTTATTCTAACTCGTACCAATACATTGAGTTCATTTTCCACTAAACTGTCTTGTGTCTATTTCCTGGTAGTATATGCTAAAAATCTTCTGGCTCATCTATAATCCATGAAACAATAATAAAGTGAAGCTTCAGCACTCAAAGTTAACCAACCTTCTATATAAGCTACATTCACCAAATGTGCTATGCTAAACTTTAAAACATAGTTATATAAAATGTTACAAATAAACAAATAAAGTGCAGTGCAGTGCTAATGCCCAATAAATATGAAAAACGTGAATAAAATTTTGAGCAATAAAGAATCTGTTTCAAAGTCTATGGAATTACTTCAAAATGAAGATCACAAAATTGTCAGCGTGCACGGGCAAAAATCTCCAACTATACAAACGAAGAGAGAAAGCGGCACATCCAGTAATGGAAAAATGTTGTTTATTGTAGAATCAAAAGATTAAAAACATGACATACAAGGGATCCACAATATTGAGCAGACGCATTTGACACAAAGTGCTTAATCATTGCAATGATTCTCTTCTCTTTTCTCTTTTCCAAAAAACTCCACCCACTACCAGGGGCTCAAGGATGTTGTCACATACCTGGTTAGCGAGCCTTACATGCAGAGGTATACCTCTTGTACAGCTCCGGCTCAGGGACTACTGATAGTGAGACAGTAGTCACAGGAGCACGGTGATGTATGAGTGCCTGTAATCAGTCCAGTAATCTGTGAGGCCACACTGGGCAGGTGAATGACACAGCAGGCAGGCTGATGGTAGCAGAGCTGGCATGGAGCTTGATAGGCTGAAGTAGACAGCTGAAAGCAGAAAGCCAGATGAGGACTTGCTGGACTGAGAGCTGGTAGCAGGCTGGATGAGCAAGATGCAGGGTCAGGCAAGCTGGGTTGGTAACAGTCAGACAGATCAGACAGAGATTGTAAACAGCAGGATAGTCGGGTCACAAGCTGATTGGTACCAGAAGATCAAATCAGGCAGAATCAGGAGGCAGAAGCAGAATCCAAAAGACAAGCCGGGATCGGGGTATGAAGCAGACATGCACAGGTTAGCAGTAAGCCGTCTCAGAGATCACGCAGAATTAGGAAGTCACACAGAACTGTAGACCAAACAGCAATGAGTCGATGCAGAGCTTAAATAGCTCGCCTGGCACCAGCATTAGTGCGTACACATGTACGTCAATGTGCCAATACGCTACCACACTGTGAACCTCTGCACTAAGGAATTGCCTTCCCTGACATTGCCCCCTCCTTACGGGCAACCTCCGGATGCCCAACTGGTTCCCTCTTTGTGGGTTTCTGCGAAAGAAGGCACCAGTTAAGTCTGTGTTATGCACGTTATGTGCAGGTTCCCAGGAATTTTCTTCTGGACCATACCCTTCCCACTTGATCAAATACTGTATCTGACCCCTTCTTCTCCTGCAGTCTAAGATGGCCTCAATCTCAAATTCCCCATCCCCATAGATAATTACAGGTGTGGGAGGGCCCGATCTACAATTGGGAAATGGATCTGGCACTGCAGGCTTTAGTAAGGATACGTGGAATATTGGGTGGATTCTAAAGGACTCGGGCAAGGTTAACTCATAAGACACATCGTCATTTGATTGTGAAAAAAAAAGAAACATTGTCAATTTTTTTCCTTACCGGAAATGGTCCTACGAACTTTGGTGCCAGCTTCTTCGAGGGACACGTCATCTTCAGACTTGTTTGTAGAAAGCCATACTTGGTCCCCTGGCTGCAAGACCACCTCCCCCTTCTCTTCCTGTCAAACATTCTCTTGTTGTCCTCTTGAGCCTTTGTGATGGTTTCCTGTAACAACATGTTACTGTGAGAGAAAAAGAACAGAGTTCTCTGGACAGCTGGAACAGAAGATTCCGATACAAGATCAGGTAGAAAGATAGGGTGAAATCCTATTAAATCCTATCCTATAAATTAGCAAAGAATGGAGACTGCTTGATGGCGGAATGACAGGTGTTATTGTAATCAAACTCTGCTAGTGGCAATAGTGACACCCAGTCGTCCTGGACAAAGGAAGTGAAACATCAGTTGTATTGCTCCAAGGTTTGGTTAGTCAGCTCTGTCTGCCCATTGGTTTGCGGATGGTAGGCTGATGACAAGAAGAGCTCGATCTTCAAAGTCCCGCACAATGCTTTCCAAACGTAAACTGGACACCTCGATCTGATACTATGTTTGCAGGGACTCCATGGAGCCTAATGCCGTGTACACAGGAAATGTTGGATGTGAGCTTGTTGGCTGAAAGTCCAACTGTGTGTATGCTCCATCGAACATTTGTTGTCGGACTATCCGCCAACAAATGTTGGCTAGCAGGTTCTTACATTTTTGGACTTTGTTGTCTGACTTTCCGATCGTGTGTACACAAGTGCGTTCATGCATGCTCGGAATCAAGTACGAGCCGGAAGGGCTCGATCTTGTAAAACTGGTTATGGAGATATCACATTCGTCATGTGGCAAATTATGAAATTATGACCTTTGAAAAAGTCACGTGTCTATTGATGAAACCAGTCGGGAGGAGCCAGTGATGAGCAGTGCTGTGTGTGCACTATTGGAGTGTGAGAAGATCCCAGCTGTTAGCTGTATGCAACAGACCTTACCATATCCGATTTATTCTGCTGAAAAGTGTGAGTGAAGTTTACCCTTAGTTTATATGGAATATATATTACACTACTTGTGCAATGGTCTCTTTTTTGTTGTTTCATACTGCGGAAGTTCTTTGAAAGCCAGATGCCAGCCCATGCTAATGAGCAGCTGAATATATGAGAAAGCCATCTATCACTGGGGATTACTCATGGAAACCTGTCTATATTTATCAATCACCAAAGACGTTATATTTCTTTACAGCTGTATCCTGTCCTATTGAGATATCTGTGCACTGTGGTTCATCACATTAATATATCTTATCTTTCTTTCTGTTTTATTGTGTTCAATAATTTATTATCACATTGATATTTAATTATAGGATTTTGTTATGGTGAAGGATGTTATGTTATTTATAATAGGCTCCATTTGATTATTTTGCACATGATTCACTGAATAACCATTAGGAGATTACACCGTGTTATATTGGGAGGGTAATATTAGCGCATTATACATTCCAAATATATATAACACTTTTTGTGTGATATCAGTACACGTACACAATAATTGCAGCTATATTATTTGGTCATCTTCTAGTAATAGTCACTTTATTTTTATTTTTATTATTTATTTATTTACTAGTTCATATCAGCGCTTTAGCACACTTTTTAAATTATGAAATCTCTCAATGCAGCACATTCTCTTCTTCTTTATAATGCTATAATAATGAAGTTGCTTTGCTGCTGATATTCACAGAGTTCTGACAAACTTATTTTTTATTATTTCTCGTGATCTCAAGAATAATCTTTTCTTTTTTTTCTTTTTTTTCTAGTGATCTTCATAATTTTAATTTTCATTTTGTGTGTCAAGTTACCACAACACCATTATTATCTTGTATTTTTTAACCTCAAAGATACAACTATGTTGATGTCCCTTGTAAATTTGACATTGTATTTTTGAAATGTACCTGCCTACTCACAAACAAACTGTGCTTTTTGAAGTGAAACACATAGCCAAGTATTTGTCCAAACAAAAATTTGAAATTTAATAGGGAGCACAAGGTCATAACAAAATAAAGCGGAAGGCAACGCTGGAGAAACAGTTGGAATTGGTGAAGCCTTTGTACCCCAGGGCAGACATCAGTTATTTGACTGTCAAAATTGGTAACCTGAGGCGTCCATTTAATAAGGAGCACAATGCAGTCCAGGTCTCCGAGAGATCGGGAGCAGCAGCAGATTACATATATGTTCTGAGGCTGTGGTCTTACAAAAGCCTGCGTTTTTTGCCAGACCACACAAAACCCAGGCCATCACTCTCAACACTTCCTTCCATGCTTCCTTCCATGCTGCTGTGGTGGGTTGGGTGGCTGTGGTGTTGGTGCTGTTTCTGGAGGTGGTGGAGGAGTATGGTCCAACTCACAGAGGTGGGTTTGAGTTGTGAGTTTGCCCCTCATCCCCTTGTTAAGGGCCTTCAGAATAATTTCTTCACAGATCGTGCATTGGCCCTCCTCCATGTGTGCTAGTTTGCTTGCAGTAACACATCCAAATGCCTCGTGACCACCAGGGGTCGTGTTAAGAGCCGCATTAGCCTATTTTAAGAAAGCAGCCCCGAACACCTCAAGATTCCTTGCCTTCCTGGTCCTTTTGATTGGAGGGCGGAGGGGAGGAACCTGGGATTCCATCAGGCTGCTTGCCACGGGTTCCTCCTGGCTGAGACTTTCCTGTGTATGAAAATGGTACATGGTTTGAGATTTTGGTCATCAATCACACACAATTTTGAGCTCTTGACTGGTGCAAATTGAATGTTAACAAATAGAAAAGACTATCATTTTGACCCCAGCATTTTTCATTCTTTTCCCAATCATTTTTGGCTACTACTGTCTATTGATATGTAAACCACTTTGTTAAATCTGAAATTTGTGATTAATAACATCTAGTTAACATTATTCAATTTTTGACAAGCAATAGGTTAAACAATGCTACACTGTAAGTGTAAAGGAGGGGAGAAATGAACTCATCCCACTAAGTACTTACATGTCAATTAAGTCTAAACCATGTGAACATGAAAACTGGCAGCTGCTTAAAATGTTCATCCCCGGAGCTGAGGAAAGCTGGACGCACATCATGATCCCCAGAGAACAAGTGATCAAAAACAAAACCATTTGGGCTCCAATGCTGTAAAAGCGAGTAAATTAGGTAGACCGTGAAGGTATATAATATTGTTAAAAAGTATTGAACAGTAACTGGAACCCAACACCAAGATGAAAAGTAGATACAAATGAAATGTGGAAATAGTGAAAAAAGCCATACCTGCTCATAAGGAGAAGAAGAGTGCAGAGGATATAAGAAAAATTATAAAAGCCAGCCAATGCTGTCTTAAATCAAACACTGAAAAGCATAGGCAGAAAGCCCAGCCAGGTTCTCTCTCAGTCTCTCTGCTGGATTGACTCCTTAAACCAGTCTTCCCTGGTAAAATGCCAAAAGAAATACTGCACCACTCTAAGCTCCTAATACAGCCTCTCACAAAGTCCAGGTGCGGGTATCAGGTTCTCATCTAGTTTGGTATGTATAGCAAAAAAAAAAAAAAAGGCCGTACTCCATGGATCCACTGGTAAGTTTACTGTGGTTAGCTGGCTGCTGTCGCAGTCCCTTCTCTTAGGCCAAACCCCTCTGATATTTGATAACCCCTATGATTAGGCCCTAGGAGGGGTGAGGTGGTGAAGGTGCAGTAGCATAGTTTCTTAATCATCTTCTATGAACATTTTGGGATACATGCAGAATATGCTTTGTTAGGAATGGGATACTTTATGAACTGTTCATATTTGAGCACTACATCAGTTCATACATTGTACACTCTGTTGGTTAAACTACCCAAGGGCTAAAGTGTGGTCAGCAAAACACAAATATTCAGTTAAGCATTCAAGAATACAGTTGCCAGTTGCTAGACACTTTATTGATTATGGAGATAAAATGTCTCAACTAAAATATATGCATATAGGTGCTATTTCTAAGTTAAATGGGGAGACGACCAAGAACTCAAATTCAAACAACTTGAACTTAAATGAATGAACAGGTTAAATACCATTCAACCTAAAGGTCTCAGTGTGGATTTTGATATATATTTGTTTTTAGTAGGTTATTGCTTTGTTATAATTGTAATTATTTTGTTTCTCTTTTAAGGACCATTCACACCACATGCAATGCAATGTTTTTTTTCTGCATCAAAAAAGCATGGAAAGTAGGTTATATGGGTTCCGATGGCATAGTTTACACCAACGCAGTGTGTTCCAGTGCTTTTCAGTTCCAGAAAAAATGTACAACATGCTGTTTTTTTTCTGCACAGAACTGTACTGGAACGTGGTAAAAAGCATAAAAAAATGCATAAAAAAGCACACCGGACCCCAGTACAACGAAGAAAAAAACAGGAAAAAAGAAAAAAGGCATCTGGAATGCATCCGGAAACTCAGTGAAAAAGCAACAAAAACACAAACGTGTATGCAAAAACACATCCGGATGCATATCTGGAGGACATTTTTGTGGCGTGAACAGGTACTTGTGTCAAGTGTTCGTTGATTGATATACTATGCTACACATGTGTATCCATTTAATTGCAATGTTGTTTAAACCTGTTGTTTACTTTGTTTCTAGATGATTTCCAGAGCTCTTGTACTTAATGAGTTAGCAGTTTGTTGTTAGCCATAGATTTGCTGTTGCTTGTGTGGGCCACTAGCATTGATTAAAGATACAGTATATATATATTGTGGCAAACAGGCCCTGTCAGTTGTGGATGAAGTGTATCTGTTGCATAGAATGCAGGTAGAGTTGCCACCTTTTTGTCAAGCCAAAGCCGAACACTTTAGCAGCACACAGCAATTTTTTTTTTTTTTCCAGAATACATTATAGAATTGTAAAAGACCTGATACACCCTTTTGGGTGCCCCAAGAAGAGTTGCAATGCGGTGCCCTGATGAACAGTGGGTGTGGCCGAAAGGTCAGTCTGTCCCCCAGTACAATCCCCCCAGGTCAGTCTGTTTCCCAGTATAATCTCCCCTGTCAGTCTTTTGAGACAAATAAAGTAACTGAAGACATATAGTCCTCATTCCCTTTCTCTGTAGCCTCAGCTGCACTGCGTATAAATGAATAAAAGTCTCTGTAAAGAGACTTTATATTCATTCACAAGCCAAAGCATAGTAAAACACAGTTAATATGCTTAAGTGATGAATGAACACAGGAGCAATAGGTACTGATTGTTCACTGTACTCATTCAGGAAGGGACTGACATGTTTACCAGCCCCCATCTCTCCCCCCCCAGCTCTCCGTCTGGACACAGCACTGATCCCCTAGCCCTGCCCCTGCATCAGCTGCAGCCAGGTGGAGGGGAAGCAGGCCAGCGGCATTGTTTGGAGGATGCACAAGGGATCGGAATGGGAGGAGCAGTACAAGGGGGGTCAGAGCAGTGGTGGGAAATCTACTTTTAGAGACAAATCTCACTGTGGCTCCCTTGCAGCCAGTGCCAGGACAAAGTCATCTCATGCCCAGGAAAAAAGATGTCAAAATGTGACCCCCCAGTCATAGTCGGCAGGGCTAATAAAAGTGCATGCAGTGCCAAGCTGCAACATATGGGATGGTTATGGCATGTGCTAAAATAGTGCCAAAGGAGTCAGGGCCCCCACACACACCAATTTCCAGGTGTACTGACCCCTTGAAATAAGGAGACCCCTAACAGGGGGAGTGCATGGGGGTGATTAGAAGGGACCCATCAAGGAATACAGGAAACTCCTTCCAGTTAAAGGAGACTCCTAACCAGGAGGACTGCAGGGTGGTGATGAGATGGGTTCCCCATCCGGGAATACAGGAACCTCCCTCCCTCCAGTTAAAGGAGACCCCTGGATAATATGACTGCAGTGGGGTGATCGGAAGGGAACCCCCACACAGGAATACAGAAACTCCTCTCCCTCCTCCCAGTTAAAGAAGAGCTCCAGCTAGGAGGACTGCAGGGGGGTAATAACAGGGGATCCCAATCCAGGAATTCCCCTCTCTTCCCCTCCAGTTATACTGTAGAATACTTCAGCTAGGAGGATTGCAAGGGGGTGATAATAGTGGAACCCCATCCAGGAAAATAGGAACTCCCCTCCCTCACCAGTTAAAAAAGACCCCTAACTGGAAGGATTGCAGAGGGGTCATGGGGGGGGGGGATCTTGCAGAAAAAGACCACTGATCAAAAAGACTGCAGGCAACTGCCCCCTCCTCCCTCTGGAGAAGATTAATAGTGTGTAGTGAGTGAACAGATCCAGAGCCATAAACACACAGCAGCCCCGGAGGGGGTGACTCACAGTGGCTGAGAAGGAGGAGGAAATCCTCTCTACAGCTCCGAAGTCTGATGGAGCTCTGGTCAGGCTGTCACTACTGCTTCTACTACTGTCTGTGCTCTCCATGCTGCTGAAGCCATTCTCTCTTCACTCACTGTGCCAGGACAACTGATCCCAGGCACTGCACAAGGGGAGGATGTGGAGAATCCAGAGTGGAGGCAGGGAAAAGCATGTGCAGTAAAGCACCCCCTTTCCTTATAGTTATAGGCTCTGGAAGCCAACAGTAATGGAGATGAGGATTGGCCCTGCAGGACTGCCATTGATGTGTCTAGGTCTACGGCAGACAGAAACCCAGACAGAGGATTCAAAACCCGTACTGCCTGGGTGAGTCTTGGACAGGTGTCTTTTTCCTGGATTAACCAGTTGTTGCTGGAGAAAGGATGCAGGTAGACTGTGATGAAACATGTCTGCAGGTCTGAAGAAGACCCAATGTGGTCTCACTATTAGCCAGGAAGCTTAATCATTTTTGCTGGACTTTGTTTTGACTGACTTTTACCCATGCAAGGGAACATCTTGTTTTAGGTCTTATTTTGTTGCAAAGCTGACCAATAAGTACAGGAAGGACGTCCTTAAACCCACTAGATTACCTTTCCACGTGCTCTCTGCTTGAAGCAAACCCCACAGTTGGTGTTCATATGTGGGCAATTGCTCTACTGATCATTACTGAAAGAAAAGTTTGCTGATTATGCTTTGTACCTGATATTAAGGCTGCATTGAGATAAGGAGTGTGAACGTTTGTGTTAACAGTGTTTAAAGGGACAGCAAGCTGTGTCTGTACTATTTAAAGGCATGGTGCACTGCGGTGTAATTGTGAACCTGCAGCATGGAGGACTTGATAAAGGCCTTGCTCCAAAGTAATGCTGCACAGCAACAAGCTTATAAGCAGGACCTTGCACGTCAGCAAGAAACCAAGAGAATGTTGACTGCCCAGCAGCGGCAAGCTACGGCACAACTACAAGAAACCTAGCTGTTCAGCAGCAGCAAGCTCCTGTACAACAACAAAAAACCAACAGACTGTTGAAGGCTTATGTGACTGATTTGGCCCAGGCAGCCTAGAGAGACCAACAGGCCTTAGCAGAAGTGCCACAGTGACTGCCAGCTGAGATTGCAGGTGTTTCCAGTGTGTCCCCTGATGACCGCAGTTCAGGCACAAAGGGCCATCTCCTACAAAAGATGACATTCCAAGATGCACCTTTGAGAGAATAGCAGAGGGGTAGACCTGGCCTAAAAAGACTGCTGGGCTGCTCTGGTTGTGCCACTATTAGCAGGAGACTACCAAAAGGTATACTTTGACTTCACTGCTGTGGATGCCCAAGTTTATGACAAACTAAAAGCTGAAGTTTTGTGGTGGCTGGGGGTCACAACCTCAGTGAGGGTTCAGAGAGTACACAGCTAGGGTTACATGACAGATGAATCCCCCGGCTCCCAAATGTATGACCTAATCAACCTGGTCAAACAATGGCTGCAGCCCAAAGTGCTCACAAGGCCTCAAATAGTGGAGAGAGTCACTTTGGACTGGTTTCTGAGATCCCTTCCTCCAGAGCTGCAGAAGTGGGTGCATCAAGTTGATCCAAAGCCGAAGGATGAACTGATTGTGCTGGTGGAACGCTACTTTGCTGCAGAAGACCTCTTCACTAGGTCTACAATTTCAAGTCCCCTAACAGCCAAAAGGCCACCTCCCTTAGCAAACAGGTCAAAACTGGCATCAAAGCGGGTCAAGCCTAAAAGAGGAAGCCCCTAGAGACTGGCAAGAGTGGTTGGATTGCTGCCTCCTGATAAAAGGCCCCATCTGGGAAGCCCTGGTGGAACCCGTGGGCATTCCCAGTGTTGGTGGTGCAGTGAGTGGGGTCACATTTCCTGCTAAGTGTCCCCTGAACCAGACATGCCAAGCTCTGCTGTAATGGTAATGGGTAAAGTGTGCATGCCCTCCTGGACTCTGGAAGCCTGGTTACCCTGGCTCGTGGACCATGAACACTTGACCCAATACCAGAGAGGATTAGTATGTGTGCCAATTGACACAGCAAAGTACCCCACAGCACTGGTGACATTTGAAACCCCCTGTTTGCCATGAGGTGGCTGTGCCCCCAATCCTGTTGCACAGTGTAATACCCCTCCACATGTGCCCTTCGTCCCTTTTTTCTTTTCTCTGCTGTTGTTTCCCCCTTTGGGGGAAATGTTTTTTATTTTCTTGTACATGGTATATTACTATGTTTTTCTGTCATACTGAAGACAAGAACGTGGATCCTAAAGAAGCTCTTTTCAAGTGAAATTAAGTTATATATGTATCCCTTTAATTGGATGGTAGCTATTTATATAGTGTTTACACTTTGCAGTAGGAAGGAAAAGATTCCTGGACCTGGCCCTTGTAGGGGGACTGCAGGTAGGACCCCTAATCCCTGTCAGGGAATGCCTGAATGGTTAATTTAGTAAGATAAATAGTTTGAATCACAGTGTCTCCAATACAAAATTAATTTATAAAAATAATTTAATTGACTTACCTAATTATTCTGAGTTATGTTTGCCAAGCAGAATTCTTTATATATTAATGTATATTTTTCACAATAAGACATTTACAAACACCACTAATGCCGCATACACACGGGCGGACTTTTCGACCGGACTGGTCTGACGGACTTTCCGACGGACTTTCGAATGAACGGACTTGCCTACACACGATCACACCAAAGTCCAATGGATTCGTACCTGATGACGTATGACTGGACTAAAATAAGGAAGTTGATAGCCGGTAGCCAATAGCTGCCCTAGTGTGGGTTTTCATCCATCGAACTAGCATACAGACGAGCGGATTTTTCGACCGGACTCGAGTCCGTCAGACAAATTTGAAACATGTTACAAATCTAAAGTCCGTCAGATTTTTGACCGAAAAAGTCCACTGCAGGTCTGATGGAGCCCACACACGGTCGGATTGTCCGCCGGATTCGGTCTGTCGGACCAGTCCGGTCGAAAAGTCCACCCGTGTGTACACGGCATAACAATTTGATTAATAGGTTGACACAGATACTATGTTTTGCAATAAAGTTTGAAAAATATTTTGTTAATGTAAATTACTGTAAATACCTATGAGATTGAATACAATAATGCTTTACCCTTCTTTAGATATCCTAACTGGGTAAAATTTGGCAGATAATCTGCTCTTGACTAGGGATGAGCTTCGAGTTCGAGTCGAACTCATGTTCGACTCGAACATTAGCTGTTCGCAAGTTCGCCGAACACCGAACAATTTGGGGTGTTCGCGGCAAATTCGAATGCCGCGGAACACCCTTTAAAAGTCTATGGGAGAAATCAAAAGTGCTAATTTTAAAGGCTAATATGCAAGTTATTGTCATAAAAAGTGTTTGGGGACCTGGGTCCTGCCCCAGGGGACATGGATCAATGCAAAAAAAAGTTTTAAAAACGGACGTTTTTTCAGGAGCAGTGATTTTAATAATGCTTAAAGTCAAACAATAAAAGTGTAATATCCCTTTAAATTTCGTACCTGGGGGATGTCTATAGTATGCCTGTAAAGGGGCGCATGTTTCCCGTGTTTAGAACAGTCTGACAGCAAAATGACATTTGGAAGGAAAAAACCCATTTAAAACTACCCGCGGCTATTGCATTGCCGACAATACACATAGAAGTTCATTGATAAAAACGGCATGGGAATTCCCCCCAGGGAAACCCCGAACCAAAATTTAAAAAAAAAAAAATGACGTGGGGGGGTCCCCCTAAATTCCATACCAGGCCCTTCAGGTCTGGTATGGATATTAAGGGGAACCCCGGCCAAAATTTAAAAAAAAAAATGACGTGGGGTTCCCCCTAAATTCCATACCAGACCCTTCAGGTCTGGTATGGATTTTAAGGGGAACCCCGCGCCAAAAAAAAAAAAAAAACGGCGTGGGGTTCCCCCAAAAATCCATACCAGACCCTTATCCGAGCACGCAACCTGGCAGGCCGCAGGAAAAGAGGGGGGGACGAGAGTGCGGCCCCCCCCTCCTGAACCGTACCAGGCCACATGCCCTCAACATTGGGAGGGTGCTTTGGGGTAGCCCCCCAAAACACCTTGTCCCCATGTTGATGAGGACAAGGGCCTCATCCCCACAACCGTGGCCGGTGGTTGTGGGGGTCTGCGGGCGGGGGGCTTATCGGAATCTGGAAGCCCCCTTTAACAAGGGGACCCCCAGATCCCGGCCCCCCCCTGTGTGAAATGGTAAGGGGGTACTTACCCCTACCATTTCACTAAAAAACTGTCAAAATAGTTAAAAATGACAAGAGACAGTTTTTGACAATTCCTTTATTTAAATGCTTCTTCTATCTTCCTTCATCTTCTTCTGGTTCTTCTGGCTCTTCTGGTTCTTCCTCCAGCGTTCTCGTCCAGCATCTTCTCCGCGGCGTCTTCTATCTTCTTCTCCTCGGGCCGCTCTGCACCCATGGCATGAGGGGAGGCTCCCGCTCTTCTCTTCATCTTCTTCTTCATCCTCTTCTCTTCTTCATCTTCTTCATCTTCATCTTCTCTTCTTTTCTTCTGCGGGCCGCTCCGCATCCATGCATGGAGGGAGGCTCCCGCTGTGTGACGGCGTCTCCTCGTCTGACGGTTCTTAAATAACGGGGGGCGGGGCCACCCGGTGACCCTGCCCCCCTCTGACGCACGGGACATGACGGGACTTCCCTGTGGCATTCCCCGTGACGTCACAGGGAAGTCCCGTCAAGTCACCGTGCGTCAGAGGGGGGCGGGGTCACCGGGTGGCCCCGCCCCCCGTTATTTAAGAACCGTCAGACGAGGAGACGCCGTCACACAGCGGGAGCCTCCCTCCATGCATGGATGCGGAGCGGCCCGCAGAAGAAAAGAAGAGAAGATGAAGATGAAGAAGATGAAGAAGAGAAGAGGATGAAGAAGAAGATGAAGAGAAGAGCGGGAGCCTCCCCTCATGCCATGGGTGCGGAGCGGCCCGAGGAGAAGAAGATAGAAGACGCCGCGGAGAAGATGCTGGACGAGAACGCCGGAGGAAGAACCAGAAGAGTCAGAAGAACCAGAAGAAGAAGAAGATGAAGGAAGATAGAAGAAGCATTTAAATAAAGGAATTGTCAAAAACTGTCTCTTGTCATTTTTAACTATTTTGACAGTTTTTTAGTGAAATGGTAGGGGTAAGTACCCCCTTACCATTTCACACAGGGGGGGGGCCGGGATCTGGGGGTCCCCTTGTTAAAGGGGGCTTCCAGATTCCGATAAGCCCCCCGCCCGCAGACCCCCACAACCACCGGCCACGGTTGTGGGGATGAGGCCCTTGTCCTCATCAACATGGGGACAAGGTGTTTTGGGGGGCTACCCCAAAGCACCCTCCCAATGTTGAGGGCATGTGGCCTGGTACGGTTCAGGAGGGGGGGGGCCGCACTCTCGTCCCCCCCTCTTTTCCTGCGGCCTGCCAGGTTGCGTGCTCGGATAAGGGTCTGGTATGGATTTTTGGGGGAACCCCACGCCGTTTTTTTTTTTTTTTTTGGCGCGGGGTTCCCCTTAAAATCCATACCAGACCTGAAGGGTCTGGTATGGAATTTAGGGGGAACCCCCCACGTCATTTTTTTTTTTTTTAATTTTGGTTCGGGGTTTCCCTGGGGGGAATTCCCATGCCGTTTTTATCAATGAACTTCTATGTGTATTGTCGGCAATGCAATAGCCGCGGGTAGTTTTAAATGTGTTTTTTCCTTCCAAATGTCATTTTGCTGTCAGACTGTTCTAAACACGGGAAACATGCGCCCCTTTACAGGCATACTATAGACACCCCTCAGGTACGAAATTTAAAGGGATATTACACTTTTATTGTTTGACTTTAAGCATTATTAAAATCACTGCTCCTGAAAAAACGTCCGTTTTTAAAACTTTTTTTTGCATTGATCCATGTCCCCTGGGGCAGGACCCAGGTCCCCAAACACTTTTTATGACAATAACTTGCATATAAGCCTTTAAAATTAGCACTTTTGATTATTCATGTTCGTGTCCCATAGACTTTAACGGTGTTCGCGTGTTCGAGCAAACTTTTTTCCTGTTCGCATGTTCTGGTGCGAACCGAACAGGGGGGTGTTCGGCTCATCCCTACTCTTGACTAACTTGATTTGTGAATCCAAAAGTTATGTCAATTAGGTAAACTAAAATGACTGAATTTGGGGTGTTAGGAGACCTAATCAATAATAAATACAGAAAATATAGCTACCCTTTAAAAAAGCTATTTGGGCAGACTCTCCTAAAATGGCTGCTGACTAATTGGTTGAGTTGATCTTCCCCAAAATGGCATCTATCTAGGATGGAGCTGGGTGCCCTGGCTTCAATGAGGTGTCAGATCTAGATAAGGTGATCCTTCTGTCAGGAACCATGAATCAGACTGAGAAAGAAGTGCAGTAAAAATCACACTTTTTAATAAAATGGTTAAAAATGTACAAACAGAGCAAACGTAGTCAAAACATAACCAGGGTTCGGTAACCAGAGCAGGTAGCCAGAACAAGCCAGTAAAACAGCAATCCAGAGATCAGAGTAGTAGAGGCAGTAAACAGGACCAGGAACCAGAAGGGAAGTCAGCAGGCAAAAGTCTTTAACAGGAAAACACAGCAAAGTGTATCCAGATCTGAACCAAGCAGCTTAAATAACCAGCAGGCTGATTGATGAGCAGGATATGATCATCAGGTGAGTCAATGTGGAATGAAGAGTGCTGGTAATTAACCAACAGCTGAGCAGCCTGAGCTCTGAGAAGGGAGGCATGAGCCCAGCCCTGACCATTTCAGATGATGTGTGTCTTGCTGATGAGTGTGATGATATCTCCTTTGATGGTCTGATCATCTACTGTGTGTCCCTGTCTACCTGACTTTTTTTATTTTGTGAAGACAATATAGTTATAAAACACACCAGAGGGTGGCCCAGAAGGTGTAACCTTATTCCTATTGGTGGATTTCTTTGATTATCAAACCTGTGTTTACTTATGTATGCTCTCCCTTGGCCATCAGATGGCACCCTAGGACAAGAATTTGTCTATCCTGAGTTTATCTAGAAACTGAATTTTCTAGTAATAATCTGTTATAGGATACATGAATCTTCTTCTGTAATAGATTCAACCATGTGATTGTACCTACAAAGTCAAAATGTAATGAGATTTGTGGTAGCAACAATTAAATGGAAAATTTTAACTATAAAAAGGTGGAATTTCATACATAACCATTAAAATAATAGCTGTGTACATACAGAGCAAATAAGAAGAAAAAAAAAAATTGTATATTTAACCACTTGCTTACTGGGCGCATATACCCCCCAGTCCACAGCAAAGAGACCGTCCAGCCCAGTCCACAGCAAAAAGATACAGCATAGCCCAGTCCACAGCAAAAAGACACAGCACAGCCCAGTCCACAGCAAAGAGACCACCCAGCCCAGTCCACAGCAAAGAGACCACTCATCCCAGTCCACAGCAAAGAGACCACTCATCCCAGTCCACAGCAGAGAGTCTGCCCAGCCCAGTCCACAGCAAAGAGACCACCCAGTCCACAGCAAAGATTCTGCCCAGCCCAGTCCAGCAAAGAGACACAGCACAGCCCAGTCCACAGTAAAAAGACACAGCACAGCCCAGTCCACAGCAAAGAGACCACCCAGCCCAGTCCACAGCAAAGAGACCACTCATCCCAGTCCACAGCAAAGAGACCACTCATCCCAGTCCACAGCAGAGAGTCTGCCCAGTCCAGTCCACAGCAAAGAGACCACCCAGTCCACAGCAAAGATTCTGCCCAGCCCAGTCCAGCAAAGAGACACAGCACAGCCCAGTCCACAGCAAAGAGACACAGCACAGCCCAGTCCACAGCAAAGAGACCGCCCAGCACAGTTTATAGGCAGCAGCGCGCAACAGGTTACATAGGAGGAGGAGGAGTACACACACAGGATACAGGGGGAGTGCCCTGGTGGAGGTGCCCCATGTTTTATCTCTCCGTAGCCACGGGCAACAAGCAGGCTAGACGGATTCGGAGGAGGGAGTGCTCTGGCAGAGGTGGTGGAACGGCGTTCCGGTGCGTTCCGGTGCGTTCCGCCAGAAAAAAAGCCCCGTGCATACTAAACACTCTATTGTTCAAAGACTACACAGAAACCTAACTTCATGGACCCTAACTTGTTTGTAGAGCAAACTGTCTATTGGGAAAGTCAAACTTGAATGAAGACATTCTAAGCTTGACATTCTAAGCTTAAATTGAGAATTTATCTCATACAGTCCAAAAATTAAAATGATAAAATATATATAGATCCCCTCGTAACAGTTCTGACACCCCTTTGAACCAAAGGTTGACAATATTGCTTTAGGGGTGACCCTATCACATACCTGATAGCAGAGCCTGATACGATGAGGAAGGCCTCTCTTACACCTCTGACTCGGGGCCCCTAATAGTGTAGACAGAAGGTGCAGGAGTGCAGTGTGGCACGAGTGCCTGTAAGTCTTGCTAGCAGCAGAGCAGATGAAGTCATCAGATGGCTCCAACAAGCTGGTGAGCAGGTGGGCATCTGGTGGATGGCAGACTAAAGCAGGCTGGTACTGGCGACAGCAGGTAGGTGAGGCATGCATTGGTAGCAGACTGAAGAACATCAGACACAGCAGGTGACAGCAGGAAGCAAAGTCAGGCAAGCTGGGTCATACACTGGCAGGACAGATCAGGTACAGAGGAGCAGGCAATAGCGTGGTCTGGGTGTAAGCAGGGTCAGGAGCCCATTGGTGCAGTAGGAGTCAATTGAGCAGGCAGGAGTGGAGGTCAAAGACAAGCTGGGGTCAGTGCAGGTGCAGTTCAGAGAGTGGTCAGACAAGCCAGGTCAATAACTGGAGTCAGAATACAGGATACCAGGAACACAGGATACACAGGAGGCTGAAAGACAAAGCAGCACTGAACCTGCGCACTGGCTGAGTTTAAATAGCCTGGTTGGCACCAACATCTGTCGCAGGTGCCATGCACATGTGCGCTGTTACACATGAGAATGAGCAATGGCTCGTGTACACACGCGAGTTTGCACATGTGCATACGTATTAGCCAATGCCCAATTTTTGCGAGCACAAAAAGGAATCTGTTTTAGCCTGTGCACTGCATGCCTTTTCTTACAGACCCCTAATTAAAAATTTATATTTTCCCCAAGCAATCTTTGCATGTGAACCAGAGGTGGCCCTTGAGACCCTTGAGAGGCCCGATGTGCCAGGAGGATATTTTTGGGAGGACCCAGTTACAGAACCCTACTCTTGAAAAAGCCTAGAAAAATGTGAAGATAAACAATGGGAGAGAATGTGTTTCCTCATATTGTAGTTCATCATGCCTAGTTGTATCAGGTTGACAAAATTCAGGGTGAAATTGTAAAACAACTTGTGGTGCCCGGATGTCAGAACCTGGATCACCTGACATAACACTGAAGCCCACTAATGTCCAGATCAGCTGCATTTGGGAACTGAGAGGTATTTGCTCTAAGTATTTGCTATCCTTTCTGTTAAAATGCATCTAGAGGAGGCTATTTGTCATGTGATAATGGTATTAGAGGATAAAGTTCTTTGCCGCCAGATTTTGCAGGATTGTACTAGTGAAAGACTGTTGAAATATATTCAGGTAATGCATACCTTAATTGATCAGGGTAGATATTCATTTTGAGAAAAAAAATATTTGGTTTAGGTTTGTTCTAAGTTACCTGTACCTGCTACATCTCATGCCCATGATTTCTCACCTTCCTTTAACCTGTTAAGGACCGAGCCTATTTCTGAGATTTGGTGTTGACAAGTTAAAAACATTTTTTTGCTAGAAAATTACTTAGAACCCCCAAACATTACATATTTTTTTTCTAACACCCTAGAGAATAAAATGGCGGTTGTTGCAATACTTTTTGTCACACTGTATCTGTGCAGCGGTTTTACAAGCGCACTTTTTTGGAAAAAATTCACTATTTTCAATTAAAAAAGAAGACAACTGTAAAGTTAACCCTTTTTTTATATTGTGAAAGATGATGTTACACTGAGTAAATTGATACCCAACATGTCATGCTTTAAAATTGCGCCCGCTCATGAAATGGAGACAAACTTTTACCCTTAAAAATCTCCATAGGCGACATTAAAAAAATTCTATGGGTTGCATGTTTCGAGTTACAGAGGAGGTCTAGAATTATTGCTCTCGCTCTAAAGATTGCAGTGATATCTCACATGTGTGGTATGAACAACGTTTTCGTATGCAGGCACTACTCATGTATGCATTTGTTTCTGCATGCAAGCTCGGCGGGATGGGGAGCATTTAAAAAACATTTTTTTCTTATTTATTAACTTTTAATTTTTACACTGTTCTTTAAAAAAAATGTGTCACTTTTATTCCTATTACAAGGAATGTAAACATCCCTTGTAATAGAAAAAAAGCTTGACAGGACCTCTTAAATATGACATCTGGCGTCAAAAAGACCTCAGATCTCATATTTACACTAAAATGCAATAAAAAAAATAAATAAATGTCATTTGAAAAAAAATAAAAAATCTCTTTAAGAGCTATGGGCAGAAGTGACGTTTTGACATCACTTCCGCCCTGCAATGATATGGAGACGGGTGGGGGCCATCTTCCCGTCTCCACTAAGCGGTGGAGGGCACCGGAGATCGGCAGGAGGGGGGCCCTCTCCCGCCGCCGATAAAAGTGATCTCGCGGTGAATCTGCCGCAGAGACCACTTTTATCTTGAAGCGGACTGCCCGCTGAAGAAGAGGATCCCACTGTTATATCAGCTAGCTGCTGCCATAACAACAATATTCCTCTTCAAAATAGCGATGTAAAACGACGGTGGGTGGTCTGGAAGTGGTTAATATGCCTCAGGTTGAGTCTTTGGTATGGATATTGGAAGATGATACTGATTGTTTCTTTGAGAACTACTCAGCTTGTTCACAAAGGCTACTACTAGATTGTGTTAATGATATGCTATCCCTTTTCAGACAAGGGAACTGTAACTTTGCTCAGCCTCCAGCCTTGGTCAAAGATACAATCCCCAGTCTTCCAACTGTCTTTCACTAGTACAGTCCTGCAAAATCTGGTTGATTCACATCAATTCAGATCTGCCTCTAAACATCAAGAATCTCTTCTTTCATTACCCTTAGCAACCAACGCTGCTACTACCTGTTCCCTACCTCCTGTATAGCACTACTCTGCTTCCATTAACCGCACTCTCCCTACAGTGTGTGTGTCCAGGCTGCCTCGGTGCTGTCTGCTAATGGGGTCCAGTCTGCCTTGATGCCTGCTGATGGGGTCCAGTCTGCCTCAATGCCTGCCAATAGGGTCCAGTCTTCTACCTAGCCTGCCTCTGATGATCCATTTTATGCTGCCAAGCTTGCCGCTGTTACTCCCTGGCTGCTGCCCAGCCGGACTTTGCTGATTCCCTGGCTGCTGCCCAGCCAGACTTTGCTGATTCCCTGGCTGCTGCCCAGCCAGACTTTGCTGATTCCATGGCTGCTGCCCAGCCAGACTTTGCTGATTCCCTGGCTGCTGCCCAGCCAGACTTTGCTGATTCTCTGGCCGCTGCCCAGCTGGGCCTTGCTGATTCTATACTTGCTGCTGAACTGGACTCTAATACAAAGATTAAGCTCCCACCTGCTTATGGAACTGAACTTCTGAGTCGTGATTATTGTCACGTGGCTTGCATGGGTTACCTGTTACCCATCTAAATTGCTGTGACTTGTCTAGTGAAGTCCAAGTATAACACTCATGTGCTTCAAAACAATACAGCAGTGGTCTCCGTGTGTAGGCCCATCACTGATAATTAAGAGGCTTACCAGAGTAAAAAAACTCATACACAGAGGTATATTGCACTCAGCAATATAAGTATTAGCCTGGGGCTGTATCAAAGCACTTCTTTACCACTGACAGCCAAGATACAAATAGAGGAACAGCTTCTGACAAGTGGATCTCATAAACACCAGCAAATCTTGGCTACAATTCCCTCGATCCTCTCATCCGCATCAGGCATCCTCAATAAAATACATAGCATTAGGGAAAATAAAAGACTTTAATAGGGCAGTACATCCCAGCTGGTATTTGGCCCTCATCCTTCAGATCGGTCCCATTCACATGAGTGTTACACTTGGACTTCACTAGACAAGTCACAGCAATTTGGTCTTTAAGTTTGAATAATTTCTTTTTTTATTTATTATATTTATGCTAATACTGTGGACGCACTGCATTATATTTATTGTTTATGATTTGCTTATGATCAGTGGTTTTACAGTGCTGTAAAAAAGTGTTTGCCCCTTTCCTGATTTTTTAATTTTTTTGCATATTTGTCACACTTAAATGATTCACATCATCAAACAAATGTTAATATTACACAAAGATAACCAGAGTAAATACAAAATGCAGTTTTTAAATGATGATTTCATTTATTAAGGGAAAGCTGTCCAAACCTGCCTGGCTCTATGTGAAAAAGTAATTGCCCCCCCAAACCTAACAACTGGTTATGCCACCCTTGGCGGCAACAACTGCAATCAAGCATTTGTGATAGCTGGTAAATGAGTCTTTCACATCACTGTGGAGAAATTTTGGCCGAATCTTCTTTGCAGAATTGTTTTCATTCAGCCACATTGTAGGGTTTTCCAACATGAATGGCCTGTTTAAGGTCATGCCACAGCATCTCAATAGGATTTAAGTCCAGACTTTGACTAAGCCACTCCAAAAGCTTAATTTAGTTTTTTCAAGCCATTCAGAGGTGGACTTGCTGGTGCGTTTTTGGATCACTGTCCTGCTGCATAACCCAAGTATGCTTGAGCCTGAGATCTGGAATTGATGGTCGGACATTCTCCTTCAGGATTTTCTGGTAGAGCACAGAATTCTTGGCTCCCTCAATGACGGCAAGTCATTCAGGTCCTGAAGCTGCAAAGCAGCCCCAGACCATCACACTACCATCATCATGTGTGACTGTTGGTATGATGTTCTTTTTATAAAAAGCTGTGTTAGTTTTACATCAGATGTAATGAGATGCACGCCTTCCAAAAAAGTTCAACTTTTGTCTCATCAGTCCACAGAATATTTGCCCAAAAGTCTTGGGGATTATCAAGATTTTTTTGGCAAATGTGAGATGAGCCTTTGTGTTCTTTTTGATCAGCAATGGCTTTGGCCTTGAAACTCTCTTATGGACGCCATTTTGGACCTTATCTGAGGCAAGTGAGGCCTGCAGTTCTTTAGATGATTCTGGGTTCTTTTATGACCTCCTGGATGAGTCGCTGTTGTGCTCTTGGAGTAATTTTGGTTGGCCGGCCACTCCTGGGAAGGTTCACCACTGTTCCAAGTTTTCTACATTTGTGGATAATGGCTTTCACCGTGGTTGGCTGGAGTCCCAAAGCCTTAGAAATGGCTTTGTAACCCTTTCCTGACTGATACATGTCAACTACTTTGTTTCTCATCTGTTCTTGAATTTCTTTAGATTGCGGCATTCTTTAGATTGCGGCATCCTTTAGATTGCGGCATTCTTTAGACTGCAGCTTTTTTAGATCTTTTAGCGTGCTTCACTTTGTCAGACAACTTCTATTTAAGTGATTTCTTGATTCTACAGGTCTGGCAGTAATCAGGCCTGGGTGTGGCAAGTGAAACTTCACTCATTCATTCATGATTTTAGCAAGGGGGGGGAATTACTTTTTCACATAGGGTCAGGCAGGTTTGGACAGCTTTTTCCCCTTAATAAATTAAATTATCATTTAAAAACTGCATTTTGTATTTACTTGGGTTATCTATGTGTAATATTAAAATTTGTTTGATGATCTGAATGATTTAAGTGTAACAAATATGCAAAAAAGACAGAAGATGTGATTGAAGGAGGAATAGAGGAGGTAGTTTGGGTGGAAAATTCACTGGATGTGGGATTTATCCCTTGTACACCTTACAAAGCCACTTTAAAACCAGGGGCCCAACTTATATGCCACAGGCACTACCTTATAGCTAGAAAAAAAAGGGGGATTTCTTAAAGAAAGAGATCTTAAGGGAAATTGTCTCGCCCTACAATACTCCCATTAACCCGGTAAAGAAGGCAAATGGTGACTATAGGTTTGTACAAGACCTAAGGGCCATCAATAGCCTAGTTGTACCGATTGCTCCAATAGTGCCTGATGTGCCATCAATACTTACTGCCATACCATACGATGCAGAGTATATTACTGTGATTGATTTAAAGAATGCTTTTTTTCTCCTTCCCTGTAGACGAGGAGACACGGCCACTCTGCTTTTACTGTGTCGATTGACCAACACAATCGTCAGTTTACCTGGTGTAGAATGCCCCAGGGTTACATAGACTCATCTGTGGTCTATTCTATAGTACTCCAAGCCACCCTCGGTCCTTGGACTGCCCCTCATGGTTCTGTACTGTTGCAGTATGTAGATGATCTTTTGATTTGTAGTTCTTCAAATAAGGACTGCCGAGCTGATAGCCTATCTTTATTGAAATGGTTACATGTATGTGGTCACAAAGTGTCTAAGAAAAAGTTACAATGGTGTAAACAGGAGGTTGAGTACCTAGGGTTTATGCTGTCTCCAGGAGTTAGGAAAGTCAGTCACAAAAGAGCTGCCGCTCTAGTGCGTCTGCCCCACCCACTTGCTAAGAAAGACATGCTTACCTTTCTTGGAATGATTGGTTACTGCCGCCAATGGATACCTGACTGTTCTTTCTATGACAATATATTGAGACAAGCAACCCTCTCTCAAATGTCTGATATTGTAAAATGGTCCGGAGAAATGTTAAATGCTTTTGCCATGTTGAAATGTGCAATGGTTACCAGCCCGAGCCTTGGCCTCCCTGAATATGGCAAGATGTTTCACTTGTTTGCCAGGGAAAATTGCAGAACCATGGCGGGACTACTGGCCCAGGAACATGGTGGGAGACTGCGCCCTGTATTTTTTTTTTCTCTCAAAAGGTGGTTCCAGTACTGGTGCAAGGCATGCTTGCGTGTCTCAGAACTCTAGCGTCCTGTGCGATGGTGGTTGAGATGGCCACTTCTTTCACTCTGGGACACAACACCACACTTCACACCACCCACAATGTGTCAATCCTATTGAAAAATGTACATACACAGCACATGTCTGCTCAGAGGTTGAACGGATATGAGGTGATTTTGCTGTCCAATACAAAATTGCACATTAAATATGCTTCCCCCACTGCAGGCCCAGCACCAATTTTAAACCCCCTTTTAGGATTAAAAGGAGAACAAGATGAGGTCATGCCACAACATTACTGCATAAACCTCATTCACCAAGACACATCACCCAGGTCTGATTTATCTTCCACAGCACTACCAGATACACAGAATGTTTTTGTAGATGGTTCTTGCTCTAGGCCAAATGAGCACACATACCATGCAGGGTATGCAGTTGTGCAGCTTTCAGAGGTTATACTTGAGGCCAAGCCTATCCCATATCAATCAGCACAGGCTGCTGAATTAATTGCACTCACTAGAGCATGCCAGCTCTTTGAAGGTCGGGACATAAACATTTACACTGACTTGAAGTATGGGTATGGCGTGGTACACGACTTCGGTGTGATATGGAGTAGGCGTGGCTTCGTGGCAGCAGATGGAAAGAACATTTCACATTCTTCTTTGGTAATGTCACTGCTAAAACCTATCCAGCTACCTAAAACACTGGCTATCAGGGCCGGTCCCAGGAGGGTGCACGGGGTGCAGTGCACCCAGGCGCCAGAGAGGTGGGGGCGCTGAAGAGCCAGAGTGCTCCCCTCCCTCTTCCTCCTCCCCTCCGCGTGCAGAAGTAGGTCTGTCCGCAGCAGGTCACCGCTGCGGAGCGGCCGCGCCGCTGTGCTTTACATTGCTGGAGCCTGTCCCCCCTCCCTCCTCCTCCTGTCAGAGGAGAGCAGCCGCCAGAGATCGGAGCGGCTGGTCTCTGTGTTGAGAGAGACCAGCCACGCAGTGACTTCGCTGGGGAGGGGGGGCGGCCCATGCCTGCAGCCTGACACAGGTTCTCTCCACTCTCCTCCGCTCTGTCTCTCACTCCCGCCTAAGCTGCTGCCTGGCTGTCTCGATCTGCTCTTCACCTGGGCGGCGCGGCCGCACACTGTCCTCTCTAGCTGCCGCCCGGGTGTTAATAATGTGTCTGTACTGATAGAGGGAGGTTTGTCCCTGGGGGTCTGTAATAATGGGGGGGTTGTCCTGGGGGGTCTGTACTAATGGGGGGGTTGTCCTGGGGGGTCTGTACTAATGGGGGGTTGTCCTGGGGGGTCTGTACTGATAGAGGGAGGTTTGTCCCTGGGGGTCTGTACTAATGGGGGGGTTGTCCTGGGGGGGTCTGTACTAATGGGGGGGTTGTCCTGGGGGGTCTGTACTGATAGAGGGAGTTTTGTCCCCTTAGGGGTCTGTACTAATGGAGGGGAGGGGTTTGTCCTGGGAGTCTTTACTAATGGGGGGGTTGTCCTGGGGGGATCTGTACTAATGGGGGGTTGTCCTGGGGGGTCTGTACTAATGGAGGGAGAGTTGTCCTGGGGGGTCTGTACTAATGGAGGGGAGGGGTTTGTCCTGGGGGGTCTGTACTAATGGAGAGATTTGTCCTGGGGGTTTGTACTAATGGAGGGGGGTTGTACAGGGGGGGTCTGTACTAATGAAGGGGGGTTGTCCTGGGGGGTCTGTACTAATGAATGGGGAATTTATCCTGGGGGGTCTGTACTAATGGACGGGGGGTTCTCCTGGGGGGGGGTCTGTACTAATGGAGAGGGGATTTGTCCTGGGGGGGGCTGTACTAATGGAGGGGGGATTTGTCCTGGGGGGTCTGTACTAATGGAGGGGGCATTTGTCCTGGGGGGTCTGTACTAATGGAGGGGGCATTTGTCCTGGGGGGGTCTGTACTAATGGAGGGGGGTTTTTCCTGGGGGGTCTGTACTAATGGAGAGGGGATTTGTCCTGGGGTGTCTGTACTAATGGAGGGGGGATTTGTCCTGGGGGGGTCTGTACTAATGGAGGGGGGATTTGTCCTGGGGGGGTCTGTACTAATGGAGGGGGGATGTTTGTCCGGGGGGTCTGTACTAATGGAGGGGGGGTGTCCTGGGGGGGTGTACTAATGGAGGGGGGTTTGTCCTGGTGGTGGGTCTGTACTAACGGAGGGGGGGTTTGTCCTGGGGGTCTGTACTAATGGAGGGGGGTTGTCCTGGGGGGTCTGTACTAATGAAGGGGGGTTTGTCCTGTGGGGGGTCTGTACTAATGGAGGGGGCTTTGTCCTGGGGGGATCTGTACTAATGGAGGGGGGGTTGTCCTGGTGGGGGTCTACTAATGGACGGGGGGTGGTTTGTCCTGGGGGGGTCTATACTGATGAAGGGGGGGGTCTGTACTGAGAGAGGGGTTTATACTTAGTGGGGGCCTACACTGACGAAGGGGGGTCTATACTTAGTGGAGGGGGGTCTGTACTGAGGGGCAATTAAAGTTGGTGAAAGGGGGGTGACACCATGTTATACCGCACCTGGTGACACCAACCCTAGTGACGTCACTGCAGCTGCGGGCTCTTCTTTCGCCCCTTCCCCTCCCTCTCCCTCTCCTCCGCACGTGCACTGCTATACTAGTGAGCGGCGCTGGCCAGCACAGCCTCTCACTATGTTTCTTCCCCCGCCTTCATATCAGCCAGTGAAAAAATAGAATAGAAAAAGGAGCAGAGAAGAGGATTGTGGGACATGTAGTCCCGAGGACTGGCAGCCCCACTGTAACACGGAAACTGCAGCCCACACAGCATGCTCAGCTGAATGGGAGAGAGAGAGATACAGGAGCCTGGGAAAGCTTTCAGGGAAGTACACCCAGGACTCCAGAGGGAGAGGACAGTGCTGAGGGAACACCATCAGAGAGGAAACCCCACTGCCCTGCGCCACCAGAGGGAAAGACACACAGCCTAGCGCCATCCCTGGCAGAGAAAGGAATAGAGTCACTGCCAGAATACAGATCTGGGTGCTACCCAGCAGAATCGCCACGGGCAATTCAGAGTGAGCTGACTCCTGATCAGAGGAACCATCGCTGGATCAGGTGAGAGGGCCGATCGGCCATTATCTACTAACGTCCATAGGAACTGCAGTCTCTGACCATCTCCTGTATTATATCTGCAGTCTCTGACCTTCTCTTGTATCATGTCTTCAGTCTTTGACCTACTGTTGTATGATGTCTGCAGTCTCTGACCATCTCCTGTATCATGTCTTTAGTCTCTGACCTTCTCTTGTATCATGTCTTTAGTCTCTGACTTTCTCTTGTATCATGTCTGCAGTCTCTGACCATCTCTTGTATCATGTCTGCAGTCTCTGACCATCTCTTGCATCATGTCTGCAGTCTCTGACCATCTCTTGTATCATGTCTGCAGTCTCTGACCATCTCTTGTATAATGTCTGCAGTCTCTGACCTTCTCTTGTATCATGTCTTCAGTCTTTGACCTTCTGTTGTATCATGTCTGCAGTCTCTGACCATCTCCTGTATCATGTCTTCAGTTTGACCTTCTATTGTATCATGTCTTCAGTCTCTGACCTTCTCTTGTATCATGTCTGCAGTCTCTGACCATCTCTTGTATCATGTCTGCAGTCTCTGACCATCTCTTGCATCATGTCTGCAGTCTCTGACCATCTCTTGTATCATGTCTGCAGTCTCTGACCATCTCTTGTATCATGTCTGCAGTCTCTGACCATCTCTTGCATCATGTCTGCAGTCTCTGACCATCTCCTGTATCATGTCTGCAGTCTCTGACCATCTCTTGTATCATGTCTGCAGTCTCTGACCATCTCTTGTATCATATCTGCTGTCTCTGACCATCTCTTGTATCATGTCTGCAATCTCTGACCAGCTTCTGTACCATGTCTGCAGTGTCTGACTGTCTCTTGTATCATGTCTACAGTCTCTGACCATCTATTCTATGTTGTCTGTAGTCTCTGACCATCTCCTGTACTATGTCTGCAGTCTCTGACCATCTCTTGTATCATGTCTACGGCCTCTGACCGTCTCCTGTACTATGTCTGCAGTCTCTGACTGTCTCTTGTATCGTGTCTACAGTCTCTGACCATCTCCTGTACCATGTCTGCAGTCTCTGATCATCTCCTGTACCATGTCTGCCGTCTCTGACCATCTCCTGTACTATGTCTGCATTCTCTGACTGTCTCTTCTATCATGTCTACAATCTCTGATCATCTCCTGTACTATGTCTGCAGTCTCTGATCATCTCCTGTACCATGTCTGCAGTCTCTGACCATCTCCTGTACTATGTCTGCAGTCTCTGACTGTCTCTTGTATCATGTCTACAGCCTCTGATCATCTCCTGTACCATGTCTGCAGTCTCTGATCATCTCCTGTACTATGTCTGCAGTCTCTGACCATCTCCTGTACTACGTCTGCAGTCTCTGACCATCTCCTGTACCATGTCTGCAGTCTCTGATCATCTCCTGTACTATGTCTACAGTCTCTGATCATCTCCTGTACCATGTCTTCAGTCTCTGATCATCTCCTGTACTATGTCTGCAGTCTCTGACTGTCTCTTGTATCATGTCTACAGTCTCTGACCATCTCTTGTATCATGTCTGCAATCTCTGACCAGCTTCTGTACCATGTCTGCAGTGTCTGACTGTCTCTTGTATCATGTCTGCAGTCTCTGACCATCTATTCTATCTTGTCTGTAGTCTCCGACCATCTCCTGTATTATGTCTGCAGTTTCTGACCATCTCTTGTATCATGTCTGCAGTCTCTGACCATCTCCTGTGCTATGTCTGCAGTCTCTGACCATCTCTTGTATCATGTCTGCAGTCTCTGATCATCTCCTGTACTATGTCTGCAGTCTCTGACTGTCTCTTGTATCATGTCTACAGTCTCTGACCATCTCCTGTACTATGTATGCAGTCTCTGATCATCTCCTGTACTATGTCTACAGTCTCTGATCATCTCCTGTACCATGTCTACAGTCTCTGATCATCTCCTGTACCATGTCTGCAGTCTCTGATCATATCCTGTACCATGTCTACAGTCTCTGATCATCTCCTGTACTATGTCTACAGTCTCTGATCATCTCCTGTACCATGTCTGCAGTCTCTGATCATCTCCTGTACCATGTCTGCAGTCTCTGACCATCTCCTGTATCATGTCCCCGGTCTCTGACCATCTCCTGTACTATGTCTACAGTCTCTGATCATCTCCTGTACCATGTCTGCAGTCTCTGATCATCTCCTGTATTATGTCTGCAGTCTCTGATTATCTCCTGTATTATGTCTGCAGTCTCTGACCATCTCCTGTACTATGTCTGCAGTCTCTGACCATCTCCTGTACTATGTCTGCAGTCTCTGACCATCTCCTGTACTATGTCTGCAGTCTCTGATCATCTCCTGTACTATGTCTGCAGTCTCTGATCATCTCCTGTATCATGTCTGCAGTCTCTGATCATCTCCTGTACTATGTCTGCAGTCTCTGATCATCTCCTGTACTATGTCTGCCTTCTCTGATAATCTCCTGTACCATGTCTGCAGTCTCTGATCATCTCCTGTATCATGTCTGCAGTCTCTAACCATCTCTTATATCATGTCTGCAGTCTCTAACCATCTCTTGTATCATGTCTGCAGTCTCTAACCATCTCTTGTATCATGTCTGCAGTCTTTGACCGTATCCTGTATTATGTCTGGGGACTCTTTCTAACAGAAGCCCTCTCTGTGTGCATCAGAGAGGTTCCCCTCCAGGTCTCATTAGTGTTCTCTCTTCCTGTATTTTCTTTATTGTTAAGAGATCATGGGAGGATTTCAGGGTAACAAAAACTTCTTAGGGGAGCAGCTCTGTATTTGAGTCGTTGCCATAGAATCATTTGTAAAGGGGAGGAGTTGGTAAGATGACCACGCCCATGTGGGGGCGCCAGAAATATTTCTGCACCCAGGCGTCTGTGACCCTAGGATCGGCCCTGCTGGCTATAGTACATTGCAGAGCACATACAGGCCAACAGACAGCGATAGCCAGGGGAAATGCTCTGGCTGACCTTGCTGCTAAACAAGCTGCTATCTCACAGACAGCAGACATCCAAATGGCTATGCTGATACCTGACCTATCCCCATTTGAACAGTCACTTGCAGGTCTTCAGGATTATGCATCAAATTATGAGTTAATGGACTGGGATAAAAAGGGTGTGCAGAAAGATCCAAAAACTGGACTTCTCTGCAAAGAGGTGAAACCATGTATACCAACGGCAAGTGCATCACTCTTCATCTCACAGTACCACGGAATAGGCCATGCAGGTATATAGGTCATGGCTGATCTTCTGAGTAGAGATTTTTATATCACAGAATGCATCTTGCTGGTAAAGGATTATGTATCAAGATGCATTACATGTATCAGGAACAATCCAAACATCACACACAAGGCCAAACATGAACACCTGATATATCCAACAAGTCCCTTTACACACATGCCCAAACTAGGCAAAAGACAGGAACATCTTTTGGTGATTGTGGACTTGTTCTCAAGATAGAATGGAAGTTTCACATTCCCTGCCACCCTCAAAGCTGAGGGATAGTAGAAAGAATGAACAGAACTATAAAAGACAAGATAAGAAAGGCCACAGGAGGAACCTTTGCCAACTGGAAAAAGGTCCTTACAGCAGTCCTGGCAGAAATAAGAATGACCCATTCCAAAACAACAGGGTATTCACCTTTTGAAATTTTAATGGGTAGACCTTTCCCCACCCCATGGGCCAGAGCACCTTTAATGATAGAAAAGGGAGATTTAGACTTAATACAGGAAGAATATGTAAGAAAACTGGTTGAAACATTGGATATAGTCGAAAGAAATTTTGCTTGCACCTCTCCTTTTTTTTCACAGGAAGCTATTCACCCCTTTAAGGTGGGAGACACTGTGGTGGTCCAACAGCTGAACAGAAATAGGAAGCAAGAGTATCCCTTTGGACCTCCTACCACAGTGGTTGCAGTGACCAGAACAGCTATCCTGGTGGAAAATTGCCAGTCCTGGGTCCATGCCAGCTGAGTGAAAAAGGTTGCCCAAAGCCCTAGCAGGAAGGAGACCTTGGATAAAGGAGGCCCTCAAGCAGAAGTCCAAGCAGACGAAGGAAGAGTTCCTGGGAAAGCAGGTCCGGCCAGAGAAGACGACCTCGCTTATTTCACTACAGACCTCTGGCAAGGCATTTTGCCTCCTGATCCTGATTTCTCTGATAGTGTTCCTGCCCATCTGGATCATCACTAACTGTATCTACCACCCTGAAGATTTGGGTGCAATTAAAATTATCTGTGGGAACACACACACACACAAGAGAACACTACAGTGACACAAGCTAGGACAAAGAAAGTGGAGATAGATTTACTGATAAGATGCTTTTGCTAAAATTTAAGTATGCTTATGCTTAAAAACCAGGGTATAAAGAATGTTGGATATGTAGCAAATTACATCCTAGCACTGCCCCAATTCCTCTTTTGGCTGTACCTTTAAATTTTTCCTCCTTCCTCAACGAGACTCCTCCTGTCTTAACTAACATATCCACTCTGTACATAAACAACACTATTATCTTACCAATAGCAGGTAAAAGTCATTCCCCTGATTGGTGTTTTAATTTAGGGAAAGAGACACAAACTAACCCCTCCACTTGCAGCAGGTCAGTATGTAACATCTCCATGTGCGAATCTAAAGGCCAGTATACACCCCAGATACCCCCTCAAACACTGCGACAAAAGGGAATTGTTCTCTAAACAAGATATGGCCTGGGCATGGTTTCCTTCTTGGACAGGATGGGGTATAGACATGATGAAAAGGTTGAACAATTATTCAAGTATATTGGATGAGATAATGGAGAGGAATTCAGATGACATTGCTATGTTAAACATAGAAACTAGAGCAATTAGAAAACAGCTAGAACTACATGAGTTAGCTATAGAAAGCATGAGTGCAGCTCTCACAGGTTTATGTGAAATGACTGAGGACTACGAATGCTGTACTTGGATCTCTAACACAAAATCCAAGGATGCCTGCTCACTGTTTCAAGTATCTGATCCAAAGCTAAACCGTACTTTGCATAACTTTTCCTCCCTCTCTGATAATGTACGTGATATATTCCGCCAATTTATAATTGCACGCATTCAATCTCCTGATGATAAGATTCTATCCTACATGACATACATGAAGAAACATCAGGCAATCTATGCCACAATCGCAAAGAAGTACTAGAACACTGGATAGAATGTAGAGATCATCTTATATGATCTAAGATGGGATTGAAGGAATATTTAGCTTAACCACATCCATTTTAAAATAATCAGTTTCCATTTTGTGTTTTATCCTGTACTTTATTTTACAGACAGCTGTGTGCATGTACTGTTCATTGTTCTTGTTATCTTTCCTTCTAGATTTGTTTCTCATAAGTTACTTTCCAATTTCTCGTAAAGCACATGATTTTTCAGAAATGACACTGTAATGAATATTTCTGTTGAGTTTCGGTTTGTCATAAAATGTCTTCTTATTTCATTGGACAATCTGTAATTATGTAAAAAGGGCTGTACCCTCTGAAAACCCCCTTTATATTTACAGAGACAGAATAAAGATTTTAGATTTGCTCGGCGACACTTTGTCACTGTTTTTTATCATTGTCTCAATGGGCTAATCTCACAGGCCTGTGGGGATTGTAAGGTACACCTCATGCAGAGTTATCAAGGGTCTAAAAATACCCCTAGACAATCTACATTCCTAACACAAGCTTTACACTCACTACTTTACATTGTAGCAAAGTGTCATTTCTTCAGTGTTGTCACATGAAAAGATGTAATAAAATATTTACAAAAATGTGAGGGGTGTATTCACTTTTGTGATATACTGTATACTTTTATCTAAATACATATGATGCATTTACTACTGTGGTATTACATGGCAAGGCCATGGGACTAAATAAATCCTCTGTTTTTTGGCAGGCCATTGTTCCTTTGCTAGTGTAATATGCTTACAATGAAATACATTTTGTGGGCATTTTTAATTGGATGCTCTACAATCAGCTTCCTATTAATGTCTATTTATTGGTTGGTAGGGCTGCCCTTTTCATTGATGGGCCAATAGTAAGCTGCGGAAGGCAGAAAGTAATGAGCTGAGCTGGAGATCACAATTTATCATAATGGTTTTGGGTCTCCTGGAATGCCATATAGTGAAGCAGACTTGGCATGCAGGCACCTGAAGCTACATGTGCTACAATATAGGTGGAACTTTTATGTATTTTTATTTGCCAGTGGTTCATTTTAATGCACACCTCCAGTCAAAACTATTATTTCTCATTCGTTCATTGACAGACACAGCACTTCGTTATTCAGAACCATAGGGTTATATCGCCCCCTACAGGAGTAGGACACTAGGCCAAAAAGAGACTTGGCTATGCCCATGGGGAGTCCTAGGTGATATACACCCCCTCTCTGCTATAGGCCATCAGTTTTTTTCTGTCTAAACAGGAGTAAGGACCTAGTTCCCTGCTGGGATCTCTAGTCTTGGCAAATTTTATTTATTTGTTTGCTGTTTTTTTTCCTGGATTTTTTCGGGTGAGATCTGCAATCAACTGCCAGACTGGGCGACAGGCTGGACATTTGATCCAGTGGTTTCCCCAGTCTGGCCAGTGAGCGCAAGCAGACCGCTCTGCAGACTGGACGGGCTGGCCCTGTGAGTTAAAGGTCTCGTGAGGTCGCATACGACTGAGTTTCGGCTCCAGTCGCAGAGTCCCTCATGGCCAACAGAGCAGGTTCTGTCTGGAGCAGTGCCCACCTGGTCCTGGCATGGTGAGTAAATTCCCCACCCTCTCCCCTTGGTGGGTTTGTGGTGGATGTCAGTTGGTCCTGCGGGTTTCTCTCTGCACTTGTACCCTCTCTTCCTGGGGTGGATGGTCCCTGGAGGTCCCCTGGTAGCCCCCCTTTCCCCCTCCCTCCTCTATATGGTGTAGTGTGGTGCCATGATGGATCCTGGGGGATTTGGTTGTTGTACTGGTGGGCAGGGGGTACACGCCACCAGGTGCAGTGCTTACCAGGGGGGAGAGGGAGGCACTGGGTGCTCCCGGGGGTCCAGTGCCCGGATCCTCTTTTTCTTTCTTTCAGGGGCTTTTCTGGGGTTTGTGTCAGCCTCATGCAGTGCGGCCAGTGGCCATTTTGCCGTAGCCGGCGTCTTTTCCCCCTAGTGCTTGCTGACTTCTTATGGCTGGTGGCCATGTTTGTGTAGTTTGGCGGCCATGATTTGGTGGTTTTTGTTCTCAGGCAGCGGCAGCCATTACTGTGTAGCCCAGACGGCATTTTTAGCAGGCGGAAGCTCCTCCTTTTAACCAGGTGCTGACTTCTGTGTTATCCTCTTCCTTGGGCACCACGTGTGTGCGGGTCTACACCTGAGTAGGGATGAGCCGAACACCCCCCGGTTCGGTTCGCACCAGAACCTACGAACGGACTGAAAGTTTGCACAAACTTGAACCCCATTAAAGTCTATGGGACTCGAACGTTCAAAATCAAAAGTGCTAATTTTAAAGGCTAATATGCAAGTTATTGTCCTAAAAAGGGTTTGGGGACCCGAGTCCTGCCCCAGGGGACATGTAACAATACAAAAAAAAGTTTTAACAAAGGGACGTTTTTTTGGAAGCAGTGATTTTAATGATGCTTAAAAGGGAAAAAAAGTGAAATATTCCTTTAACCACTTCAGCCCCGGGAAGGATTTACCCCCTTCCTGACCAGAGCACTTTTTACAATTTGGCACTGCGTCGCTTTAACTGCTAATTGCGCGGTCATGCAATGCTGTACCCAAACAAAATTTGCGCCCTTTTCTTCCCACAAATAGAGCTTTCTTTTGATGGTATTTGATTACCTCTAGGGTTTTTATTTTTTGCGCTATAAATGGAAAAAGACCAAAAATGTTAAAAAAAAATATTTTCTACTTTTTGTTATAAAAAAAAAATCCAATAAAATCAAGTTTAGTCATACATTTAGGCCAAAATGTGTTCGGCCACATGTCTTTGGTAAAAAAAATGTCAATAAGTGTATATTTATTGGTTTGCGCAAAAGTTATAGTGTCTACAAACTAGTGTACATTTTCTGGAATTTACGCAGCTTTTAGTTTATGACTGCCTATGTCATTTCTTGAGGTGCTAAAATGGCAGGGCAGTACAAAACCCCCCCAAATGACCCCATTTTGGAAAGTAGACACCCCAAGGAAACTGCTGAGAGGCATGTTGAGCCCATTGAATATTCATTTTTTTTGTCCCAAGTGATTGAATAATGGCAAAAAAATATATACAAAAAGTTGTTACTAAATGATATATTGCTCACACAGCCCATGGGCATATGTGGAATTTCTCCCCAAAATACATTTAGCTGCTTCTCCTGAGTATGGGGATACCACATGTGTGGGACTTTTTGGGAGCTTAGTCGCGCACGGGGCCCCGAAAACCAAGCACCGCCTTCAGGATTTCTAAGGGCGTAAATTTTTGATTTCACTCCTCACTACCTATCATAGTTTTGAAGGCCATAAAATGCCAAGATGGCACAACCCCCCCCAAATGACCCTATTTTGGAAAGTAGACACCCCAAGCTATTTGCTGAGAGGCATGTTGAGTCCATGGAATATTTTATATTTTGACACAAGTTGCAGGAAAATGACAAACTTTTTTTTTTTGCACAAAGTTGTCACTAAATGATATATTGCTCAAACATGCCATGGGAATATGTAAAATTACACCCCAAAATACATTCTGTTACTTCTCCTGAGTACGGGGATACCACATGTGTGGGACTTTTTGGAAGCCTAGCTGCATACGGGGCCCCGAAAACCAATCACCGCCTTCAGGATTTCTAAGGGCGTAAATTTTTGATTCACTCCTCACTACCTATCACAGTTTCGAAGGCCATAAAATGCCAAGATAGCACAAACCCCCAAATGACCCCATTTTGGAAAGTAGACACCCCAAGCTATTTGCTGAGAGGTATGGTGAGTATTTTGCAGCTCTCATTTGTTTTTGAAAATGAAGACAGACAAGAAAAAAAATTGTTTTTTTCTTTTTTCAATTTTCAAAACTTTGTGACAAAAAGTGAGGTCTGCAAAATACTCACTATACCTCTCAGCAAATAGCTTGGGGTGTCTACTTTCCAAAATAGGGTCATTTGGGGGGGTTTTGTGCCACCTGGGCATTCCATGGCCTCCGAAACTGTGATAGGCAGTGAAGAGTGAAATCAAAAATTTACGCCCTTAGAAAGCCTGAAGGCGGTGCTTGGTTTTCGGGGTCCCGTACGCGGCTAGGCTCCCAAAAAGTCTCACACATGTGGTATCCCCGTACTCAGGAGAAGCAACAGAATGTATTTTGGGGTGTAATTTCACATATGCCCATTGCATGTTTGAGCAATATATCATTTAGTGACAACTTTTTTCAAAAAAAAAAAAATTGTCTTTTTCCCGCAACTTGTGTCACAATATAAAATATTCCACGGACTCGACATGCCTCTCAGCAAATAGCTTGGGGTGTCTACTTTCCAAAATGGGGTCATTTGGGGGGGGTTTGAACTGTCCTGTCATTTTATGCACAATATTTAGAAGCTTATGTCACACATCACCCACTCTTCTAACCACTTGAAGACAAAGCCCTTTCTGACACTTTGTTTACATGAAAAAATATTTTTTTTTTGCAAGAAAATTACTTTGAACGCCCAAACATTATATATTTTTTTAAAGCAAATGCCCTACAGAGTAAAATGGTGGGTGTTTAATTTTTTTTTTTCACACAGTATTTGGGCAGCGATTTTTCTAACGCATTTTTTTGGGAAAAAACACACTTTTTAAAATTTTAATGCACTAAAGCACACTATATTGCCCCAATGTTTGATGAAATAAAAAAGATGATCATAGGTGGAGTACATGGATAATTTAAATAAATTGCGCACAAACGTGCAGTGGCGACAAACTAAATACATTTTTAAAAGAAATAAATAGAACAAGTAAACCGCGCTAAAATATGAGTCCAATTAACAATCAGTGAAATAAAGTTCAATTGAATCTCGATGAGGACATACAGCACTTTGTACATCAGGCAGTAGTGTATGCATATTTGAGCCTGTGAAGAGCCTGCCAGGACGGGATCGCGGTGACTCCGCCAAGGTTTCGTTTTGGGCTATTTCCAGTCAATCTTCTGGTGAGCAGGAACCCCTATGGGTCCAATCAAGTTTATACTCTGGGTTACACAGAGGCAGTAAGCCTACCGCTGATTATATCCTCACTGGTTTACCATCTGGTAAGCGGCCTCTTGTGTCTGTGCACCGGGTGTTTTTTCTGTTTTTGTCTGCTTGTCCAACGTTATTTTCTGGTAAACAGATATACTTGGTGCTTTACATCTCATTTCCAAGGACACTATTCATTGCATGTTGCATGTCACTACTTTTCACGTCCCTGTATTTGCTACGCATTCAGGGTACATTTATGATTTTCATGATTATTTGTGTGAACACTACCTTTTTTTCCTTTTTGACTTAATATTTTTATGTCAGTATCACGCTATGGTCTTTGTATTTTTATCTGATTAAACCCTATGTGGACCCGTTCTGCTGCATGAGCGTGAGGGATTCTGCCCACTTTGGAGCGCTCCTAAAGGCCTGGGCTGGGTTTTAAGCCATCTGTCTGACTTGGCTTACGTTCTGGTAAGCAGTTAACCACACAGTTATTTTCTATTTATTTTTCTTCACCTCATCACATAGAAGAATTTACCGTTTTGTTCTGGACTTCAGTTGAAATTTATTTCACTGATTGTTAATTGGACTAATATTTTAGCGCGGTTTACTTGTTCTATTTATTCTATTGGTGTGCCCCACTTATAACCGCAGCTTATTGAATTCTATTTTATGATATTTGTATCAAGGAGTCATTCTATTCCTATTCACATTTTTTCACTGGTATTTATTTTTCCAAGCGCAATTTTGTTTGTTTCTATTGTCTACATTTTTAAAAGCCTTTACAGGTTACCACTTTATTATTTTTTTTTTTTAATATCTTTTTTATTGAAGGTTTTCCAAGAAAATAATTCACAATATTATACCATGCAAGGTATTTTCAGAGGTATTATCACAGATCTGCAAGGTTAATAACATATCTCCATAAGCTTTTAAATTAAAACCACAGCTTATGTCTAAACAATCGTAGATTGATTATAATCAAACAACCATATTGACTATCAATGTAGTAAATTGGAGAATATTTATCTCAAATTACGTATGAAAAGAAAAAAAAAAAAAGGATAACAGAAAAGAAAACAATATTAATAAAGGAGGTAAGGACTCTGGCTCCCTATTGCATATTAACGGAAAAGAGCAAGGGAAAAAGAAGTTCACATAAACTTTTTCTATATAATTTTCCTGAAGCTGATCCAAGGATCCCATTGTTTATAAAAACGGCTTGTGTTTCCCTGTGTATTTGCCATAATCTGTTCATATTTGAAAGCTTCATCAATTTTCCTAATAACATCACTAATATTCGGTGAGCTGCTAGATTTCCATTTGCTGGTGATTGTCAATCTGGCTGCCATCAGAATTTGTATCACTATTGGTCTGAGAGCAGGAGGGTAGTGGTCTATGTGTATGCTTAAAATGGCTAATTCTGCTTCACCTTTCCTTATAAAGCCTGTAATTTTTTATATTAATCTGAATATTGCTCTCCAAAAGCTCCACAGGTTGGGGCACTCCCATATCATGTGGAGAAGGGTGCCTACTTTACCGCATCCTCGCCAGCATTCATTGGAGCTAGTATTGGAGAATTTTGCAGTTAGATAGGGGGTGTAGTACCATCTAAGTAGTAGTTTTTGGGCTGTCTCCCAGTGTGCTGTGGATCTCGTGAAACAGTTATTGGATTTAATAGCTTCTAGCCATTGTTTTTCTGAAAAGGTCATAGAGAGTTCTGACTCCCATTTTTGGTGTGCTGGCAATTTAATGTATGAGTCTTTTTGTTGTAATAAAGTGTAGAATAAGGAAATTCCTTTTCTTGTGGTAGATTTGTCGTTCCAGTTTGCCCATGCCTTATGTGGAATTCTAATAGGTTGCATCTGGTGAGATTTTAAGAATGTTGTGATTCTTATGTACATGTAGTAGTCAGAGGTAGGAAGAGAGTATTTTTGGGCTAGTGTGTTGAAGGGGACGATTTTTTCTCGGTCGTACATATCCGAGATTAGGGTTATTCCTTTATGTTCCCATTGTTTTGTATTTAGATCTTTAATATGTGTGCATATTGAATTAAGCGGGGTGGGAATTTCCGTAAGGTCTGTATTGTGTCTTATTTCGGAGCAGAATTTTTTCCATGTATTTAGTACTAGTTGTATGGTAGGATAATTAGATTTGAGGTAAGTGTTTGAAAAAGAGTATGCTAGCAATGTGGATCTCAGAGAATTCGGATTCGACCAGGCTTGTTCTATAGTGGCCCAATGTTTAGAGGACTGTTTTTGGAACCAATATTTCGTTTGGTCTAGTATGCTAGCAGCGAAGTAGTCTCTTAAAATTGGGAGTCCCATTCCACCTGCCTTTCTATGTCTCGAAAGGGAAGACCGCGAGCATCTCGGTTTTTTGTCTGCCCATACAAATTTATGTAGTTGCGATTGGGCTGTTGTAAAGAATTTTGCTGGTATAGAGATTGGAAGAGCTCTGAAATAATACAGTATTCTTGGTAGAATAACCATTTTATATGCTGCCAGTCTTCCCATCCAAGACAAACAAAAGGACTTTAATCTATTTAGTTCTGGTTGTATGGAGGAAATGAGTGGAGCCAGGTTCACTTTAAATAAATTGCTGCTTGGTGTCGTCAGTTGGATCCCTAAGTATTGGATAGGTTTGTCTGCCCATGGGTATGGAAAGCGTGAAGTTAGGGAATTACGTAGTTTCTCTTCTATGTTCATGGCAAGTAGGTTGGATTTGGAAGCGTTAACTTTGTAGTATGAAATTTGATTAAAGTGGTTTAAAACATTGTGTACTGTTTGTAAGGAGGTGGTGGGATTGGAAAGAGATAGAATCACATCATCTGCAAAAAGTGAGATGGTGTGTGCCTCTTTGGAGATTTTGATACCTGAAATTTCTGGGTGTGATCTAATTTTTTCGGCCAGGGGTTCCATTAATAAAGGAGGGGAGATAGAGGGCAACCTTGTCTTGTCCCATTGGTAATATTAAAACTATCTGAGAACATTCCTTCTGTGTATACCATCGCAGAGGGGTTGGTATATAGTGCTAGAATGGCTGAATTTATTTCCCCTGAGATGCCAAACTTGTCTAAAACAAGTCTCAGATATCCCCAGTGGATCCTGTCAAAGGCCTTCTCTGCATCTAATGATAGAAGCAGAGAAGGCGTGCCCGAGGATTCCGCTGCGTGAAGTAGGTTAATAATTCTGCGTGTTGCATCTGGTGCTTGACGGCCCGGGATAAACCCAACTTGATCATGTTTAACTAATGTGGGCAAGAATTGTGCCAGTCTGTTGGCTATAATCTTTGCATAAATCTTCAGGTCTACATTTAACAAGGATATAGGCCTGAAGTTTTGTGGAGTGTCAAGAGATTTCCCAGGTTTGGGTAAAGTCACAATTGTGGCGGTTAACATTTCTGGGGGGAATGAAGATGTAGAAATGGCTGATGCATATATATTTAATAAGTGTGGGCCTAGTATGGAGTGAAATGTCCGGTAGTATTCTGATGAAAAGCCGTCTGGGCCTGGTGATTTGTTGTTAGGGAGGGATAGAATTGTTTTATTCAATTCGGACATAGAGATTGGTGCATTAATATATTGTAATTGGTCTAAATTCAATTTAGGCATTGAGATAGAGTCCAAAAATGTCTGGATCATCTCAGGGGACGGTTGGTGGGTTGTACTGTCGTCTTTTAGAGTGTAGAGATTGTTATAGTAATCTCTAAAAGCATTAGCAATATCTTTTGGGTTGGATAGCCTAATGCCTGTGTTTGGGTGAAAGATAAATGGAATTTTTTGTTTGATGGTTTTTTCCTTTACTTGGTATGCTAGTAGTTTACCTGCTTTATTGCCCTGACTGTAATAATGTGCTTTCCATTTTTGAACTGTATGTTTGTGTTGGGAAATAAGTATTAGTCTAAGACAGTGGTTCTCAACTCCAGTCCTCGGGACCCACCAACAGGCCAGATTTTAAGTATTACCTTGGGGAGTTGCAGACTAGAATACTGCAATCACTGAGCAGCAAGTGATATCACCTGTGATGTATTTCAGCTATCTTGCAAACCTGGCCTGTTGGTGGGTCCTGAGGACTGGAGTTGAGAACCACTGGTCTAAGATCATGTCTGATTTGGTCTAATTGTGAGCTGGTTTTGGGATCTGGAGCTTTTTTGTTTACTGACTCTAGGTTTTTTATTTGAAGGAGTAGGTCATTCAATTTTTTGTTTCTTTGCTTTTTAGCTACACTGCTCATTTTCATGAGAATACCCCTTATGTAGGCTTTATGACAATTCCAGATTGTAAAGGGATCTGGCATTGATCCGGTATTATTCTTGAAGAACTCGTGTAGTTCTTTATTAATTGTATGTTTGTGGTCTGGATGTGAAAAAAGAAAGGTATCGTTTTTCCATCTGTTTGCTCTTGTTTCAGTGCGAGATCCCTCCACCATAATGGAGACCGGAGCATGGTCTGACCATGTAATATTGTGTACATTGGACATACTAATATTTTGTAACAGAAATTTATCCACCAAAAAGAAATCAATTCTTGAATATGTGCGATGTACACTCGAGAAGTAGGAATAATCCCGCTCTGTCGAGTGTTGACATCTCCACACGTCGTGTAGACTTTCTGAGGCCATGAAGCACGAAAGGGTCACTCTTTCCCGACTTTTCGGGGTCTCAGCCGAAACATCTAGAGTTTTGTTTGGTATAGCATTGAAATCTCCACAAATTATGGTGTACCCCTTTTGTACTTCACGTACTCGTTTCCAAATTCTGTTTAAAAAAGAAATTTGTTTTACATTAGGTAAGTAGACATTTACTATGGTGTATACTGTGTTGTTTACCTCACCAACCAGTATAATATATCTACCCATGTCGTCTACATCCTTGTAGATCTGACGAAAGAAAATAGTGTCTTTGATGAGGATTGCCACTCCTCTTTTCTTCTTTGGAGCATTGGAGCAGATGATAGTAGGAAAGTTCTGATGGGAAAATTTCGGAGGTTTGGATGCTGAGAAGTGGGTCTCTTGAAGACAAAGAATGTCACTCTGTAGAAGTCGGGCTTCTTTCCAAAGCATTGATCTTTTTTGAGGGCTGTTCAGTCCGCGAACATTAAACGAGGAGATTTTAAACCCCATGATGTTAATCTTGAGGAGTGGGTTTGGGAAGGCCTTTTGAGTTGTTAGTCCTGTTGAAATGTATATTAAAGTAGGATTGATTGTGTAAGAGTTCCTTTAACAGTGAGCCAGAGTCCAGATATTGTGAAACTGTTAAGGTATTTTATCAGAGATTAGTATAGCAAAAATGAAAAATCTCCAATTAAAAGTAAAAAAGAAAAGTTATTAACAAAAAATGTAGCGATTCAACTGAATCTGTTGGGATATTATCCTGTAACTTCTCAGGAGCGAAAAGAGAACTAAATAAGGTTCCACGGGTGCACCGGAGCACAACTTTGTAAATTGGTGGTTACGTGTAGTTTTAGCCTCAGTCAGTTGCATCTTGTGGCCAGGCTGGAGAATGTGGACGTGGAGATGAGGCACTTGATGGTGGATCCTCCGCCTTGTCTAGAATGTCCCATTCCTTCAGTAACCATATGCCATCTTCCACTGACTGGACAGGGAACGTTTTCCCATCTTTTGTAATTAGCAGTTTTGCTGGATAGGCCCATCTATAGGCGATGTGGTGGTTTCTCAACGGTTTGGTGATAGTGGCCAAATTCTTCCTTCTTTGCATTGTGTATGCTGATAAATCAGTAAAGAAGGAGAGGCCTTGGATGCATGGTAGTGCGTTGTCAGAATTTCTCATGCATTGAAGAAACTTCTCTTTAGTTTGATAGAAGTGAATCCTTGCTATTGTGTCTCTTGGTAGATGATCAGGTAAATGCTTAGGTTTCGGCAGTCTATGGATCCTGTCTATAGAGAGATCTGTCACTGTAGCGTCAGGAAGCATTTCTTGCAGGATAGTCTGAAAGTAGGCGTTTAGGTCTGGTGGTTTTACCGTCTCAGGTATCCCCCTGATTTTGATGTTGTTTCTCCTCGAACGATCTTCGAGGTCGGCCAATTTGGATTTTAGTTGGTGTATTTCGTCGTCTTTTTCATTATGAGCGTCAATCACTTCATTTATGGCACCCGCAAATTCTCCCATTTTGTGTTCTATATGGGTAACCCTGTTGTTGACAGCTTTCATTTCTGTTTTAAAATGACTTGTAAGGGTTAAAATGTCTGCATGGAGGGTGCTGCGAAGGGACACTAGCATGTCCTTTAAAGTTGTGTCAATGACCGGCTGGTTTTTAGTAGGAAATTCCAAGATGGAGTCCTGGAGCTCCCTGGTGTCATTAAGAGATGTGTCTGTTTCTTCCTCAGCCATGTTATTTCCCTAAAGGTGTTGTTGTTTTGCCTTGACTGGGCTGGACGAAGAGGAGGATGTCTGGGAGTTAGTGTATTTCCCCTTGTGTCCCTTGTGAGGATGGGGTATGGAGCGCTGTGTGTTGCTGTTGTTGTAGCTGGAGAGCCTGCCACGCTCTCCGCCGTTATGCTTACTGGCGCCATCTTGGGCCTGTGTGCTGCGGGGAAGCATGTAAAAGTCCGTCACCCTGCTGATCTTCCCGGTTTCTTTTCTTTTCCTGGACATGTTCCCAGGGTGTGCCCGACCTGATATAGGTGAAAATCGCCGCTTTTAGAGGCTCTGGGGTCGCTCTATGAGCTCTGGTGTGCCCATGGATGACAGAGCTCTCTCACACTGCGGCCATTCACCTCGGCTGCTGGCCACGCCCCCCCAGGTTACCACTTTAGAGTTACAGAGGAGGTCTACTGCTAAAATTACTGCCCTCGATCTGACCTTCGCGGTGATACCTCACATGCATGGTGCAATTGCTGTTTACATTTGATGCCAGACCGACGCTTGCATTCGCCTTTGCGCGAGAAAGCAGGGGGGACAGGGGTGCCTTTTTTTTTTGTTTTTTTATTTTATTTTTAAACTGTTCCTTTCATTTTTTTTTTAATCATTTTTATTGTTATCTCAGGGAATGTAAACATCCCCTATGATAGCAATAGGTAGTGACAGGTACTCTTTTTTGAAAAAAATGGGGTCTATTAGACCCTAGATCTCTCCTCTGCCCTCAAAGCATCTAACCACACCAAGATCGGTGTGATAAAATGCTTTCCCAATTTCCCAATGGCGCTGTTTACATCAGGCGAAATCTAAGTCATGAAATGCTCATAGCTTCCGGTTTCGTAGGCCATAGAGATGTTTGTAGCCACTCTGGTCTCTGAGCAGCTCTAT